>NC_091951.1:325887160-326204439 GCF_031021105.1 Erythrolamprus reginae | reverse complement strand
TGAAACTCAATCATTTTCTCACACACTATAATTCCACATTGTGAACGTTCTACTGTCAGGATTGCAGTGTGAATTGGCCATGAAACAAACACAAAATAATGGGTGGCATCCACCGATATGTTGCACACCCCTTTGTTCCTGACTGCATTTCCATCCTCTTGTGTATATTTACTGTCAGGCAAACAAATATATTGGTGTTGAAAGGATATATTTGAATACAATTTTCGATGTTAGCTGAACTGCTTGAAGAGCTTGTGAAGAAATGATTAGCTCCATTAAATATGGAGGCACTGACACAAAGCAATGCTGATTGGTTAATGAGAATTTTCAAGGATATAATTATGAGACTACACCTGCCTAGGTTGGGATCCATTAACTAAGAACTATGATTTTACACAAAGAATGATGCACTCCAGGGAGTATATTGTTTGCCTTCTGACACCTATAACCCCTAGCACCAAAACTGAGTGTTATGTCAGTGCTCTGCAACCCCTGAAAATTGTATAAATTAATGTAACTTAGATAAACTATGATTCACATTAATTCTGCCAGGTGGTAGTGCAGGAAATTAATGTATGGGCATGTGCAGCACACATCTGCAATCTTTTCAAATCTGAATCAGTTCCTGCCTCCACATGTAGCTTTTAATCCAAGCTTTCACGGAGACTCATCCAGGATGCACAGCATGAACTGTGGTTAGAATGGTTCCTTGATTCTCTACTGCAGTGCCAACAGGTTCCCACAAAAGGAGTCAGTTGTGGACAAACTTTTCCATAACCAAATACAGAACAGTCCAAGTGCAAGCCAGTTTGGATTTCCAAACCTTGCAATCTGATCTGCCTGAAGTGGTGTGTCTGAGAGTGTCTCCAACACAAAAGTTTTCACCAAGAGCAGCAAGACTATAACATCCCACATCCAACATAGCAGATGATTCAGAACACCAGCACTGGCCATTCTTCATTCATTCTGGTTTGTAGACAAGGTACAATACAATCCAAAATATTAGGAAGGTGATTTCATAAAATAGGACAATTGGAGAAGCTTTCCAAAGGCTTTGTCCTCAGTAGTGTTGGGTGAAGCGAATTTTTGGTCTGTGCCGAACTTTGCGGGGTTCAGCATACTGAACCTGAAGCTGGACTTTTTCAGAAGTCCGTGTTCAGATTCGGCATTCGCTCGAACACCGCGGTGTGTGGGAGGTGGAGGTGGGGAGGTCTCTAAGGCTCAAGCCGCCAACCTGGCTTGGGGGGGGGACAGGAGGCACGACTCCAGACCTGGAGCCTGACCTCCACCCCAACGCTTCATCTCACGCAGGGCCAGAAGGGTGGGGAGGCAGGTTCTGCCGGCCGGCTATTCAGGATCCCGGCGGGCAGCTTCAAGTGAGTGGTGGGTGGGAGGTGGAGGTGGGGAGGGCTCTGACTTCTCCTCCCACCCACCACCCGCTTGAAGCTGCCCGCCGGGATCCTGAAGCGCTGGGGGTGAGGTGTCAGGCTCCATCAAGCGGGTAATGGCCGGGAGCCGCCAAAATGAGAGAGAACTAGAGGCAGGAATTTTCGGCTTATCCCAGCCATTGCCTGCTTGATGGAGCCTGATACCCCCCTCCAGCGCCAGAAGTGTTGGGGTTCGGGTTTGGCGAACCTACCTGAACTCTGATGTCAAATTCTTCCGAACCCGCTGAACCTGAACTTCAATGGGTTCACCCAACACTAGTCATCAGTATGAATCTTGAAAGCATGTCCCCATTATGGATTTTCTTGACTTCTGTGGCATCAGAGGCAAGCAGAGCCGCAGAAGTCAATAATTTTGAAAAGTGCCCTGCACTCTGGAATCCAGGTTAAAAAAAAGTGATTAAAAAAACTTTTTTTTTCCTGGAAGGGAAAACATGGTAAAAAATGAGGCACCCGATAAAGTTTAGAAAATTTCTGCTTTGTTGTCTTTCTTACCTGTACTTTATCTTGGGTTGGATGAATACCCAAAGCATTAATACAGAAGTCTAAATATATGACCCTGGATATTTCAATTTTTCAGAGCTCCTTTTTCTGTGATTTATAGTGATGCATTCACTATAAATGGCTAATGCCATTTCTTGAGCCACTGGAAATGTCAGTATTATTTCAGGCAAGTAATGTTGGAGTGTTTCACCATACATTCCATGTTTATTATGATATCTCAGCATCTCTTGAAAGTCTCCAAAATTGCAACATTGAGATAATTACACAGTTCTGTGATATAAGGGGAGAGAGACAGGGCAGGGGAGAGAGGGAGAGAGAGAGAGAGGGAGAGAGAGAGAGAGAGAGAGAGAGAGAAGTGCTCTTGCTATAACAAATATCTGGGTCCTCTATAAACAGTTATATAGATAGTCCACTTTTCTTTAAGATTATTTATTGGATGCTTTAAGAGAGAAGGAAAAACTTGGTAAATCCACAGTAACAGAATTTAAACATGCCTGGGATAAACATATATCCATCCTAAGATAAAATACAGGAAATAGTATAAGGGCAGACTAGAGGAACCATGAGGTTTTTTTCTGCCGTCAATCTTCTTCTATGTTTCTATGTTTCAGGAAGAACACTGGCTAAATCAAACTTTTCAATCTGTCCATGACTAGTAATTAAAAATCAATAGTGAGAATCTCTTAGATTTTCAATTAGGGACGATTTCATATTGTTTTCAAAAGTACCTGCATAGCTAACTACCTTATTATTGGTCTTCATCTCTCAGTAAATCTCATCCTCCTTCCCAATTGAATTGAATTGGAATAATATGTGTATTGGACAAATGAATAAATAAATAAAAAATAAATATCTGAAGGCCTGAATTCACAATGTGGCTATTTTTTTATGATCAAATCCTTAAGACTATCGACCACAACTCTATCCAGCAACTACAATTGTTTCAAAGCTACCTGAGTTGCTGTGGGCTACAACATATTACAAATTCACAGCTTTCTCAAAACATATACATTTAGTATCTCTGACACCCATCTCAATAATATAGTGACTCTATGTCATAGTTATAACAAACAGTGGAACTTAGTTTTGGCTTTGTCCCTACTGAAGATTTATAAAAAACTTCATGAGGGAAATATGATCAGTATGGACCATAATTTGGTGTGATAGTATGTGTGTGACTTTTTGATTTTAATGTATAGTTTTAAGAAATTTAAAAAAGTTATTATCTTATTAATTGGCCTAGAATGTTTTATTTATTGTATTTTTTACTAAAATGTTGTAAGCCGCCCCGAGTCCATGGAGAGGAGAGGCATATAAGTCAAACAAACAAAGAAACAAACAAAAATAAACAAACAAACAATCTGTCATTAGAATAAATATTTTAGCAAATATTCCAGTAGAAAATGATAACGATAGATTTAAATAAACAGTTTCATCATTGCCTTTATATAAGAAATCAGAGGCTATTTACTGGAATTTACATAAAAATATGTTCACTTTGAGCTTACCAAGGCTAATTTGAGTTTGGATAGAATGATGATGATCAAAAATATAGGATAGCAACATTTTGTCTTATTATTTTATTTTATTTCATTTTGTTTTGTTGTATTCCATTTCATTTTGTTTTATAGTTTTGTTTTGCTTTGTTTTATTACTTTATTTTATTATTTATTTTATTTGTATTCCACCTTTGTTTTTTATAATATAAGACATAGTGGTCTGCCTTCTATCTTCTCTATAATAAAAGAGCCTTCTATCTTCTCCATAAAAGAGCCAGGGTGGCTCAGTGGTTAGAGTGCAGCACTGCAGGCTACTTCAGCTAACTGCTAGCTGTAGTTCAGCAGTTCAGACTCAACCTTGCATGCTTCTGAGGTAGGTAAAATAAGGACTCAGATTGTTGGGGGCAAACCACTTAGTGTTCTGGTTTCTGGTAGAAATTTAGCCATTACAAATAACTCTTATTAAATGCATTATTTCATGAATAAAGAAACTCAATTTATTTCTCTGCTCTTCTGGAATTCAAACACATTTCATACAGGCACTTATCTGTTGGTCCATTATCTCCCTTAACTGCATTTCTCACATTCCTTCTCCTTCTCCACTTAACAAGATTTATTTTCCTAACAGCATGATTTCTAAAACAGCAGCCCTGACTGTTAATCAACACAGAATACTTTTGCTTACTTGGGAGCAGCAAGAAAAACCTCCATTTCTCTCTTCGGCAATGTTGAAACTCCACCCTTCTTTCCCACTGACCCCCTGATGTGCCAAATACATCACTACAGTATTTAACCCATTCCTCTCCTTAATATCTTCTTCCAGACACCTGTTCTCTACGTTTTTGGGCCCTTCTGAATTTAGGGTTAACCCAGCGAGCGTCTGATTCTCCCTCGCTAGATCCTGAACTCATAGCCCCATCCTGTGGCTGGTCTCCCACCTGTTCTACTACCTGTAATCCCGCCCCCCCACTAATTCATAAACACTATCTGAATCCGAGTCCTCAATATCTTCATCATCCTCCAACTGACCAGGAGTATGTACAACACTTACAGAGGGCTGTAAAAGCACTATGAAGTGGTATATACGTCTAAATGTTATTGCTATTGCTAATAACAACCTTCTGGGATATGCCCAGAGTATTCTGAGTCAAAATTATTGATCCAAAGTTACCCACCTGGCTTTCATGTCTAAGCTGGACTAAAACTCATAGTCTTCCACTTCCTGCACGAAGCTGACTCAGAAGAAGGGCTTATGGGCAATCAAAGAATCAATACTAGAATGTGCCCAGTAACTATTGTTGGGATTAGGGTCCACTTTAGAAATTACATAGAAAGTGAGGAAAGCACAATGGCCATTTGCACTTCTTGACAAAATTCCTAGAGGCAACTCGAATCTCTACATTCTGATTTACACATTGCATCTTTGCATGATCCAATTTAGGGAATCTGCTGATTGAAAAATTCCCAGAAGGAATTGCACGCAAAACCAACACAGTCTAAGTGCCAGATTAAAAAAACATATATATTCTACACAATGAGGAGAAATTGATTTCAATTGCATGTTCAAATAGCCAACGATGAAGATGTTTTAAAAACAATGCATTCATTCTGTGAGCATATGGAAGGTGGGCAGGGGGGAGGAAAGAGAGGGAGGTTAAAAGGGCTAGCATATGGAGCCTTAGCTGGTTCAGAGTGCAGGCTCAATACTCAATGAGTCCAGGAGACCCATGTTAAGCATCCCTGTCAGGAAGGAGCCACCAGCTGGATTAAGATTTGTAACCCCATTAGGAGCAGGTTTCCTGGTCTCAGTGCTTCAGGCAAGAGCATATGAGCAGCTGGCTCTCTTGAGAAAGGAAATCTGCTACAGTGACTCCCTAGAGTCAGGCTGATGACATGACATCAGCATAAGGTACTAAAATAGCAATGCACATGTTAGTATATGCACACAATACACACACACAAACACACACACACAAACGATTATTGGCATGGAGAAGTTGACCTCTGAAAAGATAGAGCTGATTCCCAATATTCTCTCCTATATCTCCTATACCTTTCTTCTATTCCTATATCTCTTCTTCTATTCTTTCATTGATATGTTCTATTACTATACCTTCTTTTCTATTATTTCTCAGATATATTTTACTATGAGTATCTCCTCTATAACCTTCATCATGTATTTTACTATGTGTATATAGATATATACCCACTAAAACCCTCATTGTGTATTGGACAAAATAAAATAAGTAAATAAATAAGTAAGTAAGTAAATAAGTAAGTAAGTAGGTAGGTAGGTAGGTAGGTAGGTAGGTAGGTAGGTAGGTAGATAGATAGATAGATAGATAGATAGATAGATAGATAGATAGATAGATAGATAGATAGATAGATAGATCTTTCTACAGAGACATAATGCATGAATTATGAAATTTTGACTGTAGATTTCAAAAGCAAAGTTGGTTTATTTACTGCATTTATATGTTGCATTTTTTCTCTGGGGACTCAAGGCAATCTGCAAAGAAATTCCTTTCATGTTTCCTTTACAACAACAATAACCCTACGAGATCACTTAGGCTGATGAAAATGACAAAACTCACTGAAATGGCCGAAGCGACTTGTCTGAATAGAGAAAAGACAATGTCTAATTTATTGGCGATTGGAAACCCTTTATGGACGTTTTGCATAAAAAAAAGAGCTTACGATTTATGGTTTTGACGATTAGATAAGAGAACGGAATAGCAGAGTTGGGAGGGACCTTGGAGGTCTTCTAGTGCAACCCCCTGCTTAGGCAGGAATCCCTACCCTACATCAGACAAATGGTTATCCAATATCTTCTTTAAAATTTCCAGTGTTGCAGCATTCACAACTGGAGGCAAATCGTTTCATGATTAGTTGTTCTAACAGCCTTGCAGAGAGGCTAACTGTCAAGAAACAGATTATGCATTAAAAATAATAGACAGATTATAGAAAGAAGAGAGAAGTGATGTAACTTTAGAGAGTTAAATTTATAATGGTTGAAAAGAAGATTGGAAACTACAGTACTTCTTTATATTATGTTTTTCTCTCTTTTCTTTTTTTCTGAGTTTTTTTTCTTTTTGCATCTTTAGGTTTTTTTTTTTCTTTTTCTCTTTTCACTCTATTTCAGATTGTATTAATTGTAACGCTCTCTACATGGCGCTACCTTTGAAAAGTGTTCGGAAACTTCAGATCGTGCAGAATGCAGCTGCGAGAGCTATCATGGGCTTTCCTAAATATGCCCATGTCACACCAACACTCCGCAATCTGCATTGGTTGCCGATCGGTTTCCTGTCACAATTCAAAGTGTTGGTTATGACCTATAAAGCCCTTCATGGCATCGGACCAGAATATCTCCGGGACCGTCTTCTGCCGCATGAATCCCAGCGACCAGTTAGGTCCCACAGAGTTGGCCTTCTCCGGTTCCCGTCGACTAAACAATGTCGTTTGGCGGGACCCAGGGGAAGAGCCTTCTCTGTGGCAGCCCTGACCCTCTGGAACCAACTCCCCCCAGATATCAGAGTTGCCCCCACCCTCCTTGCCTTTCGTAAGCTCCTTAAAACCCACCTCTGCCGTCAGGAATGGGGGAATTGAGATTTTCCCTTCCCCCTAGGCTTATAAAATTTATGCATGGTATGTTTGTGTGTATGATTGGTTTCTTAAATTGGGTTTTTTTACATTACTTTTAATATTAGATTTGTTCATATTGTCTTTTTACTGTTAGCCGCCCCAAGTCTATGGAGAGGGGTGGCATACAAATCTAATTAATAAATAAAACAAATAAATAAATAATCTTACCTGAACAACAGAAGGCAAGGAGTCGACTCGAGAAGCAAAGGACACGTGGATGCTGAATGACCCCTCTCTGGTTGGGGAATAAATAGAAGGAAAAGAGTGGTTATCGTAGGAGACAACAGTTTGTATTTCTGAAAGTTTTGCTCATTGTGTTTTGTGCTACAGAGATTCCTTGTCAGAATTTAATTTGCAGCATTTTGGCTGGGAACTCACAGCCTTGCAATTATCGTAAGGAACTGATAATTCAATTCAATTCAATTCAATTTATTAGATTTGTATGCCGCCCCTCTCCGAAGACTCGGGGCAGCTCACAACAATAATAAAAACAATATTCCAGCGAATACAAATCTAATATTAAAAAGCACATAAAACCCTATCAAATTTTAAAAAGCAAACAACATATACATACCCAAACATAAATATAAAAAAGCCTGGGGAAAAGGTGTCTCAACTCCCCCATGCCTGGCAGTATAGATGGAGCTTGAGTAATTTACAAAAGACAAGGAGTGTGGGGGCAGTTCTAATCTCTGGGGGGAGTTGATTCCAGAAGGCCGGGGCTGCCACAGAGAAGGCTCTTCCCCTGGGGCCCACCAAATGACATTGTTTGGTTGACGGGACCCCGAGAAGGCCAACTCTGTGGGACCTTATCGTTCGTTGGGATTCGTGCGGTAGCAGGCGGTTCCGGAGGTACTCTGGTCTAATGCCATGCAGGGCTTTAAAGGTCATAACCATACTTTGAATTGTGACTGGAAACTGATCGGCAGCCTATGCAGGCCCCGGAGTGTTGCAGAAACGTGGGCGAATCTAGGAAGCCCCACGATGGCTCTCGCGGCTGCATTCTGCATGATCTGAAGTTTCCGAACACTTTTCAGAGGTAGACCCATGTAGAGAGCATTGCAGTAATCGAACCTCGAGGTGATGAGGGCATGAGCGACTGTGAGCAGTGACTCCCTGTCCAAATAGGGCCGCAACTGGTGCACCAGGCGGACCTGGGCAAACGCCCTCCTCGACACAGCCGAAATACGATATTCCATAAGGTCTGTTACTGCAGTTAACTCTTTGAAGGTCTATTGCCTGGACTTTATGGTGGGTGAATGCAATTAATTCACAAGAGGAAGGGGTGTGTTCTAACTTACTTAGCCACCAGTTCACTTCCTCCCAGATATAACTCTGTTTACATGCACAGTGCCAAAAACTAGCTTCTGCATGTGCGCAGAAGCCAAAAACAAGATGGTGGTGGCCATGGATTGTTACCAACAGAACCGTCTCCATGATGTCACTAACAGTTTAATACCGGTTCTATAGAACCATTCCGAACCAGGAAGAAGCCACTTCTTACAAGAGGTAAATAAAAAAAGGGGGGGGGGTTTGTGACAAGGAATCTGTTTCTTGTTTCTGCCAAGGCTGGGTCAGAACGCAATCAATCAATCAATCAATTATCTACTTAGTCTTCAACCAGTGTGGTGGCCTGGGAGATATTTCATCATAGGACAGGGGACTATACTTTGGTCTCCAAAACAGTTATTCACTGGCTCTAGGTAACTGAAGAACACCAGTACTACTTAGGGAGGAGATTGAGTTAGAGAAAATAATAAGAAAAAAAAGTGAGGGCACCAAGGCACAAGCAAGTAATATATATAGGATGTTAGTGCAGGCAGACGGGTGTGTGATCCAAGGACTGACTAAATGGTGGCAGAGTGAATTACAAGTAGATGTGCAAGAGATGAAAAATATAGTGGAGGATATAAGGAAAATTAAGAATACAAGGGTTAGGGAAATGAGAAGGAAAATATTACATAAGTTTATATACACCCATTTATGCATATGTTATGCATATGTGAGATTTCAGTGATTTTTTGCTTCCGTGTATTGCAGAAATCTCACGTGTGCATCCCCTCACAATTTTGCCACATGCACATGTGCAGAAGGAAAATCTCACTGGGACATGCATGCATGCTGGACACCCAAATCTGTGTATGCAGCACGCTGGTAGCGGGACGAGCGGCAACTCCTGCCTGATTAGAAGTGATGCGTAACATAAATTCTGAAATGGAATGAACCTTTTCTTGTTTAGAAACATAGAAACATAGAAGACTGATGGCAGAAAAAGACCTCATGGTCCATCTAGTCTGCCCTTATACTATTTCTGGTATTTTATCTTAGAATGGATATATGTTTATCCCAGGCATGTTCAAATTCAGTTATTGTGGATTTACCAACCATGTCTGCTGGAAGTTTGTTCCAAGCATCTACTACTCTTTCAGTAAAATAATATTTTCTCACGTCGCTTCTGATTTCCCCCCCAACTAACCTCAAATGGCGCCCCCCCCTTGTTCTTGTGTTCACTTTCCTATTAAAAACACTTTCCTCCTGAACCTTATTTAACCCTTTAACATATTTAAATGTTTTGATCATGTCCCCCCTTTAGGTGAAGAGCCAATGCATGGTTTAATAATGCATAGTTTAAGAAGGCCTATATAATTTATGTATGGTATGTTTGTGTGTATCTCTTGTTTTTAAATAAGGGGTTTTTAGATATTTTTAAATATTAGATTTATTATTGTACATTGTTTTTATTATTGCTGTGAGCCGCCCTGAGTCTGCGGAGAGGGGCGGCATACAAATCTAAATAATAATAATGATGATGATGATAATAATAATAATAATAATAATAACAACAACAACAACAACAACAATAATAATAATAGATTAGTGCAGCTCAACCTTGGGAACTTTAAAAGGTATGGGCATAAATTTACATATCTTAAAGTTCCCAGGTGGAAAAATGCTGATTTAGATATTGGTCTATGACTGAAGAAATCAGAGATGGGTTGCTCCTGGTTTGGCCCAGTTCTAAGAACTGGTAGTCACAGTGGCAGGAGGCTCCGCCCACCCTCCCAGGATGCTTCTGTGCATGCACAGAAGTGTCGCACAAGAGAGTAAGTATGAACATGAATCTATAATAAAGGGTTTTAGAACCCACTACTGGAGGAAACCTAAACTCAGGTTTCAACCATAGAAACTCATTCTCAATCCAACCTTCCTCACAATATTGTCATACACAATGAAGAAAGATTCCCATGTAAGCCAGCTTGAAGTCTCAGATGGATAGGATAGAAATCAAGAAATCTGGTAAACAAATGAGAGTTATATGAAATCTGGTAAACAAATGAGAGTTATATGAAATCTGGTAAACAAATGAGAATTATATACTGTAGTAACAGAACATTTGGTAACTTTGTGATCTTAGTGTAAGAATCTCAGAGATGGCCCTTCAGGTATTTTGTAATATTTTTATTATTAGAGCCTACAGTAGTGATGGCGAACCAAAAATCAGCTGGCTGGCATGCATATGCACATTAGAGCTGAGCTAGGGTAATGGCTCATATGCCAGCAGATATGGCTCCGTGTGCCACCTATGGCACCCGTGCCATAGGTTCGCCATCACTGGTCTACAGTATTAAATTTGTACCTTTTAATGCAGTTACATAGAAACATAGAAGACTGACGGTAGAAAAAGACTTCATGGTTCATCTAGTCTGCCCTTATACTATTTTCTGTATTTTATCTTAGGATGGATATATATTTATCCCAGGCATGTTTAAATTCAGTTACTGTGGATTTATCAACCACGTCTGCCGGAAGTTTGTTCCAAGGATCTACTACTCTTTCAGTAAAATAATATTTTCTCATGTTGCTTTAACTATCTTAAATATCTTATAGAGCCAGTTGGTGCAGTGAGTAAGACATCAGACTAAAAACTGGAAGATTGTGAACTCTAGCCCGACTTTAGGCATTAAGCCAGCTGGATGACCTTGGATCAGTATCTCTCATTCAACCCTAGGAATAAAGCAATGACAAATCACTTTAACAAAGTCTTGCCAAGAAAACTGCAGAGATTTATTCAGGCACTTGCCAGGAGTCAGAACTGACTTGAAAGCACGCACACACAAATAAAATAATTTATAGCAGCTTTAGCAGCGAGTCTGCAGAGAGGGGCGGCATACAAATCTAATAAATAAATGAATGAATGAATGAATGAATGAATGAATAAATAAATAATAAACAAACAAACAAACAAACATGTACCTCATACCACTATTGGTTGGCTTGAAATGCATTTAATAATTTATTCTATACTGCTGTTCTTAATATATAGATTAGGTTTTTATTTCAGCTTCTGTGCATGCATTAAGATAACATTTTCCCTTAATGTCAAGCAAGCATACTTTGCCCAAGAAGTCTCTCTTTTGGAACTCAAAATCTGGATGAGTTCAGAAAAAGACAAGTCATGTCCTAAAGCACTAACAGTTTTAAACACCATCCCTTGAATTGAAAACAATTGAACCAAGTGTAGATATTTCATCTACAGAATGAAATGATCACTCTTGATCAACCTAGTTTGAATTAATTGATTTTTCAGATTTTTTTCAAAGACATGGAAATGACATGGAAAACATGTTATTACCTAGAACTAATTTAATTAAAGTCCAAGTGATTTCATAATACTGTTGCTCTTGCAACAGCTGAATAATCCTAATCCTTGACAACATTGCCTTGACAATCTGCCAATGTAAAGGAATCAACATTAGATTGCAAACTAGATCTTTAGTGAAATTAAAGCAAATTCTAGAATATCTTGGTTAAACATTTGTGATGATTAGGTATTGTGTCTTGTAAGGATATAATTTCAAGTACTCAGCTTCCTTCTGCCCGTTTTCAGATTCAGGCCAAATTCAAGGGTATTGGCTGGTTTCTTAGATGTAATCTCACTGATATAATCTCATTCCAGTTAGACACCTGCTGGTTATGATCCTGTGAAAAGGAGCAGAAACAGGCTTCTAAGAGTCAACTTTTGCCAAAAGGTTTCAAGGAGAGAATGATAATAAGTAATACAAATTACTGAGGTGAAAACTAAACAAATGGCAACTGGGGAGGTGAATCAATATACTACTATACCTCCTAGAGGGAGATTCATACAACACTCTATCCAAATCCCAGGTCTTCAGAAAGACCAATACGATCAATATATGTGCCTTGTGGAGGGAATCTTTTTGCTAGGATCTGTGTAACAGAAAATGTGACTGCCTGGATTTCACACTTTCCTGCTAACCATTATTGTAATTTTAGGCTATAATGGGCACTGATAGACTTATCTTGTGATTTAAAAAAAAAAAAGTTTTATCTTGTATTGCTAGGTACATTTTATTTATTGTGATGTACAGTGCAGAGCCTAACACGGGAAATAAGAAAGGACTATCTTAGAAACATAGAAACATAGAAGACTGACGGCAGAAAAAGACCTCATGGTCCATCTAGTCTGCCCTTATACTATTTCTGTATTTTATCTTACGATGGATATATGTTTATCCCAGGCATGTTTAAATTCAGTTACTGTGGATTTATCTACCACGTCTGCTGGAAGTTTGTTCCAAGGATCTACTACTCTTTCAGTAAAATAATATTTTCTCATGTTGCCTTTGATCTTTCCCCCAACTAACTTCAGATTGTGTCCCCTTGTTCTTGTGTTCACTTTCCTATTAAAAACACTTTCCTCCTGAACCTTATTTAAACCTTTAACATATTTAAATGTTTTGATCATGTCCCCCCCTTTTCCTTCTGTCCTCCAGACTATACAGATTGAGTTCATTAAGTCTTTCCTGATACGTTTTATGCTTAAGACCTTCCACCATTCTTGTAGCTCGTCTTTGGACCCGTTCAATTTTGTCAATATCTTTTTTTAGGTGAGGTCTCCAGAACTGAACACAGTATTCCAAATGTGGTCTCACCAGCGCTTTATATAAGGGGATCACAATCTCCCTCTTCCTGCTTGTTATACCTCTAGCTATGCAGCCAAGCATCCTACTTGCTTTTCCTACTGCCCGACCACACTGCTCACCCATTTTGAGACTGTCAGAAATCACTACCCCTAAATCCTTCTCTTCTGAAGTTTTTGCTAACACAGAACTGCCAATGCAATACTCAGACTGAGGATTCCTTTTCCCCAAGTGCATTATTTTACATTTGGAAACATTAAACTGCAGTTTCCATTGCTTTGACCATTTATCTAGTAAAGCTAAATCAGTTACCATATTACAGACCCCTCCAGGAATATCAATCCTATTGCACACTTTAGAGTCATCGGCAAATAGGCAAACCTTCCCTACCAAACTTTCCCCTATGTCACTCACAAACATATTAAAAAGAATAGGACCCAGAACAGACCCTTGTGGCACACCGCTTGTAACCTGTCTCTGCTCAGAATACTCGCCATTAACAATAACTCTTGCTATGCTTCACTTTAGAGGAAATAGAAAAAATGGATGGAAGAGGCTTCAGTTTTCCCAGCTAGACCTGCTTTGTTTATTTCTGCTTGCCATTGACAAAGGATTGATGCACTTGGCTCAGAGCATTGTTTTCATTTTCTCCTAACCTTGTACTGTTTCTTTCTCTCTCTCTTGAGTAAATTTTCTGCACCCTTGCCTACTCTTTTCTAATATATCCCAAAGACTTTTCAGAACAGCAACCTTTAGATAGACTTAGACTGTGAATGGGGAACATTTGTCACTTTCTAAATGTCTTCTGTCACCTGAATGACATCATACTGACCTTTCTGCATTATACATCTTCACATGTTAGCGTTTTTCATGCTCTGAGTAAAGGCAATTCCATGCTCTATTCTAGTATAGAGGAGGCAAAGGCTTTGAGAGGAAAAAATGGATGCAATAGGAAAAATGCAGCTCAACCATGCCATTCAATAAGATGTTTCTGTTTAATATAACAAGAAATCAATGCTCTTTTGTAAATAAAGGAAATGCTAAAATGTTTAAATTTATTTATTTATTATTATTTATTTATTAAATTTGTAGGCCGCCTCTCTCCGTAGACTCGGGGCGGCTCACAACAGTAATAGAAAAAACAATGTAGAATACAAATCTAATAATTGGAACTAAAAACCCATAATTTAAAAAAAACCATGCACACAACATACCATACATAAACAATATAGGCCTGGGGAAGTTATATCAGTTCTCCTACGCCTGACGACAGAGGTGGGTTTTAAGGAGTTTACAAAAGGCAAGGAGGGTGGGGGCAGTTCCAATCTCAGGGGGGAGCTGGTTCCAGACGGTTGGGGCCGCCACAGAGAAGGCTCTTCCCCTGGGATCCGCCAAACAGCAAAAATTGCTATTTTCCTTTTCAACTATTCCACATTTTTGAAATCTGATTCCTGTTGTCATCAAAATACATATTATCTAAATGATTTATTTATTTTTATTTATTTATTTATTTATTTTGTCCAATACAAATTGAAAGTTAAGGAGGATAAAAACGTGTAGTAGTAAATATCAGGGAAGGGATAGAAGAAGAGATATGAGAATAGAATACATCAATGAAGAGTAGAGGAAGGATTTATGGTAGTATACTTTTAAAAAAAGATATTGGAGATAGACTGGCCGAGCCAGGGGAAGGAGTGAAAAGGGGAATTAGTGTGGAATCCCTACATGGGCATAAGAGAGCAAAGTCCAATTATCCAGTGTATCTCCCCTAACTGCCATTCGACTTTATCTACTCCCATCCAGGTATGTACCATCAGTCAGGGGAAATTCCTGTGAATAGGCTGAAGCAATAAAACAGTTCATTGAATTCTTCATGTCTGAGTCTGGTTGTTGTTCCTGATGTGTTTGGGGAAGAGTCTTTATTTGAATAAAATGGCTAAATAGAGTTGGCCCTTGTAAATACTTGGAGGGAAGAGCACCAGGGAACATTTGGCCTTGTAATCTAGAGTAGGGCAGACTTTCACCATCAGCAAGACAAACAGGGAGATACCATTTACGTACTGTATATACCAGAGATGGCGAACCTTTTTTCCCTCGGGTGCTGAAAGAGCATGCACACGCACTATCACACATGAGCAAGTGCTGACACCCATAATTTAATACCTCGGGAGGTCAAAAACAGCTTCCCCTGCTCCCTGGAAGCCCACTGGAGGCTGGTAACAGCCTGTTTTCCAACTTCTGGTAGGCCCATTAGGCTCGTGTTTCACTCTCCCCAGGCTCTAAAGACTTCCCCAGAGCTGGGAGAGATAAAAACACCCTCCCCCATCCCCCTGGAGCCAAAAGCACCTTCCCAGAGCCTCTGTGCGAGCCAAAAATCAGCTGGCCAGCAGAAACATGCACATTGGAGCTCAGCTAGGGCAATGGCTCACGTACCAGCAGATATGGCTCTGCGTGCCACCTGTGGCACCCATGCCATAGGTTCGCCATCACTGGTATATACTTTTTATTATAGCAACAAGATAAAATTTAACACAAACTAATATAAAGTAAGGGGGGGAAGCAAAGATTAAGCAAAAAGTTGAAAAACTAGAAAAGACAGAAAAAAGATATAAAGATGGGACTTTTGATATCCTTCATAGCAGTTATAAATATAACTATAATTTAACTCTATCTTTAAACATAGAAAGATAGAAGTCTGACGGCAGAAAAAGACCTCATGGTCCATCTAGTCTGCCCTTATACTATTTTCTGTATTTTATCTTAGGATGGATATATGTTTATCCCAGGCATGTTTAAATTCAGTTACTGTGGATTTATCTACCACGTCTGCTGGAAGTTTGTTCCAAGGATCTACTACTCTTTCAGTAAAATAATATTTTCTCATGTTGCTTTTGATTTTTCCCCCAACTAACTTCAGATTGTGTCTCCTTGTTCTTGTGTTCACTTTCCTATTAAACATACTTCCCTCCTGAACCTTATTTAACCCTTTAACATATTTAAATGTTTCGATCATGTTCCCCCTTTTCCTTCTATCATCCAAACTATACAGATTGAGTTCATTAAGTCTTTCCTGATTAAAGTTACTTCACATTTCTATTCTTTCTATTCTCTTATCCTATTTAAATAATCAAACCATAAATCACAAGTTATTTGTTTTTCATTTTTCACCCAAAATAAAAATTTTCCAGTCAACAATTACTTTGAACAATCTTTTTCTCTAATCAGAGGAATCAATTCATCTTTCTAAAAAACTTAGAATAGCCTTTGCCAACTTAATGGTTTCAAGATATGTTGGAATTACCACGAACAAAATATCAAGCAAAATAAATATCAAGCAACTTGATATTAATTTAGGGAGTTGAACATGTTAAAATAGCAATGAAATGCCAGAGTCCTTCTGTCCTGATGTATAGAACACAAAGATTTGTCCTACCTACATTTGAAAGTGAATTGACCTGGTCGACTCCTTGTGGACTTATGACTTATTTTATTTTCAGACAGTTATTCTTTAAAAGGTAGCACATTGGGTTTTTTTAGCATAGATATTTTAGTATCCCAGTGTTTTGATCACATCATTAGAAATTGGAGGCCTTTTTTATCCATGCCTTCCTAATTTAACTTAATAATATCAGATGGATTCTAATTTTTTATGAGAACAAACTCTGATTTCTTTGACTTTGCCATGCTACAAGACTTGCTGACCTGTTAAACAAAGAACTGTTTCTTTTATGACAATATTTTTAAAAAGCAACCAAAGGCAAAGAAACATCAATTCATGTAATTTGTATAAACAACCAGTAACAAGATATAGTATTCTATTGGCAGTGAAAAAACCCATCTCACTGCTGGATCACAGAAAGCATTTCAGAAAGAAAACTACAAAGTCTCCACCTGACTATTAAGTAACTGATTCTAATTTGGAAATAGTCCAGTTGCTAGAACTCTTATAATTCCACCCCTTTTGTTCCTTTTAATTTAGCAAAATGGAATACATTTTGCTAAAGAAAAGTATGTGAGATTGTTGCATGGAATACAGTCTTTTCTGTTTGAGGCAGCTCCCAAAGAGTTAAACATTTCAGCAAGTGAATTATTCCCCATTTAGAACTAATTTATTCCATAAAATGCTTGGGAAGGGACTTTTTAAATTTCTCTCGTAAAAGCCTTTCTGTGATCTGGTAGGGAGTTAGTTATTTTCACTGATAACAGAGAAGATTGTGATGGCTGGTTTATCTTTATCATTCTAGGGACTCTTACATGAGTGATCATATTAAGAAAATTTGAATTGTTGAAGGACAGATGGGATTTCCACCCCTCTTCCATTGTGGCATGCTTTTTTGAGCATGGCCCTCAGAATGTCATTCCATACCCACTGACCCTTGATCCAGGAAGATTCGGCTGTGGCGAGGAGGGCATTTGCCCAGGTCCGCCTGGTGCACCAGTTGCGACCCGATTTGGACAGGGAGTCACTGCTCACAGTCGCTCATACCCTCATAACCTTGAGGTTCAATTACTGCAACGCTCCCTACATGGGGCTATCTCTGAAAAGTGTTTGGAAACTTCAGATTGTGCAGAACGCGGCCGCGAGAGCCATTGTGGGGCTTCCTAGATTCGCCCATGTTTCTGCAACACTACGTGGCCTGCATTGGCTGCAGATCAGTTTCCAGTCACAATTCAAAGTGTTGGTTATGACCTTTAAAGCCCTGCATGGCCTTGGACCAGAGTACCTCCAGAACTGCCTGCTACCGCACGAATCCCAGAGACTGATAAGGTCCCACAGAGTTGGCCTTCTCCGGGTCCCATCAACCAATGTCATTTGGCGGGCCCCAGGGGAAGAGCCTTATCTGTGGCAGCCCCGGCCCTCTGGAATCAACCCCCCCCGGAGATTAGAACTGCCCCCACACTCCTTGTCTTTCGTAAATTACTCAAGACCCATCTATACCGCCAGGCATGGGGGAGTTGAGACACCTTTCCCCCTGGCTTTTTTATATTTATGTTTGGGTATGTATATGTTGTTTGCTTTTTTAAATATGATAGGGCTTTATGTGCTTTTTAATATTAGATTTGTTTTCACTGGAATATTGTTTTTATTATTGTTGTGAGCCACCCCGAGTCTTCGGAGAGGGGTGGCATACAAATCTAATAAATTGAATTGAATTGAATTATACACCTGTGCAATAAAGCTCATTTGGAAGGAATTGGAAATGCAGGTCTCTGCCCTATTGACTACTTGTACTAGTGCATGAAATTATTACTTATTAAAAAATTATATAGTTATTACAGAATAAATCCTAATACATTAAATATGCAATGTAGCAAAAAGCACTAAGAAAAGAAAAGCAGACCCAGCTATTCAGAAAAATTCTTCCTAAAAGCCAATTTTAACCATGTCCAGCAGCATTTGAATATTGAATAAGTTGAAGTTAAGGGCCTTTCCTTGTGTATTTTGTTTGAGCATCCTTGAAATCACTACCTACATTTAAGCTTTCGGATTTATGATATAATGATGGGGAGGCAAGCAATACCTTTCATCTTTGAACTTTATGATTGTAGTATAATTGTTGTGGTGCAGATAATGGGAACATTTGGGGAAATTAAATTATGCAAGCCAGCTTTATTGATTCTGTAGTACATGGAGATATTTCACTCACAATGCTGTGTCATTCTAGTAGGAAACTTTCAGATTCTTTAAAAGTAAGTCAGGAATTAGGTAGAGGGTAAAATTATGAATTTCCCTCTTGGAAGAAAGTGGCTTAAATTCTATCCAATTATTTGCCATGACAACCATCTAAACACAAAAGGGCTAGAATTGATGTAGAATACTGCCTCTATAATCATCCCTGTATGTCCTTCAAATCATAGATATGCAGTACCACTATCCGCATCTACTTCAGGCCGTAAGGCTACACAGTAATTACATGCTTTGGAACACTCTGCTTAAGTGCATCAATAATATAGTGAGTGAACGCATTCTTTAATTCTGCACCTGTAAATGGAAAGAGAGAAAGAGGGAAAGAGAGGAAAAAATAAAGAAAATATCTGTTCCGACACAGAAAAGAAATCAGACAACCACATTATTTTTTAGCCTGCTCTCTAAGATATTGGGTTAAAGTCCAGACAATAGCTAATTTGAAGAGTCTGGGAATAACCAATGCTTTGAATAATTAAATCAAAAGAAACTTAATTCAGATTAGACAATAGAAAAAGGTGAGATTAGAAAAGCACAGGTTGATCCTGTCTATAGGTTCCTCATCATGCTAGCATCTTATATGTACATTCAGGTTATCACTAGAAAGCCACTTAATTTAGTATAACTTATTAGATAATTGTTAGGATGAAAAAGAAGAGGAGGGAGAGAGGGAGGGAGGGAGAGAGATATTGTTTTTTCCCCACAAGGAAACTTACTAGAATGGCTGTCATAAAATCAGAAGATTTTTTGTTGTTGTTGTTTTATTTTATTTATGAAAGTTATATGCCACCCAAATCACCTTGTGGTGACTCTAACGTGCTTACAATCAATAAAGGAACAAGAGGAAGCATTTAAACAAATAGTAACATTAAAATTGACTTCAAAATTAAGAAATATGAGAAGAAATTTATTTATTTATTTATTTATTTATCTATCTATTTATCTATCTATCTATCCATTCATTCATTCATTCATTTATTTATTTATTCATTCATTCATTCATTCAATTTTTATGCCGCCCTTCTCCTTAGACTCAGGGCACTTTACAACATGTTAGCAATAGCACTTTTTAACAGAGCCAGCATATTGCCCCCACAATCTGGGTCCTCATTTTACCCATCTCGGAAATTAAGATTTACATCTCTCTATTCCTTCCTTCCTTCCTTCCTTCCGTCCTTCCTTCCTTCCTTCCTTCCTTCCTTCCTTCTTTCCTTCCTTCCTTCCATCCTTCCCTTCCTTCCTTCCTTCTTTCCTTCCTTCCTTCCTTCCTTCTTTCCTTCCTTCCTTCCTGCCTTCCTTCCCTCCTTCTTTCTTTCCTTCCTTCCTTCCTTCTTTCCTTCCTTCCTTCCTTCCAATGTATGAACACAATATGGACATACTAATTGGTTCAAGGTATAGAAGAATAGCAAGATCACATTTTTTTCACTTTTCTCATTCAACTTTTATGCTATAGTGATCACAAAGCCCTTGAAGAATCAGAGCAAAGGCTGGAGGAAGGGACATCAACAGTCTTCAATATGCTAATGAGATAACTGTCCTCTCAGAAATCAGAGAAGGTATGAAACATCTGATCAAAAGGATTAAAGAAAAAACAAAAAAGTTGGCCTCTTCCTGAACATTTAAAAGATCAAGCTCCCGACTACGGAGAGGAATGGAAATGTCAAAATAACAATTCACAGGATGGAAAGCATGCGAGAATTCCCTTTCTTAAGATCACAGATTGATCAAAGCAGTGAATGGAGTCCAAAATTAAAGCACTGGATTGCACTGGGTATCATAGCAATTATGAGCAAGGTCATCAACATGGCAACTAAGTGCAGATTAATCCCACACTGTCATGCATCCCAAAGCAACCAAAAGTTGCAAAGCTTGGATCATGAAAATGAATCCTGTCCTTCAAGGAATTCTGGCTGACAGGTTCCAGAAGAAGAGCATTCTCTGCCATGCCCTTTGGAATATCTTGCTCTCTGAGATGAGATTAGCTCCCACCTTCCACAAGAACCTGCCAATTAGCATGGCAGGCCCCAATGGAGGTGGATGATCAACTAATAGCAGTTCTCCCTTCTCCTCCTCCCTCCCTCCCCATCTTTAGTTATAACTTGCATTTTATTGTAATTTTTGCTGCCATAGGGTAAGTGAGCTCTTGTCCTGTGCTCCAGACCCTGCTGGGGACATGAAAGGAATCCCCAGCTGGGCATCCTCCAGGCAACCAGATAATCCTTTCAACACTATTTGGCTAAATAAACAAATAAACAAATGAATGAACAAACAAACAAACAAACGAATGGATAAATGGATGGATGGATGGATGGATGGATGGATGGACGGACGGACGGATGGACGAACAACCAACCAACCAACTCAGAGGTGCTTCAGTGCTTTTGATACGAGTGAAATGTGCTTTGTAATTTTAATGTGATTTGATATATTTATGGTTTCGTTTTAATGATGTAAACTACCCAGAGTCACCCTGTGGTGGGATTGCAACAAACAAATTAACTAATTAAGCAAACAAACAAACAAATAAATAAATAAATAACTACTACAACATACAAAGTCAGGCATTACACTAGAAGGCAAAAATCACAATGTCTGTCTGTCTGTCTGTCTGTCTGTCTGTCTGTCTGTCTGTCTATCTATCTATCTATCTATCTATCTATCTATCTATCTATCAGACTTCTATGCCACTCTACTCCACCAATTCAGGGCGGCCTACAACATAATAAATACAAGTGTATAGAAATCTAATATTAAAATATTAAACAGTAAAAAATTCTAAAACCCCATTTATCCTAACACAATCATCTACATTCATCCCAACTGGGTCTAGGCAATCATAACATCGACCGGAGTTAGCTCTCAACACTCAGCCACCCCCCCCATGCCCACTGGCAGAGATGAGTCTTTAAAGCTTTATGAAAGACCAGTAGGGTGGAGGCAGTACGTATCTCCAGAAGGAGTTCATTCCAAAGTGCCAGGGCCGCCACAGAAAAGGCTCTTCCCCTAGGCCCTCCAGATGACATTGCCTGGCCAACGGGACCTGGAAAAGGCCGACTCTGTGGGAGCTAACCAGCCGCTGGGATACATGAGTTAGAAAATCTCACCTTACTGATTTTGGTGATATTTAGTGATGGGCGAACCGAACCTGCACAATTCGGGTCCGTACCAAATTTTGTGATGTTCAGTATGCCGAACACAAACCTGAATTTTTTTCAAACTTCGGGCAAAGTTCGGGGTCATGTTCGGCGTTCAGAGCTTTGATGTCACCGGCAGGTTGCTAAGGAGGCCAAGGTGATCACTTCCTGGATTCCATGGAATCCAGGAAGTGATCACCTTGGCGTCCTTAGCAACCTGCCGGTGACGTCAAAGTTCCGCCCCCGGAATATCTTCATGGGAGGGATTCCCCATTCGGGTTCGAGTTCGGGTTCGGTTCGAGTTCAGCCGAATTTTGAGTAAAGTTCGTCTGAACTTGCCGAACCCATCACTAGTGATATTATGTGGTCAAACTCAGTGGAAGAGGCAATTCTGCTCAGAATAGTCAACAGTAAAGGAAAACAAGGCTGCCAAAAACATTGGCTAAACACTATCAAAACTGTCCCCAGCCAGAGTATATGCTCTTTAGTTATGCATTAGCATAACTAAAAGAAGCTGTGTTGGAAAATGTGAAGAGAGCTAGTCCATAGAGTCACTAAGAATTAGACGTGTTTGAATGGATAGCACAATCATCTCCCCTTGCTTCAGGTGATTCTTCTGAGAGGTCCATCCTCTGCTTTTCCTTGTTTGTTATAGCAAATTAGGTTTTTATTTGTTTGGTCCTTTGACTCCCCTTAAAGTCCATTATCCTCAAAGATTGACACAGCAGTTTTCTTAAATGATGGTCTATTTGTGTAAAATATACTTTAAGAATATCCATGCTTCCTCCTTCCTTCCCTCCCTCCCTCCTTCCTGTAGAATTCTCCAGTTCTTCTTAATCCAAGCTATGGATGCCATTGCTATAATAATGTACACTACTAAAAAGCACAAGTCAGCCAGCAGTGGAAGGAACTGTTTGAAATCCTTTGTCCAAACTCTCAGAAATTCCAACCAGTTTTACTCTCTAGGACAGTAATTGCTAATATCCAAGTAAGATAACGATTAATACTTGCTGCATTACTTAATTTGCATAGCTCTGTAATCTTAATTATAGTCTCAGCAAGAATCTCACCTTTTAGTTGAATAAAGAATCTGAGAGATTACGCCTAAAGA
Source organism: Erythrolamprus reginae (assembly GCF_031021105.1). Classification (NCBI taxonomy): domain Eukaryota; kingdom Metazoa; phylum Chordata; class Lepidosauria; order Squamata; family Dipsadidae; genus Erythrolamprus; species Erythrolamprus reginae. The sequence continues at coordinate 326,181,476 of NC_091951.1, read as the reverse complement.
AATTATCTCTTGGTGTCATCTAGTGGCTGCATTCTCCTACTGCACAAAAGAAACTCCATGTTTGTTTTCTTTCTTTATCCCACTAGCTGTGTGTGTGTGTGTGTGTGTGTGTGTGTGTGTGTGTTGCTGAATGATGAATGTTAGAGAAAGAGGAATTCATAGAATAGAAGTATCTTTTTCTGTTCTCCATTGGGCCTCATCATGAAATAATCTTATTAGTTCAAGACATGTCAGTGTGAAACTGATTTAACAGTGTTGTGAAGATGATGGGTACGAGCCCATTTATGCTGCATGATAGAATGATAGGGTGTTGTTACGAGAAAGTCAGGGCCAATGAACATATTTTGTCATTCTGAGTAAGCAGCATTCAAGGGATCTCAGGAATAGATAGGCAGATGGTACCAAAGAGAGATTAAGATGTGGTAGAAAGTATCCTTGACTCTGCCTTATCTTTTTCCTCTTTCTTTCTGACTCAAAAAGTGAACACAGCAAGGAAAAGGGGCAGAAGTGAGAAAACATATGATCCACAGATGTGGCACTGATGTAAAAATACACAAAAGTACCATAAAAAGCAGATATTTAGCTGATAGATCAGTTGATAGATGATAGATGATGTTGATGAAAAAGAAAACAGATATAGATGATAGATAGACAGACAGACAGACAGACAGACAGACAGACAGACAGACAGACAGACAGAAAGACAGACAGATGGAAAGACAGAAAGACAGAAAGACAGACAGACAGTTAGACAGACAGACAGACAGACAGACAGACAGATGATAGATAGATGTAGATGGTACATGGTAGATGACAGTAGAAGGTAGATTTTTATTTTATTTATTTTATTTATTTATTTTGTCAATACATAATGTAGGTTTCAGGTGATATAATCATAGTAAAATACATCAATAAAAGAATATAAGATAAGGCATTAGGAATAATATGGAAGGAATAATCATTGGGAATAATAGAGTTCATATCCATGGAGCTAGTAGAAACATAAGAGAGACATTAGGACAGGGGATGGAAGGCAGGCTGGACCTATGCACACCCCTTATTGACCTCTTAGGAATCTGGAGAGGTTAACCACGGAGAGTCTAAGGGTAAAATTTTGGGGGTTAGGGGATAACACCACAGAGTCTGGTAAAGAGTTCTATGCTTTGACAACTCGATTACTAAAGTCATATTTTTTGCAGTCAAGTTTGGAGCAGTTAACATTAAGCTTGAATCTGTTGTGAGCTCGTGTGTTGTTGTGGTTGAACCTGAAGTAGTCATTGACAGGGAGGATGTTGTAGCATATGATCTTGTGGGCTATGCTTAGATCATGTTTGAGGTGTTGTAGTTCTAAGCTTTCTAGGCCCAGGATTATAAGTCTAGTTTCGTAGTGTTTCGAGTGGAGGAGTGAAGGGCTCTTCTGGTGAAGTATCTTTGGACATTTTCGAGGGTGTTAATGTCTGAGATGCAGTATGGGTTCCAAGCAGATGAGCTGTATTCGAGGATGAGTCTGGCGAACGTTTTGTAAGCTCTGGTAAGTAGTGTGAGATGGTAGATGATACGTGATGCATGATGCGTGAGATACATGATACATGATACATGATACATGATACATGATACATGATACATGATACATGATACATGATACATGATACATGATACATGATACATGATACATGATACATGATACATGATACATGATACATGATACATGATACATGATACATGATACATGATACATGATACATGATACATGATACATGATACATGATACATGATACATGATACATGATACATGATACATGATGGAGAGGGAGGGAGAGAGGAACTAGATCCATTGGTTGGGTTTTTCCCCCTTGTTTTGAAATCTTACATGTCTGGAACTGAAATAACCAAAGTAATATTTATTAGCCAAGATGGTCTGATAATCTTCTTAAAAAGCTCTTTTCATGAACTCAGACAATGACAGGGAAAATTTTTCATCCATGTGGTGCTCTAAATAAGAAATGCTCTGTCCGTGAAAATGCACCTGGTGGTGACAAATTAGTCTATTTGCTTTTTGTTGAGTTGGTTAGTTTGGGTTCAGGCATTTTAAATGGCTGATTTGTTATATGAATTTATTATTAATTATGCTTGTTATTTTATAATCATTTTACTTTATTGTCTTTTGGGGAAATTTTTGTTATATTTTGTACAGTACTCAAAAGAATGAAGATTTTATCTATTTGTATATGTGTGTCCGTGCATGCATATCCATCTAGACACACATGCACACATATGAGTGTGAACATTCTCTCACACACATACACATACACACACACGTATGTATGCATGTATATATGCATGTATGTACTGTACGTATATATGTATGTATTCACAACCTATAGTTATATACTTTGGGAGGGTTTTTTTTCTTTTTAGAATATAAATATATGTTTCCAAAAGAAAAACCCTGCCAGCCAATGCACTCAAACCCTGCCAGCCAATGCACTCATTAGCCAAATTAAACATAGTCCCTGGAACTTCAAGACAAACACCAATAAATGCTGAAGGGGAAATGGGTTTTTAGTCTTCAGTTTCAGCACCATTAAGATAAATTAATATGCAGAAAATTTTAATAAAGAAGAAATATATTTGAATATACACATTTTAACAGCAGCTAGAATAGCATATGCACAAAATTGGAAGCTGAATAAAATTCCAGACGAAAGAGAAATATTACGTAACATTTTAGATTGTGCTGAAATGAATAGGCTTACTTTAAAACTTTAAAACTTACTTAAAAACTTAAAGATATGATTTTAAAGATGTGATTACTATAAGATTTGGGGAAAGTTTTATGAATGGTTGAAAATTAAAAATAATTGAAAAGCATTTACTTTTGAAGAAATACATGATGATTTAATTTTAACTAGTGATGGGCGAACCCGATTCTGCTGCATTGGAATACTGGGTCCATTTGTTTTCCATTCGACTCAAAGAAAGAAAAGGGAAAAGGCTGCTGTCAGCCATTGCACATTTTCATCTTCCTTTTCCATTATGTCTTCTTCTCTTATATCAAAGGGAGGAGATGAAAAAGGAACAAGCATGGATTTGGAACAGAGCTTCAAGATGTTCTTAGTTCACTGACACAGACTTCAGAGGATAATCAGAACTGCAGAAAAAACAATTTCTGCCAACCTGCCTTCCATTGAGGACCTGTGTACTGCACGAGTCAAAAAGAGGGCGAGGAAAATATTTACTGACTCCTCGCATCCTGGACACAAACTGTTTCGACTCCTACCCTCAAAACGTCACTACAGAGTACTGCACACCAAACCAACTAGACACAAGAACAGTTTTTTCCCAAACGCCATCACTCTACTAAACAAATAATTCCCTCAACACTGTCAAACTTTTTACTAAGTCTGCACTTCTATTTCTACTACTTTTTTCTCATCATTCCTATCACCATTTTCCTCCCTCTTAGGACTGTATGACTGTAACTTGTTGCTTGTATCCTAAGATTTTTTATTAATATTGATTGTTTCTTCATTGCTTATTTGACCCCTATAGTCATTAAGTGTTGTACCACATGATTCTTGACAAATGTATCTTTTCTTTTATGTACAATGAGAGCATATGCACTAAAGACCAATTCCTTTTGTGTCCAATCACACTTGACCAATAAATAATTCTATTCTATTCATGGCATGTTTAATATTTCAGATTTTTTTCCCGTATGTATAATTTGTGGGTAGTGATGGGTGAACCCAATGGTGTTCGGGTTCGGCAAGTTCGGATAAACTTTATGCAAAATTTGGCCGAACCCGAACTGAACCTGAATCCCGAACGCTGTGCGATGCTTCCGGGGGCGGAGCTTTGACACCAAAGGCAGGTTGCTAAGGACACCAAGGTGATCACTTCTTGGATTCCATGGGAAAGTAAGATGGTGGCAAGTTTCTTGGTGCGTTAAAGCCACCGCCGAGGTGGTCCCCACCGAGTAACTTGCCACCGTCTTACTTTCCCAATGGAGAAACACTCCCCCCACACACCGTGCATGCCCATCCTCCTTCCGATGTCAAATAAACATGTTTATTTTTACGAGGTGGTCCCCGCCGGGGGTTTGACATCACAGAGATGTCACTTCCTGACCAGCCGAGGCAACCGAATGCCAAACCAACCCCGAACACCCGAATTGTGCGAGTTCGGTTCACCCATCACTATTTGTGGGATGACCAACAGATGTCAACTATTACTGTGTTTCCCTAAAAAAAAAAATATTGCATGGTTAATATTTGTTATTTAAAAAATATTAAAATATTGTGTCATGGTGCAAAGATAAAAGAGAACAAGAATAGTTCTCTTATCCACTTTGTGAGAATCACTGCAACAGGGAATGCCAGACTGGATAGATTGTTGTTATGACCCAACATAGCTCATCTGACATTCTTTTGTCATAGCCCTAAAAAGAAAGATCGCCTTGGGTTTGAAGAAACCTATTTGTCTCAGGGGAAAAGTTTTATTATATAAGTTTGTAGGATAAAGAGTTTTTGGTGTTCCTGAATATTTGCTTGTCAACAATCTATCAACAATCTATTCTAAAGGTAAACTCTGTAAACCTATTTGGCAAGTGAAAATGTTGCCCTCCTCCCTTCCTGAAAACGTTGTCTTTCTTCCTGCCAGATATTATTAGCGGCACATTAAAAGTTTGCCTGCTGCCACTGTGACCTTAGGTGACCTCTTAATTTCTTGAGTTCAAGTCCAATTAACCTTTGGGAAAATGCACAACTGCCCTAACCAGGCCAATCAATAGAATCTAGTAGTAATCTTTTCATTTTCTGGTTTGTCAAAAGAGGCTGAGGTTCCACCTCAACCATTTTGCAACAAAGGTGGCCATTTATCACCGTTTAGGAGAATGAGCTGCACACACGGCCCTATCTGAAGTGTGCTAATCAATTGACACGGTCATATCTTAGTCATGACACCCTATGGGCTGCCACCAAAGAAGGCGCCAACTGAAAAATTGCTTCCCCCTTGCAATGTTTGCCGACTAAATTTCTGTAATGAAAATATTGATATATGCTTAAAAATGCTTGATGCCACTAGACAGATCTATGAAAGATGGCAGGGGGAGGGAAAACTTGTCTGCCCGACAGAAAAGCTTCTTCATTCTCTGAATCAGAGCATTTCCTTCTTCAAAAAGATTGTGAATAATCTGCACTAAATACCTCGCATCTCACTGAACAGAATATTGGCTAAAGGAACATGAGTTGGAAAAAAGCATTATGCAGCAGGCAAGAAAATAATACTCCAAAGTAAGGCTAACATTGGCAAGGAAATTAAGTATAGATAGAGAAAGAAAAATATCAAGAAAGTTTTAAAGGTATGTTCCCCCCCACCACCCTTTTCCAAAATTTTAGCTTTCCAGAACTCATCAGATGAAACAATGAAGGTATGATCTAGAAACTTTTTTCACCTATTTATTTATTTATTTATTTTATGTTTGGTTTATTGATATACATATGAATATAAATATGTATTTATTTTACTTCTGCTTCCAAAATTCCCCCACCAAGATTGAGAAACACCCATTCTAAAATTCTTTTTTTCTTTGAAACAAATTTTAAAAAACAATTCTCTTTCGTTAAACTGAATCAGAACAGGAATGGGGGATGGAATTGAGATTTTTAAGGGGGAAAAAAAGACAAGGTTGAGAAACACTGATCTAGTGTATGGTTTATGGAATATGGCACAAATTTAGTTGCAATGTTTTTGAGTATGTAGAAAAACGTCTTGCATTTTAGAATGCAATAATAATATCAATAAACTTCCTGCTCCTATTTCATAATGCTGGTAATAACTTACAATTTCCGGTCACAATTCAAAGTGTTGGTTATGACCTATAAAGCCCTTCATGGCATCGGACCAGAATATCTCCGAGACCGCCTTCTGCTGCACGAATCCCAGCGACCGATTAAGTCCCACAGAGTGGGCCTTCTCTGGGTCCCATCAACTAAACAATGTCGGTTGGCGGGCCCCAGGGGAAGAGCCTTCTCTGTGGCGGCCCCGACTCTCTTGAACCAGCTCCCTCCAGAGATTAGAACTGCCCCTACCCTCCTTGCCTTTTGTAATCTCCTCAAAACCCACCTTTGTCGTCAGGCATGGGGGAACTGAGATATCTCCCCCAGGCCTATACAATTTATGTATGGTATGTTTGTATGTATGTCTGTTTAATAATGGGGTTTTTAAATATTTTAAATTGTAAATTATTAGATTTGTTATGAACTGTTTTATTGTGTTGTGAGCTGCCCCGAGTCTACGGAGAGGGGCGGCATACAAATCTAATAAAATAAATAAATAAATAAATAAATAAATAAAGATTTATATGGGGCTGCGCTGGATGCCACATTGTCAGAATCTAATCTGCCTGTTTGCTGAGAACATTTCTTGAAATATGTTAAGAGTCCATGCTTTCTCTTTAAGTAAGGGAGTCAGGGAGAAGATGACAGGCTTTCTCTGTGATGGTTTACCCTTTACTTAAATAATTGAAAGTATCTTTTTTAAAAAAAGTTTCATTTATTGTTTTTTATACATTTAAAACAGAAAACATCTATTCACAGATCATTGCCCGTTTTTGATATACAGTTACATTTTGTCTTTACTTCTGTAATACAAGAAAAATAAAATAATAGGAAAATGAGAAACTTACATTGATCCAAAAAGAAAGGTATTAGAATAGCGGACGTTGTGAGCGCATACATATATTTACAGTAAGCCAATTGAAGAAAAACTTATCAGATATTTTGTTACACCTTTAGTCTGAAATTAACTGTCATTCGGTCTGGTATCTTTTTTGAATCCACTTGTGCCATTTCTCCCATATTTTAGCGGTTTCATTATCTTTTGTTCCCTTAATGTCCCTTGTCATCTCGTCCATTTCTGCTAATCTATATACTTTTTCTATAATTTGACCTTCTGAAGGTATGTTTTTATTTTTCCAAATCTGGGCATGAATTATTATTATTATTATTATTATTATTATTATTATTATTATTATTATTATGTCAGTACAACACAGCAAATGAGATCACTATGCTGGATTTCATATTTCATCACCAGTCGGGCACTTCCCAAGCACCTAGGACTGTGTGATGTAGCGACGAATTATGTTTGCCGATCCCAGTAAAGCGGCCTTTTGCAATTGAAAGATGGAGATTTTGTCAATTCCGATGGTTTTCAAATGTCCGCTGAGATCCTTTGGTACTGCGCCCAGTGTGCCAAGTACTACTGGGACCACTTTCACTGGCTTGTGCCAGAGTCTTTGCAGCTTGATTTTTAGATCTTCGTATTTCACTAATTTCTCTAGCTGCTTCTCCTCAATTCTGCTATCCCCTGGGATTGCGATGTCGATGATCCATACTTTCTTTTTCTCCATGATCACAATGTCTGGTGTATTATGCTTCAGAGTTCGGTCAGTCTGAAGTCGGAAATCCCACAGTAGTTTTGCTTGCTCATTTTTGACCACTTTTTCGGGCTTATGATCCCACCAGTTCTTTGCCACTGGTAAATGGTAGTTCCGGCACAAGTTCCAGTGGATCATCTGTGCCACATCATCATGTCTACGCTTGTAGTCAGTCTGTGTGATCTTTTTGCAGCAGTTGAGTATGTGATCGATTGTTTCATCTGTTTCTTTACAGAGTCTGCACTTTGTATCGTCTGTTGATTTTTCAATTCTGATTATTATTATTATTATTATTATTATTATTATTATTATTATTATTAGTTAGATTTGTATGCTGCCCCTCTCCATAGGTGATTATGTGTGCGATTAAATATAATGTGTGTCTTGGGTATTTTTTGTTCCAAATTCCACGTAGGAAGTCTTCAGGGGTGAATTCTAATTCTGTTTCTGTGATTTCTGTCAACCACCTGTGTACAGTCTTCCACATCAGTTTTACTTTAGAACATGTCCACCAGGCCTTCTCTGTGATGGTTTAACCTTTACTTAAACACTTGAAAGTATCTATCATATCTCCTCTGGGTTTTTTTTTCCCCTCAAGAACAATCTTATTCAAGACAATGACCATTTTGAGAATCTATAATATTATGTGGGGTCCTTAGTGCTTTCTGATCTTGGGGGTTTTTTTGTAGACATTTCATTACCAACCTAAGTGACAACATCAATGCTCATATTATAGACTACATAAGAAAACTATATCCAACCTCATCAAGTTACAATTTCCAGGAAAGGGATTTTAATACAGAAAGCAAAGGCAGCTCTGGTTTCCAATGAGTTCAGTGTATATTATGGAAAGGAATGTACCACATCCATCAGAGGAGAAGCTGAATCCCTTCTGTTCTCCTTAACCTCTTAGCAGCTTGTGATAGCCTCCTGGACTGATTTTTAGTGTCAGGAGCACATGGTCCTTGTTCTTCTCCTTCTTCCAAGGTTGATTCACTTGATGTTGTCCTGGAGGAAGAGTTCTATTTTGTGGAGTCACTCAGGGCTTGAGACTTGGCCCACTCCAATTAACATCCACATGAAGCTGCTGGGTGAAGTCATTCAATTGCATAGGGTAAGATATTATCCATATGCTGATGACAGCCAACTTTATATTTTTGCCCTGCCTGACTCAGTGATACTGTCAAAGCTCTGTCTTGATATCTGGAAATTATGGTGTGTGTGTGTGTGTGTTTGTAACAGGCTTAGCTTAACTCTAACAGACAATAACATTTATATACAGGTGTTCTGTTGGGCTCTCTGATAGACTCCTCCCAAAAATTCACAGGTACAAATTTCAGACACACACACGTTTGAAAATTCAAAACAATGTTCTTTATAATGAAAATTCACTTAAACTAAGCCCTCTTTTGGTATAGCAAAGAGCACTCGTCTCCAAACAAACTGGTAATTTGTACAAGTCCCTTATCAGTTCTGTGATACTTAGCTTGCAGCTCTGAGGCAATTCACAGTCCTTCTTCTTTCACAAAGTGAAACACACTTTGCTCTGGTTTAGTTTCAAAGCGGGGGAAAATCAGCACACAAAAAGTCAAAGTCAGTAAAGCAGTCATCAAACACAACGATCAGATAATCCTCCACAATGGCCAAACCCACAGGCTGCTATTTATAGCAGCCTCACTAATTACCACAGCCACACCCAACCACAGGTGGCCTCATTTTCTTTGATAATAATCTCTCAGTTGTTGTTGCCTATGCATCGCTCTCCGCATGCGTGGCTGTATCATTAACTCTTGTTCCGAATCCAAGGAGGAGCTAAATAATTGATCTCCTTCTGAGCTGTCTGCCATACTCTCCTCCTCCCTGTCACTCATGTCTTCTTGGTCAGAGGAGCCTTCATCAGCAGATTCCACCGGGGGCAAAACAGGCCTGCAGCTTGTGGATGTCTCCCCCACATCCACAGTCCTTGGGGCAGGAGCTGGGCCAGAGCTAACCACAACAACAAGGCCCTCTGGTTCTTGATTTTACATTTTAGTGCTGGCTGAGATTGAACTACTATAACAAAACCAGTGTATAGTTTTGTTTAGTAGTGCTACACAAAACCAGTGTATAGAGGGTTCCCCCTGGACTTGTTTGAGGGGCCTATGCAGCTATGGCTAGAAGACTATTTGTACAACTTCCTCTTGTCACTTCCCAAATAAATTGCTGCAATGTACTGTACATAAGGCTGCCCTTGCACATTTTTTTAGAAGCTACAACTGGTCCAGAATGTAATGATATAGATGCTTATGGGCATACCTTGGTATATTCATGTTACACCTCTGCTTTGTGAGCTGAACTGGATCCCAGTGGGTTTGAGAACAATTCAAGGTGTTGGTTATCAGCATGACAAAGCCCTACATGGTATGGGGCTGTGATATTTGGTGAAATTTCCTATTTCCAGTTGAGCAGTGAGCAATCGCTCACTTAAAAATCATCATCAACTCAGAGTTTTCCAAACCTGCCCAGAAGCCGAGATGGAAAGAGTGAGAGGGAAGGAGAGAGGAAGAGAGGAAGAGAGAGAAACAGATAGAAAAAAGAGAGGAAGGAAAAGAGAAAGAAAAAGAATGGGAGTAAGGAAGAGAGAAAGAAAATCAAAATCTAGTTTGAAACTAGCTCAACTATTTAAGTGGCATTTTGATATTGATAGAGTTGCCCTATTATGAGCTCACTGTTATAGACACACAATATTTTATTTTGAAATTCTCTGAGGCAAAATAGGGTGGGTTTTTTATTTATTTGTTTGTTTGTTTGTTTGTTTGTTTATTTATTTATTATTTCTGTGCCACCCGGTCCCGAAGGGACTGCCGCTCAGACACTATACTTTTCCGCCCACCCCCCAAAAAAATTAGAGGGAGCACTGGTTCCTACCCATCTAAGTTATCCAATACAAAGGTCTTTCTTTAATCTTCACCAATTAAAGACTTTGTTGTCAAAGTCTTAAAGACCTCCAGGTGTGGGAATCGTGTGTGTGTGTTTTTGTGTGTGTCTGAGCCCATGAGTCCTTGTGATTTTTATTGTTCCTTTGAGTCTTTTTTGCTGTAGCTATTTAGGTATTATGTATATATTATAGATTGTTGGATACAGTGGTACCTCTACCTAAGAACGCCTCTACTTAAGAACTTTTCTAGATAAGAACTGGGTGTTCAAGATTTTTTTTGCCTCTTCTTAAGAACCATTTTCTACTTAAGAACCCTAGCTCAGAAAAATTGCCCATGAAGGCTGGGCCAGTTTCCTGCCATTCCCCCTGGGTTTCTCTCTCTGGCGCAGTGTATGGGAGGCAGTCTTGCGATGGGTGTATGGGAGGTGGATGCTCCTCCTGGCCACCTCAGAGTCCCTCTTTTTTTTTAAAGCCTTAAAGTTTTGGATTTTTTTGATTCCCCTCACCTCACCTTCTTCCTTCGGCAGCAACTGTCCTCCTCCTCTTCTTCCTCCTCCTCCTCCCAAATTCCGCCCAAATTCTGAGCTTTTATTTCTTTTCTAATGGGTTTGCACACATTATTTCCTTTTACATTGATTCCTATGGGAAAAATTGCTTCTACTTACAAACTTTTCCATTTAAGAACCTGGTCACGGAACGAATTAAGTTCTTAAGTAGCGGTACCACTGTATGTTGTGATATTTTGTTGTGCAATCATCATTTTATGGTGGTCTCTATGGACTGTTAGTCACCAAATGCACAATGGCAAAATAGTAATAAGCCATATTAATTGAACAAAGACCCCCAAGACAGGATGAAGGAAAATAAGGTACAGTATAAAGAAATCTGAATACTCTTCTGCAAATATCTAAGACTTGCTGGAATGCACTTTGTATCTCACAAAGCAAGGTTGAAAGAAAGCAGGCTCCTACATATGTGATACACATGCACCCCCTTAGAATCAGTGAGGATGGATGGCATGCATGGCTTTATTTATTTATCATTTAAACATATATGGTTATCTTTCTCAAATTCATGCCTAACTAATACAAACTCTGTAAAAACAAAGAACATAAGACCCTACACAAATACAATCGGCATACAAATTTAATCAGCAACCAAAGTAAAACAAACAAACAAAAACTGCAAATCAACATCACCTTTACAGTGACTCAGCCATACAGCTGACTTCAAAAGCCCAATGACAAAAATACATCATTATGGCCTTGTAAATTTTTGGGAGGTTGGCGGCCAATCTAATCTCCAGGTGGATGATGTTCAGGGTGGACATCATAATAGAAAAGACTATTCCTCCTGGACCACATAATAAATAGGATGTGGAGCTGATATAATCAAGACAAGGCAATAATAATAATAATAATAATAATAATAATAATAATAATAAAAATAATAATAAATAATAATAATTTATTAGATTTGTATGCCGCTCCTCTCCGAAGACTCGGGGCGGCTCACAACAATAATAAAAAACAATATTATAGCGAAACAAATCTAATATTAAAAAAGAAGCATTTAAAACCCTATCATATTTAAAAACCAAACAACATATACATACCAAACATAAAATATAAAGAGCCTGGGGTAAAGGTGTCTCAACTCCCCCATACCTGGCGGTATAGGTGGGTCTTGAGTAGTTTACGAAAGGCAAGGAGGGTGGGGGCAGTTCTAATTGTCCAGGGGGAGTTGATTCCAGAGGGCCGGGGTCACCACAGAGAAGGCTCTTCCCCTAGGGCCCACCAAACAACATTGTTTAGTCGATGGGATTCGTAGCAGGCAGTTCCAGAGGTATTCTGGTCCAATGCCATGTAGGGCTTTAAAGGTCATAACCAACACTTTGAATTGTGACCGGAAACTGATCGTCAGCCAATGCAGGCCACAGAGTGTTGTAGAAACATGGGCGAATCTGGGAAGCCCCACGATGGCTCTCGCGGCCGCATTCTGCATGATCTGAAGTTTCCGAACACTTTTCAAAGGTAGCCCCATGTAGAGAGTGTGGCAGTAATCAAACCTCGATTTGATGATAATCTAAAGGATGGTTCCCTTGAAGCTTCTTTGAAACAAAGCATGCTTCCCAAATGTATTAACAAGTATGGTCAAAAAAGTTAAGATGGGAACCACAACCACTCTTTGCAGCAGAGGCGGAGTAACGACATGGACACAAAGAGCTGGATTTAAAATGGGTCATTTTTATTAATTAAATTTGCATAATTTATTCATTAAATTAGCATAAATTTAACTATAACCCTAAACAAGGACCCGCAGGGTCAAACAATTGCTTCCAGCACGGAAAATGACGTCAGAAAAACTTCCAGGACAACTTATGGGCGTAGCACCATGCTGATCCAGGTGAAGGGCCCTGCCCTCACCTGGATCTCTGCCATGCACCTGCATGTGGGAGGTCTCGCTGTCTAACCCCTACAAGGGGAAAGAAATGGGCGGGACCCAAAGACAGGTTCCCCCCAATTGCTCAGGCCGTTAGCACCATGAGCCTTTGGAGAGAACCTGTCAATCACCCCCAAAGATGCCCAACGGAGAACACACAGTTGCTAAACACCACCCAGTTTTCCGCCCCTAACCTGCCTACCCAAATGAACAGAGGTAAGCCAATTAGCCTAAGCAGGGTGCGAAGAACCCCCCAACTGCATGTCCATCACTGCAGTGTGGAATAGGCAAAAAAACAGTCGGAGAAAATACCGAGACTGCCAAAAATTCCTATTCGGCCCCCTAAGGGCGACTCACAGTGGCACACTGAAAGATAGGGAGGGCGTGTGGGTGTTCGCTCTGTCATCGTCGGGGCGAAAAGCAGGCCCCAAGCCTGCACAGCCCTTTTTATAGGGCTGGCAGGCTCCGCCCCCGACAACGTCATCGGCTATGGCCGATGCTTCAGGAAATGGCCGAGATCTCGAGAAATCTCACGAGATCTCAGCCCCCAAGATGGCGGCTATGCCGGAGGGCCGTGTCTCCCTGGCCCTGCAGCAAAACGGCCCGGGGAGTGAAGCACGGGCCAGGTATTCATAGAAGCAACCTGCTCCAAATTTACAACCCGTCCCCCCATGCATATGAGACAGATTGCACACAAGAGATTGCATACAAGAGATTAATCTAAAATCTGATTTTCTGTATATTTTAAAATGGATTAATAAAGCAGTTAAACTGAGCTAAGAAATACAATTGCTATGTACATTCGCATTTGAATAATTTGGCTTAATTTTTGTGAGAAGTTTCAGCTTCTTATATTTTCATGAAGTAGTGAATATTTATAAGAAAAGAATGGGCTTTAATACTGGGAAATGCAAACATAAACTAGATTGAATAGGTGTGATTATTTACTGTTGATTGATTCAAAGTTTAAGATATCCTCCTTTTTCCATTTTGGTTAGGGACCAACAGCGATGGTTATAAAATTATTTTTAAAAGAAATTTAAAAAAAGATTATTAAAAACAAGCAAACAATACATTTTAAAAACTCCTCATGGAACATAGAAACCAAACATAATTTGTGAGCTATATGTATTTTCCATTCTTAATTATAACACGAGAAACATTATCAATGAACCATGTAATGGGAAGAATAATACCTATTCTTATATTATTAATAAGCCGATATAAACCTCTAGATGCCATAGAAATTGAAATTTTATACTAGGTAGAATAGATTAGAGTAACCAGAGAAAAGCAAATAGAGAATTAGACTTGTTTTCCTATTCAATATATAGGCAAATATGACTTATTATCAACTTCCAATGTGCCTCAGGCCCATTTTTCTTCTTTAGAATTAAGTATTTTCTCATCCTAAAGAAACACTTTGAAAGACATGCACAATTTTTTTAATACTTCAGTCTTCAGAACCCGATTAGATTTTCTCCTCCTCCTCCTCCTCCTCCTCTCTCTCTCTCTTCCCTCACACAACTCCGTAATACTGTACTAATGAAAAACAGGGGCTCTTTTATTTGCAATGGCCTTGGGGTCAATTATCAATTTATCATTGTGTCCTGCAGGTTTAAAATAAAATACTCTGTGCAGTGTAACCATTGTACAAAATTGACATTAAATAGATTCTGCAAGTATGGATTTAATAAAAAAAAAATACAAAGGCGGTTGCCTAAAAGGATTCGACTTCTATAAATTCTATTTAACTACCTTAACTACATGATAGTGGAGAACTGCAAAACCAAATTAGAGGCATCATTTGTGCTACTGTTTTCTGTCTACATGCTATAGGAGAAACACTTACCTCCGGAAAATTGGGGAGGGGAAGAGTTGTTTCTAACTGCTTATTGCTTTACTTCTTTAATGTAATTTCTCTTTAACTTAATAGCATGATCAAGGCAATAGTAACCATTGTTAGTAGGATAATGCTGATTTTTTTTTAGTTGCTTTATTTTGACAAAGGCTCAACCAAAGTGCCCACTTGAATCTGTTTCATGAAACAACATGGACGCTGGCTTTCTAGAAGCAGCTGTGATCTGGTTGCCTCCTTTAGCATTTGCAATAACTGGGACAGGTGGGTTGTGCATTTGCAGTGGGGAGACAATACCTCACTGTAACAAGCTGTAAGTCCTCTGGGTCAGGATGAGATGCATCCAGTCACTTCTGCAATAAAAAGCAATTACCAGAGGGAATCCAAACTGTCTTACATAGGTCTAACACTTCTACTGTTTAGCTTGGAAAAGCAATAGATTGGATATGTATGTATGTGTGTGTGTGTGTGTATGTGTGTGTGTGTATGCAGGGGTGGGCAGCAGGTAGGATGGGGTGGAACGCAGTTTCACTGGTGGAAATGAAGATGTGTGTGCAGCTCCAGCTGATCGGCGGCTATCATTTCCTGGATTACTGGTCTCAGCTCAGCTCTCCATTTTTCCCCTGCTGCTTCTGTGCTCCTTGCTTTTTTCCTCTTTCCTTCCTACTGGCTTCAGACGAGCTTCCTTCTCTCCTGCCCGGCTCCCCTCCAGCCTCACACGGCCACCTCCCACCTGAGGTGCAAGCAGAAGGCGTGGGTGGAAGCGGCGCTGGAAGCATTTATGCTTCTGGAAGGACCCATTCGCTTAACCACCCAGCCTGAGGTGGGGGGATGACCCAGGAAGGAGAGCGTGGGAAACACAAAGCAAATTGTCACCCCAGCGAGCGACACTGGTAAGGTTGTAAGGCGAGGACTTAACAGTTCACTTGAACGATTATGATCATTCAAACCACTGCCACATGATCACATGGCCAGCAAGCTACCCAGTCACATGACCATTAAGCCACACCCACAAAATAGGCCACACCCACATTACTGTATGTATGTAGGTAGGTAGGTAGGTATTTCCCCTAAAATAAGACTTATCTGAAAATAAACCGTAGCCTGATTTTTAGCAAGCTTCTAATATACTGCTCAAAAAAATCAAGGGAACACTTGATTTTTGATAACACATTCTAGATCTGAATGAATGAAATATTCTCATTGAACACTTTGTTCTGTACAAAGTTGAATGTGCACAACAGCAGGTGAAATTGATTGTCCATCAGTGTTGCTTCCTAAGTGGACAATTTGATTCCACAGAAGTTTGATTTAGTTGGAGTTATATTGTGTTGTTTAAGTGTTCCCTTTCTTTTTTTTGAGCAGTGTATAAGCCCTACTAAAAATAAATCCTAGTTAAGGTCATCATCAGCGGGCGAAGCGGGGGGCGGGGGGCTGTACCCAGCACAGGAGGCAGTACAGGGAGCGATGGTGTCTATGCAGCACAGGTGAGTTAATTACCTGTCCAAGCAGGTAATAGAGCTAGAGGCACATGATCCAGACACATTGTTGGGACAGGGAAAAGCCAAGAATCAGTGGGCTGAGCTTCTTGCTCTGCTCACTATTCAATTGAAAACTCTGCTATCTTTTATCTGACCGTTCCCTAGGAAGCATTTCTGAACCCAGTCTCCCAAGGTAATTCCCACAACCATTATAGTTAATGCATTTATACTGTAGGTCTATTCAGTTTTCCACCACTAAAAGCGGTAGGAAACAATGACTTTAAGCAGATCAGCAGGGGAGTCACTCAAAGTCAAAAAACTCCATTCTTATTCTCTCTATCTCAGTGACTTTGCAACAGATTGACAGTATAAAGTGGACAATAGAGGACAGAGAAAAATTGTGTATGCTATGTATATTTCTTATGTGCATCAGGTTTGTGACAGAAAGCATGTTCTTCCCCTCTTCAATTTTATTCTCCCAACAATCACAGCCAGAAACTACAGTAGTCTGAAAATGTTGGTAGGAAGTGGTCAAAAACATTAAGATGGCAACCACAAAAAATTGACCCAAACTCTGTTTTTTATGTGGATTCTTCAATAATCATTGATGGTAGTCAGATATCAGATATGTATATGAAGATTCTCAGTCATCTTGGTCATGGTTGTCCCGAAGTATTTTTTCAAAAGACAACTGGACTTTTCTTTTGGTTCTGCTTGAGGATGGAAGGATTTATATTCTTTGCAATCGTCTGGTCTTTTTGAAAGTCTTGGATGCTGCTTGGAAGTTTATCTGTGCCCTCAGGGTCAGTTTGTAAATGAGTGTGGAACCTTATTTGAACTGCTGAGGGAAGCCCTCAGAACCTGTGGCCAAATCCCCAAAAAGATCCAGCAGGAATCACATATAAGAAGAGAATAACAAATGATGTAACACTGTCATTCTATACGTTGCAGAAATATCCAAAAAAATTAGGATTTTCAATCAACCCAATATATATGCACATTTTAAACCCCAAAATATAGTACAATAATTCAGACGTTTGTCCATCCCAAGGATAAAAAACTCAGACACAAACTGAGTCCTTCAGTAGATAGATAGTAGATAGATAGGTAGGTAGGTAGGTAGGTAGATGGATGAAAGATAATAGATAGATAGATAGATAGATAGATAGATAGATAGATAGATAGATAGATAGATAGATAGATAGATAGATGAAAGATAGATAATAGATACATAGATAGATAGATGAAAGATGAATGATAGATAGATAGATGAAAGATGGATAATAGATAGAGATAGATAGATAGATGAAAGATGGATAATAGATAGATAGATAGATAGATAGATAGATAGATGAAAGATAGATAGATAGATAGATAGATAGATAGATAGATAGATAGATAGATGAAAGATGGATAATAGATAGATAGATGATAGATAGATAGATAGATAGATAGATAGATAGATAGATAGATAGATAGATAGATAGATAGATAGATAATAGATGAAAGATGGATAATAGATAGATAGATAGATAGATAGATAGATAGATAGATAGATAGATAGATAGATAGATAGATAGATAGATGGATAATAGATAGATAGGTAGGTAGGTAGGTAGGTAGGTAGGTAGGTAGATAGATAGATAGATAGATAGATAGATAGATAGATAATAGATGAAAGATGGATAATAGATAGATAGATAGATAGATAGATAGATAGATAGATGATAGATAGATAGATAGATAGATAGATAGATAGATAGATAGAAAATGAAAAAATAAATATGATATATGCAGTACAATGCGGTGAGACGTGCACAGATCTGTTTCTGGATGCAATTCAAAGTGTTGGTTATGACCTATAAAGCCCCACATGGCATCAGACCAGATTAACTCCAGGACTGCCTTCTGCCGCATGAATCCCAGCAACTGGTTAGGTCCCACAGAATCGGCCTTCTCCAGGTCCTGTCAACTAGACAATGTCATTTTAGCAGGACCTAGGGGAAGATCCTTCTCTGTGGGGTCCTGGCCATTTGGAATCAGCAAGCCCCAGAGATTCGCAATGCAGAAAAAGATATAGGTATAGAAGAGAAGATATATGAGATATAGGAGAGACAATAGGACAGGGGACGATATGCACTCTGGTGCACTTATGTACGCCCCTTACTGACCTCGTAGGAACTTGGTGAGGTCAACCGTGGATAGTCTAAGGGTAATGCTGGGTTGATACTGATGCTGTAGTTACAAGATCTTTATTTTATTTTATCTTTATTTTCAATGTTCTGTGCCAATTTGCCAGACAATCTCACAATCCTTCCCTTCCTCCCAACCAGCAACAGCAACTGCCACTTATCTGCCAGGAAGGGAATTTTTGATGTTCCATGCAACTTCACACAAGAAAATTCAGTAGGAATTTGAAAGATATTGAGGCTTCCACTGTCTTTTTGCCCATCTGTGATCACTTTATTTCTCTGATTACACAAGGAAATACTGTATGTCTGACATGATAACCCAAGGAACATGGGCTGTCTAGTGATATTCTAGTGATATAGTGAGTGAGTTAAATCTGGAATAACCAAATTAGAACAGTCAATTATCCATGGCATAGTTCCCACTGATTATGGACAATTCTACGCTTTTTGATATGTAATTATATAGACATAATATAATTTCTTCTGTTTGAGTTTCTCTCTCCCCCTGCTTTTATCTCATGTTTGTCAGTTAATTATTTGGAGGTTTGCTGATCTTAAAAACCAAGCATCAAGCTATATTTCTTGCTAGCAGGATTGAATGATGTTTGTTGTTTTTTCTGAACTGGATCTTGGGACTGACTGGGATATTGCTTGGTGTAAAGAAAACTGGAAATTTCTCACAGGATTTCTGCACCACCTACCAAAGCTCAGCTACAAAACCCTCAAAGATGGAAGAAGAGAGATTCAGATGATTTTTATCATGGTCCTAAATACCTAGCCATATTGAAGTAATACCTTGTCCTATTGCTTTCCTATATCTCTTATACCTTTCTTCTATTCCTATATCTCTTCTTCTATTCTTTCATTGATATGTTCTATTACTATACCTTCTTTTCTATTATTTCTTAGATATATTTTACTATGAGTATTTCCTCTATAACCTTCATCATGTATTTTACATGTGTATATAGATATATACCCACTAAAACTCTCACTGTGTATTGAAATAAGTAAGTAAGTAAGTAAGTAAGTAAGTAAGTAAGTAAGTAAGTAAGTAAGTAAGTAAGTAAGTAAGTAAGTAAGTAAATAAATAAATAAATATAAAACCTGTCCTCACTGCTTTTATTTTGATGCAAAAAAAGTTGAATGATTCTGGAAGACCATAGACAATTTACTTTTAGAATAAAGCACATTGAAAATGCTTAATTACAATTTTTGAACCCCAGATCTATTAGTTCTTCCTTCATTTCCAAAATTCCATTGATTTTCACATGAGGTTTTATATACATTATATTAAGAATAAAGTTCATAAGTAACTGCAGCTCACTTACAAGGATGTCTACCTACCAAAGTGTAAAAGTACACATTGTATACATCCTTGAGCATTAGAAAGTGTAGCATAGTACAATAAGCATAACTTCTGTTAAATTAATCCATTCACTGACCGGATTCACTGTAGTTACTACTATGTGAATGAAGAACTTTGCAGCTGACTTTTTTAAACCACCAATAACATGCTCTGCAAATATCATATTTAAAGCCTAACACAGAAAAATGAGGATCCTTGAGAGATATGTTTAGCTGTTTTATCATCAACAATATAATAATCAAAAACAACATTTTTGTTCCTGCACTTCTAAATCTGCATTAATATGCTACATAATATACTTTGGAGTTGGTAGGATACAGGCAACTATGTTCAATTGCAAAGCAGTTTCGGGATTAGATATTTTAGTTTTCATAAAATAATGAAATGTAGAAACTGAACTTCAGTTGTGCTTGTAATATGTGGGTATATCTATCTTCCTAAAAGAAAATATGAAAATGAATAAAAACATTTAGAAATGTGATATACAAATTAATACATTGAACGCAAGAGAGTAGTTAAGAAGCATGGCTGGTAAAACAAAAATGAAGAGAAGTTAAATGAATATGATGCAAAAATAGAAACCAGTGACTAGTAGAAAAATGATAGATGGTCACAGTATACAGAGAGAACAAAAGTAATGCCAAATTGAAAAATAAATGCATGCGGGTATGTATGTATGTATGTATGTATGTATGTATGTATGTATGTATGCATGCATGTATGTATTTAGTTAGTTAGTTAGTTAGTTAGTTAGTTAGTTAGTTAGTCCAATACACAATAAGAGTTTTAGTGAGTATATATACACATAGTAAAATACATGATGAAGGTTATAGAGGAGATACTCATAGTAAAATATATCTATGAAATAATAGAAAAGAAGATATAGGAATTGAACATATCAATGAAAGAATAGAAGAAGAGATATAGAAATAGAAGAAAGGAATAGGAGATATAGGAGAGCAATAGGACAGGGGACGGAAGGCACTGTAGTGCACTTGTACCCGCCCCTTAATGACCTCTTAGGAATCTGGATAGGTCAACCGTAGATAATCTAAGGGTAAATTATTGGGGGTTTGGGGATGACACTATGGAGTCCGGTAATGAGTTCCATGCTTCGACAACTCGGTTACTGAAGTCATATTTTTTACAGTCAAGTTTGGAGCGGTTAATATTAAATTTAAATCTGTTGTGTGCTCTTGTGTTGTTGTGGTTGAAGCTGAAGTAATCGCCGACAGGCAGAACATTGCAGCATATGATCTTGTGGGCAATACTTAGATCATGTTTAAGGCGTCTTAGTTCTAGGCTTTCTAGGCCCAGGGTATGAGTCATGACAAAGAAGAAGACTTAGAAAGCCATGGCTGAATGAATCTTTTCATATATTTATACATGCAAATTTATACAACAGTATCTATGGGTATCACCCAGAGAATTAATATCCCCCCAAATCCTGCTGAGTGGCATGCAAATTAAATATGCCAAGGCCAATAATAGTAATAAACTGCTGAGATTCTGAAAAAGAATGTAGTGGGAAGTTTGGAAGAAGTCAAAAGAAGATATGAAGGCAAGGATGGGTTTCAGGCATCAGAAAGGAATAGAAAAATATAGTAAGTTGCATCGCTGTTACTTTTTATTGTCCTGTGCTTGTAAGTTCTTTGAGTTACTATTTTTGATGTTGCTTTGCTGTGTCCTATATATAACAATACTTACCCCTCAGCAGTGGGTTGCTTTCAGTTCAGACCAGTTCTTAGAGCCGGTAGTGCTGGTGGTGGGAAGCTCCACCCACTCACCCAGGATGTTTCACCCATTTGGGATGCTCCGCCCATCTACCAGGGATTTTCTGCTCACCCACCAGGGACACTTCGATGCATACGCAGAAGTGTCGTGTGAGTGCATGTGCGTGTGAGCGCTTGAGCGTGTGTGCTTGTGAACCAGTAGCAAAATCATTTACACCCCATCATTGTTACCCCTAAGAGTAATTAATAATAAATCAGACACAATCACAAATACAAAAGGGGATAATATGTAGAGGAAAGAGAACAATATTTTCTCACTAACATTAAAAAATTACTGCGCTAAAAAAATTGAAAAAGTTGTGGGTAATAAAAAGTAGAATATTTCCTGCTGTAATCTTGATACCTTAATTAATTAATTAAGTAATACCTTAATTAATGCTCTGAATATACTGGAAAATAATTGTAGTAAAATTTGTGAAGAGTCAGGACCAACTCTTCTTCAAGCACAACAATAACAGCAACAACAATGCATGTCTTGAGGGAAAATAATAAAGATACATCTTTAAAAAAACCACTTCATCATATATTTATTTTTTATTCATTTGTCCAATACACAAATACATAGGAAGAAAAATAGACATGTGGTAATATAAATGAGGGTAAAAGGGAACTTAGAGGAGAGGATATATGAAAGGAAGAGAATATATATGATAGGTGAAAGAAAGGAAAGACAATTGGACAGGCGACGAAAGGCACACCAGTGCACTTATGTACGCCCAGCCGTAACCATATAAACCATGTTACACTTCCCCTTGTTGATTTTTGCTTCTGTTCCCCTGTGGCCAGTGGTCTTTTCAATATCAGTTAACTACTGATATATGCTGAGTTAGAAGAGTCCCTGGTTCTAAAGCAGGAAACGTTGTTGGAGGCGTTCAAGCCATTCTGAATGATTATAATTTGCAAGTAAACACATGATAAATACAAGAAGCGGCAACATATTTTCAAGCAGGTCTTTGCATTGTGCATTTCAAATACAAAAGTTCCAAGGTTGTAATAATTTTTTTTTTAAGCCTAGTACAGTATTTGATTTTTGTCAATATGGTAGACAAAGGAAAGAACATAACAACAAGTCTTGTTTTCTCCAAAGTTCACACTCGTTGATCTGCTAGGAAAGTGATAGACAACCATAATTGAATTATATGTCTTGATTTGATCAAGAATTCTGAAGATCTACATGGGTGCTTAAAAGAGGGCAGGGAGGGGGAATCATGTTTTCTCCTCGCATTGCTGTTGTCTGTGTAATAAGTGTGAAATCAGTAAATATACGCACATTTACTACAAGCAAACAAGCTGTCCGGAATCTAATTAGGCACAAAACTACCCATCTGTTGTGTATTATCATGGGGTTTGTTTATATGGATGTTGCCTCATTACTAAAGGGAGGGAGGCAAATTGAATTGAGTCAGCCTTTCCTTTTGCAGAAGGATCAAGGCCATAAAGTCAGATCCTTGCTGTGAACCAACAAAAGACCACTGGAGAAAGTGGGATGAGCCAAGGACTTTTCTTTCTCAAAGGCCACATGTCCAGAGTTTTTACGAGCCAGCATGGTGTGTAAGTGCCATTGTTTTACATAATACAACACCAGCCGTAACCATATAAACCATGTTACACTTCCCCTTGTTGACTTTTGCTTCTGTTCCCCTGTGGCCAGTTGTCTTTTCAATATTAGTTAACTGCTGAATTAGGCTGAGTTAGAAGAGTCCCTGGTTCTAAAGCAGGAGTTAAAAAGAAGCAAAATTTCACATTTATTGAAAGGTTTGCCTACGTGCAAAAAATGCAAAAGTCAGGGGAAATTTAATATATTGGCCAACTCTGCACAATACCAGATTGCAATGATTGTGGGATCAAATGTCAATTGTCCTTTATTTTTTACACTTGTGTGGTTTTATTTTTATACCAATGAATTTTATGGGTGCAAAAATGTAAAAATATAAGTAATATATAAGACTAAAGGATAGTTTAAACCAATGAGAAATGTGCACATTTATGGAGGCCTTATGTCATATAACCATCTCATGACTTCAATCCAACTGTTGCATTTTTCTCTTTACCTGTTGGTTTCCTCTGCTTATTGGGTGTGAAATTGTTACTCCACAACAGTATACAGACACAGACAACACCCCAGCCTGGAACATCAGGAAAACAAAGTAGCAACCAATTTGGAATTGGGATAGCCTTCAAAGGGACTGCGCAGACCTTCTAAAAGATGCAGATAGATAGAAACATAGAAACACAGAAGACTGACGGCAGAAAAAGACCTCATGGTCCATCTAGTCTGCCCTTATACTATTTCCTGTATTTTATCTTAGGATGGATATACGTTTATCCCAGGCATGTTTAAATTCAGTTACTGTGGATTTATCTACCACGTCTGCTGGAAGTTTGTTCCAAGGATCTACTACTCTTTCAGTAAAATAATATTTTCTCATGTTGCTTTTGATCTTTCCCCCAACTAACTTCAGATTGTGTCCCCTTGTTCTTGTGTTCACTTTCCTATTAAAAACACTTCCCTCCTGAAACTTATTTAACCCTTTGACATATTTAAATGTTGAGTTCATTAAGTCTTTCCTGATACGTTTTATGCTTAAGACCTTCCACCATTGAGGATAATCAATTTTATCAGATTATCATTCAAATTTATCTGATTATCTATATAAAGTACAGTAATCATTTTAGCTAGAAGCATCCCCTACAACAGATTTTTCAAGTAGGACTGAAGCTATTACAATTAAGTAACTTCCATTATCACTCCAGACACATCAATCTCAGAAGAACATTTGCTACCTATTGGGAGAGAAAAATCATATGTGATTTCTATTTATACTGTATATTATATAAATCATATAATATTAACAGTTTGGTAAGGGTGGTGATATATTTTTAATTAAAATACATGCACACATGCTATTATTAAGATCAGCAGAGCTAACACAGCTTTTGGGAACAATGAAATCAACATAAGAAGGTGACTTCTTCATCTTCATCTTTTATTCTGCTGTTGGATGTAGTGATGCATAAATCATGAATCAAATTATTTGCAAGAATGGGGAAGAATGCAACGTTGAAATGTTGGCATACAAAGCCACTATTATTTAGCCTATGGCATTTACAAAGGTCATGACATCACTGATATACAAATATAAGTTTAAATAAAGCATCAGTACTGTTGTGATTCAGCCTGAGGCTCCTGGATCCAGGCCCGGAGGAGGAGGACAGTGAACAGGAGGGGGAGGACCAGGCAGATGGGGGAGAGGAAAGCCAGGAAGAGGATGAGGGGGAGCAGCCTGAGAGCCCCGGGGGGGCCCTCTCCCCAGCCAGTAGCCTGGCCTCATTGGATGAGGAAGCACAGGCTATAATTGACATGAGACAGCGACGTGCAGCTCAGAGATGGACCAATTAGAAAGGTATTGGCATCACTGAATTGGCAACAGCTGGGTTTGGGTGTGGTTCTCCTCAGCAGGGTTTAAAAGGCAGGCAAGCCTTTTCAGCCATGTGGAGCATTATCAACTGGAAGTTCTGTGACCCTGCTTTGCTTCTCGGCGTCTCTGATCTTGGCTTGTGGCCTAGAAGACTGGAAGACTTGGGGGAGGCGTATGTTTGTTATCTCCAGCGTTGTTTTTGACAGCAAGAATCCTGTTTTACTTCATGGCCTTCGTGAAACATCTTTGAAGTTTCAGCGTGTTCCTGTTTGTAAGGACATTTTCTGTTACCTGTGTTTGCTTTGAATTCTATAAACTGCCTTTGATTTTTACCAGTGTGTCTGGATTCTCTTTTTGGGTTGGTGTTTGCCTCTGGAGGGACCCAGACAGAACAAGTACTAACCAATGTAATGCTCCCCTCTCCTCTCGCTCGCTCGCTTTGTAGCCGGCGCCTTTGCTTCACTGTGGTGACTCCTCCGCTGCCCAGAACGAAGGGAGCATTTCTTTACTCTGGGTGCTGGCAGAGGTTTATTCCCTATCCAAGCGCCCAGAGAAAGGAAAATGCTTCATTCGCTCTGGACTGCCAAAGCCTCTTTAAACGCCACCAAAAGTCTCCTCTGGCAGCCCAAATGGCTGGGATTAAAGGGGGAATGGCAGGAAACTGGCCGGGCCTTTGTGCCGCTCTCAAATTTCCTGGGAAATTTTTCCGGGCTTGGGTTCTTAAATAGAAAATGATTTTTAAGTAGAGGCAAAAAAATCTTGAACACCCAGTTCTTATCTAGAGTTCTTAAGTAGAGGCATTCTTAAGTAGAGGTACCACTGTATGTCCATTTGATGGGAACTAGGAACTGTGCCTTTTCTGCAGCAGCCCTTGCCCTATGGAATACTCAGCACCATGAAAGTTTGGTAGGTCTCTACCCTCCGAATCTTCCATAAATCACATTTATCTCAAGCCCTGGAATAAGATGAGGTGACTGCATATTGGAAGCTTAACTTCACACCGGTGTTTTTGTTTTTATTACATTTGGTTTTTATAATTTTAATATTATGTTTTTGGCGCTTCCAAGAGCTCGTTACAAGATGGATGTCTGTGTGACATTTATAAACAAAAGGGGGGACTGAAAAAAGGAATATAACAATGAAAATAAAAGCTGCTGAAAAAATAATAACAGCACCACACTTCTCCCATTATATCTCATTTGTCTCTTCAATATTGCAGCTCACATTTTTAGGAAATGCGAGTCTAGTTCTTTTTCTTCTTTATGATAACTGTGCAGGATATGACATCTTGACTATTTATGGGAGAAACAATGGATAATTCCTGAATTCATAATTATGTAGGAACATTTAATTTTCCCCGTAATCCCCATACAGAAGTTGCCCCAGAGAGGCTGACATTTGGGGGTGGGGGGAAGCTAGCTATGTTCTGTCTCTTCTATTTCTGCTGTTACATTGAAAGAGCCAGCGAAAAGCAGGGAACCTATAATGCTTCATTAGTTAATTGTGCAAAGTGAGGCTCTTTAAGGGTAAATATGTGAAGGACATTTGCTGAATGGTCTTTGCCCATCATGCATATTATGGCCTAATGATGTTGGTAATGGTGGGTGGGTAGATGGGGGGTTTCCTGGAGAGTCGGCTGTCAAATTAGCACATTGAATTATTTATTGGTTCAGAGTAACATGCTGGAAAGGTAGCAGCTGAGAAAGGCTTGAAAGAAAACATACAATTCTCCAGCAACAGAGCAACTGAAAGCTGTTTTTGGATCAGGGACATAGAAAAGATTAACTATATGTGTAGCAATATGTATACTAAAGGCATAAACTTGTACATGCATATTTATTTCAAAGCATGTATAGTGAGAGCCTGGTTATGGATATTATTGATTCGTTATTTAGCTCTCTCTATAGAGTAAAATCACATTTTTCAAATGAACACTGATTTGAAATGATAGATGAGTTTAAATTAAATATAAATGAATGGCAGCTGCATTTTATGTTTCATTCATCCTGACAGCTACAGATATGATTTGGATGCATTGATTCAAGCTGAGTATTCCAGCTATGAAACACTCTTATATTCGAAGGCACAAAAGGTACTTTGGAGTGTATGTGAGAATGCTTACACAGCACTAGTTAAATCAAACATGTATTTTTCCAGAAATGAGGGCAGATACATAGGATGATCTGTTTTCCAGGGTGGCCTGCATTGGCTGCCGATCAGTTTCCGGTCACAATTCAAAGTGTTGGTCATGACCTTTAAAGCCCTACATGGCATTGGACCAGAGTATCTCCGGAACCGCCTGCTACCGCACGAATCCCAGCGGCCGATAAGGTCCTACAGAGTTGGCCTTCTCCGAGTCCCATTGACTAAACAATGTTGTCGGGTCCCAGGGGAAGAGCCTTCTCTGTGGTGGCCCTGGCCCTCTGGAATCAACTCCCCCCAGAGATTAGAACTGCTCCCACCCTCCTTGTCTTCCCTAAACTACTTAAGACCCACCTATACCGCCAGGCATGGGGGATTTGAGACATCTTTCCCCCAGGCTCATTATAATTTATGTTTGGTATGTATGTGCTGTTTGGTTTTTAATTATGATAGGGTTTTTAGTTATTTTTAATATTAAATTTGTGCCATTATAATATTGTTTTTATCATTGTTGTGAGCCGCGCCGAGTCTTCAGAGAGGGGTGGCATACAAATCTAATAAATTGAATTGAATTGTAATTGAATGATCACTAAATCCCCAAAAAGACCTAAATGTTTTAAAGAATGGAAAACAAATGTTACACAAGCACTCCCATAATTCAAAGGAGTTTTCTGTTAGAAATACAAGGGGCTACACAGCCATAGCAGCTATAAACTTAGTGTGCACCATCTGGTAAGAGATAGTCCAAGACCGATCATAGCATTTATGTGATGAGAGTAGTGTCTTGTTGTTCCTCAACCTGGGTTTGTACAGTTGTTGTGAAGATAAAATGAACGGGGAGAGGGGGAGAGAGAAATTGTATAATTTCTTGATCTCTACAAAAGAAGGTAAGGATTTTTTTAAAAAAGTAATTATCAGAGAAATGCATAAATAATGTAAACAAAGCACATTTACAGCTAATAAGCTAGTGAGCTATTATTATTATTTTTTATTATTTATTGGATTTGTATGCCGCCCCTCTCCGCAGACTCGGGGTGGCTAACAACAGTGATAAAAAAAACAACATGTAACAATCCAATTTAATAAAACAACTAAAAACCCTTATTATAAAAAACCAAACATACACA
Source organism: Erythrolamprus reginae (assembly GCF_031021105.1). Classification (NCBI taxonomy): domain Eukaryota; kingdom Metazoa; phylum Chordata; class Lepidosauria; order Squamata; family Dipsadidae; genus Erythrolamprus; species Erythrolamprus reginae. The sequence goes on along the minus strand of NC_091951.1, from coordinate 326,153,295 downwards.
CAAACACACCATACATAACTTGTAATGGCCTAGGGGAAGGAATATCCTAACTCCCCCATGCCTGGCGACAAAGGTGGGTCTTGAGTAATTTGTGAAAGACAAGAAGGGTGGGGGCCATTCTAATCTCTGGGGGGGAGTTGATTCCAGAGGGCCAGGGCTGCCACAGAGAAGGCTCTTCCCTTGGGGCCCGCCAAACGACATTGTTTGGCCGATGGGACCCGGAGAAGGCCAACTCTGTTGGACCTTATCGGCCGCTGGGATTCGTGCAGTAGAAGGCGGTTCTGGATGTATTCTGGCCCAATGCCATGTAGGGCTTTAAAGGTCATTACCAACACTTTGAATTGTGACCAGAAACCGATCGGCAGCCAGTAAATAGACAGTTGGGGAAAAAAACACAGGTGATCTCAATAATTCATTATATTTACTGTATATGCCAGCTTCCATCCAACAACTGAATCCAGACCATAGTATTATATCCTCCTGTTTGTTCTCACAATTGAAGGATAATTTCTTCTTTTACTCCAACATCATATTGACTCTCACATTCTGTGATTAATGAGGAGTGGGACTGGGAGACCCAGGTTGATGTCCTCCAGTGAACATCTGGTTGAAAAAGCTCCTCAGGCTAGTCAGTTTCTTGTAACTCAGTTTCCCTGAAAGGTTGCCCTGGGGGTAGAATCGAGGAGACTTTGTCTACCTGCATTGCTTAGAATTCCCAAAAAGGGAGGGTGGAATATAAACATCAGGATAAATAAGTAGGTTCCAAATTTTATTCAATATACATTACTATATTCTACCAATATTGGACATGTTTCATCAATATACTCCATGAAAGCTTATTCTGTCGGATGCAGAATAACACATGGACACGAGAGCTGGGTAAGAAGGGTCATTTTATTAAATATAAACATAGAAGATCTGCAGAGGTCACTAAATGGGGCGGAAGTTCCTATGTGTAACATACCTGGGCAACTAAATGGGTGTAACTCCAGCCTAAGCAGTGCGAGGTTATCTTTAGCCTATGCCCAGCCATGTAAGCCAAGGCTCGAGCATGTGGGAGGGCTCACTCCCCATGACCCGTAACCGGAAATGATGTAAGTGATCCCCAAAGGCAACCCCTCTCCACCACACCGGTTGTGTAGGCAGCATGAGGTGTGGAAAGGGGCAGCCGATCATCTTCCAAAAGATGCCCAAAGGAGAACACACAGTTGCTACTGAAACATTTTTCTGCCCCATTACTGCCAAAAAGTGACCAAGAAGAAATTAGTCAATTGCTACACGCCGACCTAATTAACCGCAGACATGCCACGTAACCAAAATACACTTCTCCGTTTTCCAGGGTGGAGTAGGCGAAAAAACAATCTAGACTCAAATGTGCTGTGATTGCAATAAATTCCTACTCAGACCCTTTAAGCACCCTAGATTGAGTGGAGGGTGGGTGGGTGTCTGCACTTGCTAGCAGCCAGGCCAAAGAGGGAAAGAGCTGGGCAGCTTGCAGGCCTTTTAAAAAGGCCACTCGCTAAGCCCAGTCACTTCCAGCCACGTGGGCCATGCTGAGCGTTCTGGGTGGTCTTGCACTGTCGCGCAAGAATTCCTAGCTACCAGGAAGTTGGTGCAGTGTTGATCCGGCACTGACGCAAATGTCGGCCCCGCGCTGACGGCGCACGGCCTCTCAAATCTGCTGATTCACAACTGACCCTGACAACAAGAAGCTCAATCCCCAAACGAAAGTGTTTGGAGAGAAAGCATTGTTGTTAATCTCCAATAATTGTTCTCCGTTTCTTGCTATTCCAAATTAACTATCTAGATATCATGGTACCAAGTGTGTTCTTTGAAGATCTTAACAATTATGAAGAAAGAAAGAGAGAAAATTGTTGTGGCATAAGACAAAATCATGCATTGGAAATAGCAGATATTATTTATAGGAAAGAACTTAACAAGATGACATTGCAGCCACGACTATGCTGTCAAATATTCAATTTTCTTGTGTGTTTGTAAAAAGAACATATGTAAAATGGGGCATTCAGCTGAGTTCATTATCTTCATTTTTTTTTACCCCTTCCATCTCAGGATACCCCTTTCTGAGAATTGCCATCCTGTCCCAATAATGATTGGAATTTACTCATGTTGTCCACCTTTGAAGCTTTTTGTTTTTAAAGTGGTCACTTTACCTTTAAATTACTGGCATAAATGTCATTTTACTACATGACCAAACCAAATTTGTTTTCAAAGAAAATGAAGGAATGAGTTTTGTTTTAAATAAGTTTTGTTTTGGATAGCCATCTGTCTGAAGTAGTGTAGGGTTTTCTGCCTAAGCAGGGGGTTTGATTAGAAAACCTCCAAGGTCTCTTTTAACTCTGTTGTTGTTGTTACTATTGTTGTTATTGTTGCTATTGTTGCTATTGTTGTTATTGTTGGTATTGTTGGTATTGTTGGTATTGTTGGTATTGTTGGTATTGGTATTGGTATTGTTAGTGAAAATATCTTTTACCAAGAAAAACTAATTCAGCAGAATCTTGTGAAACGTAATTTGTTGTTGTTGTTGTTAGATTGTTTTGCTGCATATTTGCTGAATAAAATTAGTATCACAGATTTGGAAAGGGGGGGGGGGATTGTGGTAATGAAAGTATCTCATCTCAAAATATATTTTCTCAATATATTATTCATCCCCTATTGAAAGAAACCCTTTCAATTAATGAAGTATCTTTCGCTGTATTTTTAGTAGCTATTAAAGTGATACATGCATGTATTCATTCAAACACCACCCACCCACCCAAAGATATATATCTTTTAAAAAAGAAATCAATGTAGACTATAATTTTTTTTTTAAAAAAAATACATGTATGTTGTGAACTTCCTCCACTTAGATGTGTGTTTCCGACTTTGCCACTTACCTACAGGCTCACAGTTCATTGAAAATATGTCTGTTTAATTGAATATCTTTTGTTTAAAATAGTCACATTAGGTTTGATGACCAGACAAAGGGAGGGAAAAAAAGCCATTCAGCTGTATAACTCTGGGTAATTGAATTCCTCCTGCCCTCCCTGTGTTTCACAATCAGATTGCTTGTCTGTGTTTCTCTCTCCTGTTCATATGAATAAACTTTATGTAGAATGTATCTCTAGCTAAAGATGGGGAATTAGGTTTAATTTGAAAACCTGAAGGTCAAATATTTGTTTTTCGGTATTCGGTATTTCTATGTTTATTTGTGAAGATCTCTTTCTCTTTTTTCTCTTTTCCTATGCTGAAAGACAGAGAAAGGGAGGGAGAGAAAAGGTGGGTAGCTTGCGGGTTGTTTATTGTCCTGTGAAAAGAAGAAAAGAGGCAGGTGATTAAGAGGAGAATTGCTTGCTAGCCTTCTTCATAAGCAGGCCACCATGTTTCGGGATATGAGGCCACCTAATATTTATCTGTTTGAGTCCATCCGAATCTGACAAAAAACAAGCTGGAACCTCTGAAACAAAGCCAAGCCAAAAGGCATCATTATTGTTAATTATCCAGCAAAAGAGACAGACACAGAGAGAGAGAGAGAGAGATAAAGAAGGTTGTCTTGCTTTCTGCAGCAAAACGTCACTGTTGATGGAGCAGCTGATACCGTAAGGGACAGTTGGTCTTACTTTGATTAGCATTGTACTGTGAAATAATCAACCTCCATAAACAGCTAAATGTAACCGTGTTTTAAAAAGGCTGCTTCTGTATACTTCTCCAAGTGCCAAAAAACAACCTGTGAGTAGCATACATCTTTGCAGGGACTAGGGACAGTAACTTAATCACTCTTTTCCCACACGAAATAAAAATGGAGAGGGGAAGTTCACCCATATCCAAAGTGAAAGATCAGTGATGCATAAAAGAAACCTATTAACTGACCCATTTTATTTCATTTATATATTTATTAAACATATATGATATATATTTTTTACTATTTTCTCAAAAGACTGTGTTCAAGATGGAATTGTTTATATTTTTATTACTCTTTGACATGAGAGTTTGAAAAAAGGAGTCCAAACTAAAGTCCTGGTTTGCTGAACTGAATTCATTTCATTCAAAAAGTTGTAGTTAATGCAACAGCTTCAACATGTAACAAGTATTTTTTTTTTTAACATCAGAATTGGAAACCTGTCCAGGAACTGGGTGCCATTATTTATTTTGATTTGTCAAACATGTATAGGATAGTAGTAGCTTGTATAAATATAACATAAGTAAAAGGTAATGATAAAAGAGGACAATAGGGCAGTAGGCAGGGACAGTAGGCACAATGGTGCGTTTATGCCCACCCATTATAGACCTCTTAGAAATGGGGAAAGGTCAACTGTAGACAATCTATGGTCAAAATTTTGGGGCTTTGGGGAAGAAACCACAGAGTCAAGTATTACATTCCAGGCATTGATCTATTGCTGAAGTCGTATTTTCTGCAGTTGATTTTAGAGCCATTTACATTTAGTTTGAATCTATTATGTTCTGTCCAGCTCTCTGGTAGAATCCTCCCAAAAATTCACAGATACAAATTTCAGGCACACACACATTTGAAAATTCAAAACTATGTTCTTTATACTGAAAATTCAAATAAACTAAGCACTTTTTTTGTATAGCAAAGAGCACTCGTCTCCAAACAAACTGGTAATTTGTACAAGTCCCTTATCAGTTCTGAGATACTTAGCTTGCAGCTGTGAGGCAATTTACAGTCCTTCTTCTTTCACAAAGTGAAACACACTTTGCTCTGGTTTAGTTTCAAAGCAAGGAAAAATCAGCACACAAAAAGTCAAAGTCAGCAAGGCAGTCACGAAACACAAGGATCAGATAATCCTCCACAATGGCCAAACCCACAGGCTGCTCTTTATAGCAGCCTCACTAATTACCACAGCCCCACCCAATCACAGGTGGTCTCATTTTCTTTGATAATAATCTCTCAGTTGTTGCTGCCTATGCATCGCTCTCCACATGCGTGGCTGTATCATTAACTCTTGTTCCAAATCCAAGGAGGAGCTAGATAATTGATCTCCTTCTGAGCTGTGTGCCACACTCTCCTCCTCCCTGTCACTCATGTCTTCTTGGTCAGAGGAGCCTTCATCAGCAGATTCTACCGGGAGCGAAACAGGCCTGTGACGTGTGGATGTCTCCCCCACATCCACAGTCCTTGGGGCAGGAGCTGGGCCAGAGGTAACCACAACATATTACGTGCTTGTGTAATGCTGCGTATTGATGGCGATATAATTTTATGAACAACATTTAGATCAGTTTGGAGGCAATGTAGTTGTAAATTATCTAATTCCAGTATTTCAAATCTGGTGTTATAAAGTATTTTGTTGCGAGCGGAGGAGTGAAGGACTCTTCTTGTGAAATATTTCTGGACTCTCTGGATTGTATTAATGTGATTCCAGACAGATGAGCTATATTATGTGATTATTCACAATGGGACAAGTGGTTTCCTCCGTCCCACCAAAATTAAACTCACAGGATCATTAAAACAGGATGGAAGAAATTTCTTGGATGAGAAACAAAAAATTTTCAAAGAAAAAAAAAGAGTCCAGTTTCCTTTTCGAAAAAGCACCTTTGGGACAAGAATATGAGATTTTGAAAACGTCTTATGAGCCCTGTCTGAAATCTTGCTATAGAGCATGCAAAAATGTAAAATGTCACAATCTTGGTCATCATTATTATTTTGTAAAAACCCCTGGCATCTACATCTGGGAATGCTGTAAGTATCCTGCTATCCACAGGTATTATATGCCAATCCCCTTTTCTCCTCTAGGGCAAAAGTGCCAACTATTGCAGAAGAGACGGAGTAACGACTCGGACACCAGAGCTGGATTTAAACTTGGGTCATTTTTATTATAATAAATTTGCATAATTTATTAATTAAATTAGCATGAATTAGCATAAATTTGCATAAATCAACATATTCAATATGACCTGGAAACAGTGGACCTGCAGGGTCAAACAAACACTTCCGGGGCGGAAATGACGTAAAAGGTCAACATTCCTGGGCAACTAAGGGCGTAGTCGATGCTGGTCCAGGTGAGGGACCTCTCCCTCACCTGAGACCCTGCCATGCACTCGCATGAGGGGGGTCCCGCCGGCTCACCCCTACCCTGGGACTTCAATAGCGGGACCCAAAGACAGGTTCCCCCCAAGTGCGCAGGTAGCACCCACCATGGGCTTGGAGAGAACCTGTCAATCATCCCCAAAGATGCCCAAGGGAGAACGCGCAGTTGCTGAACCACCACCCAGATTTCCGCCCCTAACCTGCCACGGAGCGGGGGTCAGATCTCTATCTTGGCCCCCCGACTCCCCCCTCTATCTGCGCCAGCTCACGCAGAGACCGCTGCAGGTCCTGTAAGAAAATGGCGTTCCCCTGCTCTGACAGGTGAACGCCATCGGCCCGGTAAAGCCACGGCCGATCTACAGTGATGAGGGGGTGGGCCACTACAACCCCACCTAATTCCCTGACTGTTTTTCCCACGGCCTTATTCACCCTACGCCTAACCCGGTGTATGGCCCTAAGGGAAATGGCGTCCCTCCAAACGATCCTTGGAAGGATCTCTGACCACACCACTTGCGTGGTGGGCCATACCATGCGAAGCCACCGCAGGTCTTCGCGCGCCTGGATGATCAATGGGAGACCACCAAGCAGGCACAGGTCATTGCCACCGAGGTGCAAGACCAGCCATCTGGGTGCGGCTATAGGTTGCCGACCACCCAGTCCCATCTGGGCGCGACCCTGGGTAGCCGCCCGCCCAGCAGCGCCGGGTACCGCCCTGAGATGCTGAGTACCCAGCAACGTCGGTAGGAGCCCCTCCCACCGCATACCCCTCCGGCCCATCCAAACAACATTGACCCACCGTCCCAACGACAGCTGGGTCCCAATGGCGCTTCTGGCTGCTGAGCGGCCGGCCCAGAAGACCATGCTGTGGCCACACAGCAGCGCCGTCGGTTTCTGCCTGGACTGGGAACCTGGAAGAGGACACACACAGAGAGGTTACCTAGCCTAAACCCTGCCCAGAATCCTCAGCGGGCCTAACATAACCCAAATATGCCGCTGACCGCCAGCGGCCGATCTCCTGAATCCGTTGGGCCGGGAAACCAGAAAGTGCCGCGCTAGTGGCGGCGCCGATACGGAACGAATGCGTTCCGTAGCCGGCGGGATCCATGCCTGCCTGAGACATTGCCTTAGACACTAACGCCCAGAATTGATACCGGGTCAGGGGGGTGCCATCCTGGTGTAGAAAAAGGTACCCACGCCCTGACCCCCGCAAGTCACAAAAATGCTGCAAAGCAGCCACCGGGCAAACAGACTGATTGGTGGCTGCGCTAAGTTCAAGTCTAACCCCTCTGTGTAACTGATCTGTCTTGGAGTGTCTCACCAAAAGGGAGACACCCCCCTGTCTAAAGGTCAGATCAGTGAGCTGGAAAGCGCGGAGCGACAAGTCAGACTGCGAGGAGGCCATTGCCTCGCTGACCCTGAGGGCCCCAAAAAACATAACACAAGTCGCTGCCCTAAAAAGACGGGCCTCGTACAGAGAGGCACACAGACTGTCAAATGTTTGATTAATCAAAGACAGCTGCTGAACCGTCAGGGCCTGACGAGTGTCAGAAGGGAACCCCTGTTGCTCCCGCACCCAGCCTTCCAGCATCCTCCGGATGCGAAAATCACCCGAAAAATCCATAAACCCCCCCGCCTTGGACAGAAAGGCGAGGCCGGCTAACCTAGACCTGATAGTCCTGACTGAAAGGCCACGCCCCTTCAGCAGGACACAGAATTCAGCTAGGTGCTCGACCGGGACAGGCCAGCTATGGGGGTAACCCCTACCCTGCCTGAAATCCCCAAACTCCTTACCTGCACGCTGGTAAGCTCGCAGGGTGCCAGGAGCTACAGATAAGGTGATTGCCCTGAAGGCCTCGTCTCTCCAGCTCTCGGGAGCCCGCCCAGGCTCCACAGGTGGGCTGGAAACACCTCTGGCGACTCTCGGGCCCACGGGGCCAGGGTCCGAAACCTGGACAACTGACCACGGGACAAGGCGTCAGCCACCCCGTTATCTAGCCCCGGGATGTGCCTAGCCAAAAACAAGGCGTTCAGAGACAAGGACCTGTGCACAAAATGGCGGACAAGCCGCATTACCCTGTCACTCCTCGAGGACAGAGCGTTCACAACATGGACAACCGCTAGATTGTCACACCAAAAATGCACAGTCTTGTCCCTAAACTGCTCTCCCCAGAGCTCTAAGGCCACTACCAAGGGGAAAAGCTCCAAAAAGGTCAAGTCCTTAACCAAGGAACAGGCACTCCATTCCGGAGGCCATGCCGACCAGCACCACTGGTCACCTAACACTACCCCAAAACCGCAAGTCCCTGCGGCGTCGGAACACAGCTGCAGCTCCGCTTCCAAAAGAAGCTCCTGCCGCCAGAAAGACAACCCGTTAAAATGTTCCAAAAACTCCCGCCACACGCAGAGGTCAGCCCTGACCCCAGCGCATAAGCGGGTACGATGGTGGGGCAAACGTAGCCCCTTCATCGCATCATACAACCTGCGAGAAAAAGCCCTACCAGGCACCACTACCCGACAGGCGAAATTAAGGATCCCGGCCAACTCCTGGAGCTGCCGAAGAGTAACCTTCCTGCAGCCCAAGACCGCCTCAAGCTTGGTCCTAATTTTAATCAACTTATCCAGGGGCAATCTGGAAGATTGCTCCTCTGAATCCAATTCAATACCGAGGAAGGTAATCCTGGTGGCAGGGCCTTCGGTCTTCTCAGGGGCCAAAGGCACCCCCAATTGAGCACAAAGGGCTTCGAAGTCCCGCATCAAAGCAAAGCATTGCTCCGATTGCGCAGGCCCGGCCATCAAGAAATCATCAAGGTAATGAACGACCGAACCCAGGCCACTACGCCTCCTGAGCACCCACTCCAGGAAGGTACTAAAGCTCTCAAAAAGGGAGCAGGAAACAGAGCAGCCCATAGGCAATGCCCTGTCCACATAAAACCCACCTTCGAAATGGAAGCCCAGAAGCCCGAAGTCGCCTGGGTGAATGGGGAGGAGCCGGAATGCCGACTTAATGTCGCATTTACCCATAAGGGCTCCCACCCCACACTCCCTAACCATGGCCACGGCCGCATCAAAGGATGCGTACCGGACTGAACAAAGTTCGTCAGGAATGAAGTCATTCACTGACTCCCCTTTTGGAAAAGACAAATGGTGAATCAACCTAAATTCACCACTCGCCTTTTTGGGGACCACCCCCAGGGGGGACACTCTAAGATTCGAAAAGGGGGGCTCCGGGAAAGGCCCAAGGACCCTGCCCTCAGCAACCTCCTTCCGAATCTTAGCCCGTACAATGTCCTCATGTCCGACAACCGACCTGAGGTTGTCGGACATGAAGGCCTTCCTAACGCCCACATAAGGGATCCTAAATCCCTCGGAGAAGCCCCGCAAGAGCAACTCGGCTCTCGGGCGAGGGTGGTAGTCGACCAACCAACCCTCGAGCACAGAAACATTAATTGGGCTGGGCCCCTTTTCCCCCAGTTGGTGGGGAAGGTTTTCCTGGACCCCCGCCCTTCTTTTCCGCCCCTTTCTTGGGGCGGGGACAGACTGAAACTGCATGGGAGCCCCCACAATTCCCGCAGGCATGCTTGTACTTACAAAAGGGACGAAAACACGCCCCCTTTGCAGCAAACTCATGACAAGCGGGCGAGGCCCCCTTGCCAGCCACACCAGGAGTCGCCTTGGCCGGCGAAGCCGCGCCAGGCTCCTCCTCCATGAAATGCCCACTATCCGTACGCTCACACCCTTCCTTCCCTGACATATGCGTGGCCCGGAACCAAAGGTCCGGAACCACCATATCCCAAGGCAAGTTAGGTTCTACCGCCATCCTCATGCGGAAGCCTTTATCATAATGGCGCCATATGGTGCCCTTATATTCGAAGTGGGCCCTAGCAATCAAATCTATATATTTAAACATGGCAGAGGCCATAGCCGGCTGCCTCTGAATCACCACAGACCCATAAGTAAGAAAGGCATACAGCCAGGAGCTGAAGCATTTCGTTACTTTGGTCTTCTTCATTTTCTCCCCCGGGACAATCTCTTTCTCCTGCTTAGGAACCTCTCGGTTCAAAAGCGAAAAAAGGTCCACGTATTCTCCCCGCCATATAGCCTCCTTCACCGAAGGGTGAAGGTGGCATCCTAAAGGGGTGGACGGCAACCCGCACGGGATGGCCCCTGCTTTAATGCAAGCGAACGGGTCCCATACCGTGTTGGCCGCCACACCAAAAACTCCCGCACCGTGGGGGTAGGGCAAGACAGGGAGCGGGGGCATAACAGCAGGGGCTGGAGGAACCCACCCCCCTGCCCCGGGCACCGCAGGTATCCCCGTAGGACCTGGCCCGGGCAGCGGAGCAGGGCCAACCGCCAGCGGCCCCGAAGGAGGAACCGGCTGTGCCCAGACCTGCCCGCAGGTGCCCGTGGAAGACCCCAAAAAACTGGCCCCACTCCCAGCCCCCGCCGGGGGAAAACCCGGGGTGGGGGAAGGAAGAAAGGACAGCGGTGTAGTGTGTGGTGCAGCCTCACCTGCCCCGTACGGGGTTGATGACATCCACGGGGGGCCCATTGTTGTGGGGCCCGGGAAAGCCGCCATCGGCCCTGCCGGGGCCTGTCGTCCAGCAGGAGCCATCTGCCCAGCCTGGGCCGCCACAGGATCTCTTCCCAACGCCGCAGTAGCTTGATCAAGGGGCCCTCCGGAGCCCGAACCGCTTCTCCACTGCTCGAGCTCGTCGAGCCTCTCCAACACCCTGGCCCAAGACATGGCAGGAGAAAGATCAGGTTGAGGGGCAGGAGGCAACGAAACCACCCCCCTTGCACGGGGACCACCCCCGTAGGCCCCTCCCTACTGGCCCGAGCCCGGGCAGAAGGCCTAAGGGCCCTCCTGGGACGCGCAGCCGGCGGAGCCATAGGGGCAGTGGCAGGCCTCTTTTTCGGAGCCATCCCAAATTCTCGAAATCTAGGATGCAGGGAGCAACCTCAGCTGCTACCTAGGATAGAACTCCCCACCTTCTGAGTGGCAGGCCAAGGTCACCCCACTGGGCCCTACCTAGAGTCAATTAATGGAAAGGGAGAAGCCCTTGCCAACCCCCAGGCCCCTTTCCTAAGGCCCAAAAGAGAAAGCCTCCCCTGACCAGCAGGCCCTTAAGGCCTTAAATCCGGCCACCAATCAACCCAGGACCGGGGCCCCAGAAGCCAAACCGCCCCACCGCGCCCTCCTCCCGGCCGGGAGGAGGTTACCAGTCCCCCTCGGGCCCGAGGGGGATCCTCTAGACGAAAGCTCCACGAGTCCCGCAGGGGTTGGAGCCTCAATCGCAGATTCACGTCAAAGTGAATGAAGCAAACTTTCCGCTCCCTCTGTCGGCCACAAAATGGCGGCCGCAACACGAGGGCAACCCAAAATGGCGTCGGAGCAGCACTCAGCCGAGTGTCTGCTCGTGAGCTGGGTCCGGGGCGAAAAGGCCTGCTTCCAGGCCTGCTGCCCTTAAATAGGGCCAGCAGGCCCCACCCGGACCCAACGTCATGCCCAGCCACGTGGGCAAAGCATTCCCGGCCGAAATCTCGCCTAGCGAGATTTCGGCCAAAAACAAGATGGCGGCCGCCATAGGAAGGGTCCGAGTCTGCCCGGCCCTTCCACAAAAGCGCCGTGGGGCCGGTAAGTCAGCCGGCGATATTTTGGTATTATCATTTTAAAGGAAGTCTTGTCAAGGGATGACAAAAATGTCTATGGTTGCATGTAAAGGGAAAAAGAACAAATCCAGTTGCCTCCTGAAAAAGCATTTTTGTGATAGCCATGACTTGGATGACTGAGAATTTCTGTTCCATTCCATATGGAAAATTTGAGGAAGAAATGGATTTTATTTATTTATTTATCTATCTGTCTGTCTGTCTGTCTGTCTGTCTGTCTGTCTGTCTGTCTGTCTGTTTGTTTATTCCAATACACAATGAGGGTTTTAGTGGGTATATATCGATATACACATAGTAAAATACATGATGAAGGTTATAGAGGAGATACTCATAGCAAAATATATCTAAGAAATAATAGAAAAGAAGATATAGTAATAGAACATATCAATGAAAGAATAGAAGAAGATATATAGGAATAGAAAAAAGGTATAGGAGATATAGGAGAGCAATAGGACAGGGGACAGAAGGCACTCTAGTGCACTTTTACTCGCCCCTTACTGACCTCTTAGGAATCTGGATAGGTCAACGGTAAATAAGCTAAGAGTAAAGTGTTGGGGGTTTGGGGATGACACTATGGAGTCCGGTAATGAGTTCCACGGTTACTGAAGTCATAATTTTTACAGTCAAGTTTGGAGTGGTTAATATTAAGTTTAAATCTGTTGTGTGCTCTTGTGTTGTTGTGGTTGAAGCTGAAGTAGTCACCAACAGGCAGGACGTTGCAGCATATGATCTTGTGGGCAATACTTAGATCTTGTTTAAGTCTCATAGGGTATTCTATTTCGAGTGGAGGGGTGAAGGGCTCTTCTGGTGAAGTATCTTTGAACATTTTATGTCTGAGATGCGATATGGGTTCCAAACAGATGAGCTGTATTCGAGGATGGGTCTGGCAAAAGTTTTGTAAGCTCTGGTAAGTAGTGTGAGATTGCCAGAGCAGAAGCTACGTAGGATTAGGTTTACAACTCTTGAAGCCTTCTTGGCTATATTGTTGCAATGGGTTTTGGATTAACTTTAATCTTGTACAAAATGCTTGCAACATGGAGCCTGAAGGCTTTAGAAATTGAGTGACATGCTTCAAAATATTTCAGCCCCTAGCAAAGGCCTTTATTGTACCTAAAGGTAGTCTTGATTTGCAACCAAAATTGTACCCATAACTTCCTTTGCTAAGTGATGTGATGATATTCATACACCATGTTCGAAGAAGACATCTAACAGGTTGTGGACTGTCCAAATTGTGTCCACAGGTGGCTGGTAAGGCCTATAAGGGCATAAAATATTCTGCCACGTGTTGGGCAGACCTGTATGGGCACCATTGTTGCAGCATTTGTAGCTCTGGCTTTGTGGGGTGCTCACTTTGGTTCTTCTATCCTCAGATGTCCGGCAGCTTTGGAGGATCAGCATGTGCTATGTTAATCGATCTTATGCCAGGGTTTCCCAGGAGCTGGTGTCGATATTTATGAACTTGAAGGAGGCTTTCAACATTTCTTTGTATCATTTCCTTTGTCACCTGTGCGATTGCTGCTAAGTGATTTAGCTGTTAAGTAAATCAAGCCCAATTTTATACCTTTTTTTACTATGGACATCAAATAATTCACCATGGGCATCAAGCAGATTATGAAATAATTAGAATTAGAACTAAGCTGGAAGGGAGATCCTATGTCATTTCAGACAAGTGTCTTCTTAAAATTAAGCCAACTTTTGCCTCTTCTTAAATGTCTCTTCTTAAAAGAATTCAACTTTTCCCGATGACTTTGCCTGTTAGAACCCACCTGGGAAGGTCATAAGTGATGATCATGTGACACCCAGATGCTGCGACCATTGTAATATATATGTCATATATGTAATATATGTCAGTTACCAAGGGCTTAGATTTTGATCATGTGACCACAGGGACAATCAGTTGTAAAAGTGAGCACAAATCATAAGTCACTTTTTTCAGTGTCACTTTAACTTTGAACCATGATGAAATAAATGGTCATAAGTCAAGGACCACCTGTACTAGAATAATAAAAGAGAAGACCATCTTGAAGAATTTGAAGTCTGCCATGGGAAATTTAAATACAGCATTTATATACTATTATTATTTTACTTTATCTTATTTTTTTTGACTTTTTAATTATTTCACCTTGTGCATTATAATTATATTATTTCTCTCTTTAAATTTTTTTTCAGGCCCCTACATGTTCTGTTGGGCTCTCTGGTAGAATCCTCCCAAAAATTCACAGGTACAAATTTCAGACACACACACGTTTGAAAATTCAAAACAATGTTCTTTATAATAAAAATTCACTTAAACTAAGCCCTCTTTTGTTATAGCAAAGAGCACTCGTCTCCAAACAAACTGGTAATTTATACAAGTCCCTTATCACAGTGTTTTTCAACCAGTGTGCCGTGGCATACTAGTGTGCCGCGAGACATGGTCAGGTGTGCCGTGAAACTCAGAGAGAGAAAGAAAACAAGAGAAAGAAAGAAAGAGAAGGAGAGAAAGAAAGAGCAAGAGAGAAAGAGAACAAGAGAGAAAGCAAGCAAGAGAGAGAAAGAGAACAAGAGAGAAAGAAAGCAAGAGAGAGAAAGAGCAAGAGAGAAAGCAAGCAAGAGAGAGAAAGAGAACAAGAGAGAAAGAAAGCAAGAGAGAGAGAGCAAGAAAGAAAGAAAGAAAGAAAGAAAGAAAGAGAGAAAGAGAACAAGAGAGAAAGAAAGAGAGAGAGCAAGAAAGAAAGAAAGAGAGAGAGAGAGGGAGGGAGGGAGGGAAGGTGTGAGGCAATTCAAAGTCCTTCTTTCACAAAGTGAAACACACTTTGCTCTGGTTTAGTTTCAAAGCAAGGAAAAATCAGCACACAAAAAGTCAAAGTCAGTAAAGCAGTCATGAAACACAAGGATCAGATAACCCTCCACAATGGCCAAACCCACAGGCTGCTATTTATAGCAGCCTCACTAATTACCACAGCCCCACCCAACCACAGGTGGCCTCATTTTCTTTGATAATAATCTCTCAGTTGTTGTTGGCTATGCATCGCTCTCTGCATGCATGGCTATATCATTAACTCTTGTTCTGAATCCAAGGAGGAGAGAGATAATTGATCTCCTTCTGAGCTGTCTGCCACACTCTCCTCCTCCCTGTCACTCATGTCTTCTTGGTCAGAGGAGCCTTCATCATCAGATTCCACCAGGGGCAAAACAGGCCTGCAGCATGTGGATGTCTCCCCCACATCCACAGTCCTTGGGGCAGGAGCTGGGCCAGAACTAACCACAACAATACATGAATTGGTTAACAATACCACCTGCTTATCAGCATTATTTAATGCATAATTCTATGAGGACATATGTAACATTTGGTCTGAATCCAGAAAGTTCTAAGCCGCCATCATTATTTTTCCCCTTTGTCTCAGAAGACTATAAAAGTTTGCCCTCTGTATTTCCCAGGACAAATAGGTAATTTAATTAAGCATTTCAAAGGAAAGAAATAAATACCTTTTCCCCCCTGAACCACAGCTAAATTATTGGTCCTGATTTCCATTGACTTGTCTCTGTTTTTGTTATTTGCCGGTCTTTCTGTTTATGTCAAATAACCTTTAAAGAGAGCCAGTCTCTCTTCTGAAGCAATAAAGTGAAAGCTTCCTGTTCTATTGATTTGGCAAGACCTATTTTTGCACTAATAAAATGAAGCCTGGTTTGATAAAATAGACTTTTCCAACTAGTGGCTAAGGGTTGAGCCCTTGTCTTGACAATTTTGGAGGAGGTCAGCTTAGAGTAAGTGGGTCAGATCTGTGGTAAATCAACCTCCATGAACAAATCACTGGACACCATAAAAACCAAGAGTGGTTCTTTAAGAGAGCAACTTGACCTCTCCTTAACCAGAAAATAGCATCTGACCTTCCAGTGACATTTATCACAATGTTTCAATTAAAACTTGGCAGCCATACAAAGTGACACATTGCTCTGCTAACAGTTGACCTTGTTACAGAAAAAAAAACAATTGCATTCAAGAAGGGGCGAAGGAGATTCTGTTTCTCCTATGAATATGAATCTAAGAATATTCAACAACATAGGGGCAGTCCTCTTAACTATAAAGAGGATAGGATGTGAGTTATCTTAAACTTTTCCCTGTTCTGGGTGACATTAAATAGCTGTCACGAGTCCTCAGAGAGGGGTGGGATAAAAATCAAATTAATAAATTAAATAAATTAAATAAATTAAATAAATTAAATAAATTAAATAAATTAAATAAATTATTAAATAAATTATTAAATAAATTATTAAATAAATTAAATAAATTAAATAAATTAAATAAATTAAATAAATTAAATAAATTAAATAAATTAAATAAATTAAATAAATTAAATAAATTAAATAAATTAAATAAATTAAATAAATTAAATAAATAAATAAATAAGATGGATGGATGGATGGATGGATGGATGATTAACATTTTGGATTAACTACTCCATATTACCTGATTTATTTTCTTTTTCAATGACTTCATTGTCTCCTTATAAAAAGTTGCCTACTTGAAATTGTGGGCTATGAACATTCTTATTTTAAGCCTCGAAGATACCAAAACAACTTCTGGTGGTAGTATTTAGAAACAAATCAAGCAAATACTGCATACAGATAATTCAATATTAAACTTATGATGATGATTGAATTGATTATTAAGCATAATTTGGACATTATTTGGCCAATGTTACGTTCATTTTCTAAACCCCAGATATTATAAGCTGCATCATATACCCATGTGGTAATTTACTATATTAATGCAATAGGCTTATTTACAAATTAGGGTTTACAAACTGCAGTAGTAGGGTTTTTATTTCTTCCATTTACATCAGGGGTAAAATGCTCCTTGTTTGTCCATGCCTATTGGTCATCAGAGAGCCAGTCATGAATGGAACGAGAGGTACCACCCACCCACCCAGACACCGCCATTTGGTATTTTTTACCATCTACGCATGTGCAAAGCATTCTTGCATGTGCAGAGGGTAAACAAACCCAAATGGTGACCTCTATGGGGTGGGCAGAGCCTCTCACTCCCTTTGCGACTGGCAGTCCAACAACAAGTCCTATGGGATTGAGCAGCATAGAAGTCAAAAAAATAAATAGATAGATAGATGGTAGATAGATAGATAGATAGATAGATAGATAGATAGATAGATAGATAGATAGATAGATAGATAGATAGATAGATGATAGATGATAGATGATAGATAGATAGATGATAGATAGATAGATGATAGATAGATAGATAGATAGATAGATAGATAGATAGATAGATAGATAGATAGATAGATGATGATAGATAGATAGATAGATAGATGATAGATGATAGATAGATAGATAGATGATAGATAGATAGATAGATAGATAGATAGATAGATAGATAGATAGATAGATAGATGATAGATGATAGATGATAGATAGATAGATGATAGATAGATAGATAGATAGATGATAGATAGATAGATAGATAGATAGATAGATAGATGATAGATAGATAGATAGATAGATAGATAGATAGATGATAGATAGATAGATAGATAGATAGATAGATAGATAGATAGATGATAGATAGATAGATAGATAGATAGATAGATAGATAGATGATAGATAGATAGATAGATAAATAGGTAGGTAGGTAGGTAGGTAGATAGATAGATAGATAGATAGATAGATAGATGATAGATAGATGATAGATAGATGATAGATAGATGATAGATAGATGATAGATAGATAAATAGGTAGGTAGGTAGGTAGGTAGATGATAGATAGATAGATAGATAGATAGATGATAGATAGATGATAGATAGATAAATAGGTAGGTAGGTAGGTAGGTAGGTAGGTAGGTAGGTAGATAGATAGATAGATAGATATGTAGATAGATAGATGATAGATAGATAGATAGATAGATAAATAGGTAGGTAGGTAGGTAGGTAGGTAGGTAGATAGATAGATAGATAGATAGATAGATAGATAGATAGATAGATGATAGATAGATAGATAAATAGGTAGATAGATAGATAGATAGATAGATAGATAGATAGATAGATAGATAGATAGATAGATAGATAGATAGACAGACAGACCAATAGGTATGAGTTAAACAGGAGCATTTCACTCCTAGATTACATGATTGGCTGAGGTCACCTATTGAGGCCCAGAGACTTTAACCTGAATCTTCTTGGTACCAGTTCAATACAATATGATGATCAATAGTATATTCTAAAACCCTTTACTATTTCTTCGCATGCGCATGCACAAGTGTTCTGGGTGAGTGGGCAGAGCCTGTCACCACCAGCGCTATTGGTTTTTAGAACTGGGCCGAACTAAGAGCAACCTACTGCTGATGATGATCTTGTTTTCATTTAATTCAGGTAGGCAGTCACAAACTTAATTGGATCTTCTGATTGATCAGTGGATTTAGAGTAGCATTGTACTGGAAATAAAGAATCTTTACCACTTTCCCCAAATAGGACCTAACATATGTTATGTGATGTAAGTACCAATAAAGTTTCATTATATTATCCTCCAAGTTTGTTTCTTTTGCCATTGTTCTGCTTGGATTGGAAACGGACTGTTTCCCAACTTTTGGTGGGCCCAGTAGGCTTGGGTTTCGCCCTCCCTAGGCTCCAAAGGCTTCCCTGGATTGGGGGAGGGTAAAAGCACCCTCCCTCATCCCCCCAGAGGCTCTCTGGAATCCAAAAATGCCCTCTCAGAGTCAAAAACCAGCTGGCTAGCACACACGTGCACGTTGGAAGTGAGCTGGGGCAACAGCTCGCATGCCAGCAGATATGGCTCAGAGTGCCACCTATGGCACCCATGCCATAGGTTCACCATCACTGACCTACAGGCAGGGGTGGGCAGCAGGCAGGACAGGGTGGAACGCAATTCCACCTGTGGAAATGAAGATGCTTGCGCAGCTCCAGATGATCGGCGGATGTCACTTCCTAAATTATTGCTCTCGGCTCAGCTCTCCTTTTTTCCCTTGATGCTGCTGCTGCATCTGCACTCCTTGCCTTTTTCCTCTTTCCTCCTTCCTGGCCTCAGACAAGCTTCCCTCTCTCCTGCCCGGCTCCCCTCCTGCCTCATGGGGCCACCTCCCACCTGAGGTGCAAGCAGAAGGCATGGGTGGAAGGGGCGCTAACAGCATTTACGCTTCTGACAGCACCTGTTCACCTATCTACCCAGCCTGAGGCAGTGGGGGCGACCCAGGAAGAAGAGCATGGGAAACGCAAAGCAAATTGTCACCCCAGCGAGCGACATTGGTAAGGTTGTAAGTCGGAGATTTAACAGTTCACTTGAATGATGATGATTGTTCAAGCCACTCCCACCCAGTCACATGACCATTAAGCCACACCCACAAAATAAGCCACATCCACAGCGTGGCAGTAAAAAATTTGGCTGCCCATTTCTGCCTACAGGTTTAGCTATGACCCCCTACAACAGCCAATAGAATACATGTACTTGCACAGGAACAAGAAACTCAAGGGCAAGGCCCAAGAGAGGATATAAATACCTCTTTTTCTCACATCCATGTGATCAGCTGCACCAGGACCATGTGCTTGATGATTCTGCTCCATTAAACCATCTTTCCAATCGGCTTCCATATTTCCAGTTCATTTTCCCCAGATTGGAACTCAACCAGATGGATTTTCTTCCAACAAATGCACTCGAAAGCAGAACAAGAAGCAATGGATTAACCAATTAAGCAGTGGAACAGCTTGACTCCAGAAGTAGTTAGTGCTTCATCACTGGAGGTTTTTAAGAAAAAGATTGGACAATCATTTTTATGAAATGGTAGGGTCTCCTGCTTGAGCAGGGGTTTGAACTAGAAAACCTCCAAGATCCCTTCGAGCTCTTCTGTTATTATTTTTATTTATTTATTTATTCTTTGTCCAATATACAATACATATGGAAGAGAGTAGGCATAAAGTAATATATATAAAGATAGAAGGAAAAATGATATAAGAGATAAGGAGAGAATATATATGATATATGTATATATATATATATATATATGTAGATAGATAGATAGATAGATAGATAGATAGATAGATAGATAGATAGATAGATAGATAGATAGATAGATAGATAGATAGGGTAAAGGAAGACAATTGGACTTGAAATTCCAATGACTTCTAAGAAAATGACTTTGAATATTAGAATATTCAGAGAACCATTTTTATCCTATTCATCCCTCTTATTTCTTTTTTTAAAAAATGTGTACCTGTGTGTGGTTTTGAAGTTGTTTTGGCACAGCAAATTCAAGTGGACATGCTGCATTTTCCTTCCGTATTTGCCTGACCATGATTCATTGGGCTGACATCTGCATTTGTGAAACTTCAGAAATTGGACATATTTTAATACATACCGAAAGAAAACCCCAAGGAAGCAAGGTATATGGTAGCAGCCGGGGGTTTGAGGCAGAGTGGCCTCTTTCCTCTTGCACTATTGTGCTCTTCCTGGGGGAGAGCTGCAAATTAGCAGATACTTAAACCAATATTCTCTTCAGAAGAAAATAGCTGGTTGGAACAATCCTTCCCTATTACATTTGCAACCTGATTATACTCCTATTTCGTTTTTTGCAGCATGCTTGAAGAATACAATAACCGAGATTAACTATATTATACCCTGACTTGTGCGATACACACTATATAATTTAAATAGGAAGAAAAAATCAGCAGAAAAAAAAATTATAACTCCCAACTCCTCACTTTAAATTATATGGTACAAGTGACTTATATTAAGCAATATTTGCATTTTCACTTTTTAATCTTCTAGCTTTATCTTAGGCTGTGGATATGATGTTTTTGGAGATTTACTCATATGTGTATGTTCCAACAGGAATTAATTAATTTTAAAAGATTGGTCCAGATCCTTTTAGTAACACAATAGTGGAAATAATTTATGTAATCTTAGTAATTGAATTGTTAGGTAAAGCAGACAAACATTATTAAAAACGGAAGGGAGAAATCCAAATGAAATCCATTACTTTTCAATAGAACTGATCCAAACATGTACTTTAGTTTTCCAATATTTTGTAAAATATAATAAAAAACTAATAACGTACATAAATAAATTACTTTTACATCTGTAGATGTTAACAAGATGCTCTGCTGTTTCTGGCTCCAGATGCCATTAGATGTGTTATTCTTCCTGCCAGCTATCTTAGTCAGTTGGAGTCAACAAACCACCGGAAAGCATTTTCACTCGCAGGGTGCCATGGGCTTCCATTGGCCATCTTGTATTGCAAGTATAAAAGGATACCATTAATGGAAAGAAGTGGATCACATCTCCTTAGATGTTCCTTTTATATGGAGAAGAAAGGAAGAAACATATTCTGCCAATAATTGCTTAGTATCCTGGTTGTTCTGATACTGGCCAGATTCTATGAAACAGCACTGTGGATTCATAGCAAACATGTGTCTTCTCCATGTTGATGTTATATAACAATGATGATGTTATATTTACACAGCTTAGTTCTTTCCCTTTTAGCATTGAATCTTCAACAGGCACACAGTTTATGGATTGTAATTTCAGTATAGTTAGACCATGTATAATTGACAGATTTGATTTTATTACAGATTTAAATTGTTATTTATTATTTTATTCTAGAATTTTTAATTGTACTTATACTGAATGCTTTTATTTATCCTTGTCTCTGGTCTAAGACCATAATAATAAATTGATCTTTATATCTGTAGATGCTAACATTTTCAAAGATTATGTATATCCATCTGGCTTCTTGTTTAAGGTAGGATAGAACATATGTATGTATGTATGTATGTATGTATGTATGTATGTATGTATGTATGTATTCATTCATGCATTCATTCATTCATTCATTCATTCATGCATTCATTCATTCATGCATTCATTCATTCATTCATTCATTCATTCATTCATTCATTCAATTTCTATGCCACCCTTCTCCTGAGACTCAGGGTGGTTTACCACATATTAGAAATCTACATAAAATTACATTCTAAAAAACCCACAGTTAAAAAATAAACAAACAGATTCATACGTCATACATCCTACATTCATTCAGGGCAAGATAGCAAAGTTTCAATGGCCCCAAGCCTGCTGGCAGAGGTGGGTCTTCAGAGCTTTGTAGAAGGTGGGGAGAGTGGGGGCAGTATGAATCCCTGGGGGAGCTCATTCCAAAGGGCAGGGGTGGCCACAGAGAAGGCTCTTTCTCTAGGCCCCACCAGACAACATTGTCTGGCTGATGGGACTTGGAGAAGGCCATCACTGTGGGACCTGACTGGCCACTGGGATGTATGAGGCAGAAGACGTTCCTGTAAGTAATCTGGTCCCATGCCTGGTCACCCAACTTCCTAGTCACCCAACTTCTAACCCAGAGGTCTTCAAACTTGGCAACTTTAAGATTTGCGGACTTCAAATTCTTGGAGTTGAAGTTGACAAGTCTTAAAGTTGCCAAGTTTAGGAACCCCTGTGCTTTACCACTCCACCAAACTAGTTATCCGTCCTTAGTTTATTTCATATTAATACAAGGAAGATACAGAGTACTTTAAGACACTTATGACAGGCCATTCTAAACTTTGAGCAATCATTCTTTATCTCTCAGGCTATAGGCAAATTTAGCAGCAATGCCCCCTTTCTTTTTTTAAAAAAATAGTTGTGATAGATGTAGTGAAGTTGACTCCCTTCAGTTTCTATTAATACTAATATCATTGCTATTTTAACAATTGACAGCAATTCAATTTCCCCAGAGGCCATTCCATCACTGGACAACCAAACACCAAGATCAGTTCTGCAAACACCGCACTGGGAACTAATAACACCAGTAGAGGACAATCCCCCTATAGAAACAAATACAGAAGTCTACCCACAGCTATCACCCAGGAAAACGGTGACACCACGCTCTTCTCCAGGGACCGAACCTCGCCGTTCTACAAGACCTCACAAGCGTCCCTCTTATTTAGAGGACTTTGTGTGCGCAAACCAGGTGGGGAGGGGTGTTGTGTCCAGTAGATAGTTAGGTTTCGTTACCCGCCCCCTACTCCTTGGGCAGGAAAATACACATACCAGATTGGTTGGCCCAGCCTGGCAGCAGGGATATAAATAGCTGCCAGGCATGCCCATGTTGTTGTTCTTGTTGTCGTTACCTCTGTTCCAGTAGCCGTTGCTTTATTGCTCTGTATTAATAAACCATTTCTGACTGTTCCCGGTCTATTTATTTATTATTATTTATTATTTGGATTTGTATGCTGCTCCTCTCCGAAGACTCGGGGCGGCTGTTTAACAGGCAGGATATTAAGATATTAAGATAGATGATCTTGTGTGCTAAGCTTAGGTTGGAAAGTAGACAGCGTAATTCAAGGTTATCCAGGTCTAACATTTGAAGTCTACTGGAATAAGGAATTTTATTGAAAGCAGAAGAGTTGAATACTCTTTTTGTAAAATATCTCTGAACCCTCTCTAATGTATTAAAGTCTGAAATACAGTGTGAGTTCCTGGCAGGTGAGCAGTATTCAAGTATAGGTCTGGCAAAGGTTTTTTATGCCCTAGTTCCATGACGATGAACCTACGGCATGAACCAAAGTAGCATGCAGAGCTATGTCACCTGGCATGCATGATGTTGCCCATTCCCCTTCCGGGTAAAGAGCAAGCAAGGAGGTGGGCTGAGGTGCTGCAGGCAAAATTATCTCAGGCATCAAAGTACCATGCCAGGCATTGTTTATTATTTATTTACATTTCTCCAGATCAACCTCGCACTTTGTTTTCAAGAAAAAAATATCATGTAATCTGCAACTCATACATTGTAAAATCATTTGGACCTCTCAACTTGACCAAGGTAAAGCAATAGATGCAATCTACACAGACTTCTGCAAAGCATTTGATTCTGTGATACATGACAAACCTCTGTTAAAACTAAGTTCTTACAGCATTTCTGGATCCTTGCACAAATGGATAAGTGCATTGCTATCAAACAGGCAACAAACAGTTAAAATTGGAAATGCTATATCAAACCTAGCACCAGTTAATAGTGGTGTTCCCCAAAACAGCATTCAAGGACCAACACTCTGTTATATATAGATGACTTTTGTGATCATATTTTAAGCAGCTGCATCCTCTTTGCCAATGATGTAAAACTATGTAACACCACAGATACTTTTGTGGTGTTCAATAGTTTTATTACCCTACAAAATGACCTAGATTTTGTAGCTGAATGGTCAAACAATTGGCAACTTGAAATCTCTGCTAACAAATGCTCAGTGTTGCACATTGGCAATAAAAATCAGAATATCAAATACAAGATTTATTTATTTATTTGTTTGTTTGTTTGTTTATTTATTTATTTATTTGTTTGTTTATTTATTTTGTCCAATACACAATGAGGGTTTTAGTGGGTATATATCTATATACACATAGTAAAATACATGATTAATGTTATAGAGGAGATACTCATAGTAAAATATATCTAAGAAATAATAGAAAAGAAGATATAGTAATAGAACATATCAATGAAAGATGGACAGATATACACACATACACACATTATACACACACACAAACACACACATATTCCCACCCACTATTTTTAAGATGTGAAACACTGAAAGCTTCATTATAAAATCACATGGTAAAATAGTTTATAACAGCTGGAACATCTCTGAAAAATACATGGAGCTCACTAGAGCCACCCAGGCAGCCAATTAAGAGAAAATATCTATTAAGTAAAAACAGGGCAGAATTATTGATTTTCTTAACCCCGTGAAAAGAGAATCAATTAGATAAGAAAGACTAATGTTATGGCTGCAATTTAATAAACCTGACATGAAAAAGGAGGGCTATTGATTCCTGACATGGAATTTTGAATTTTATTGAAATACACTGAACTTCGCTTGCTTCAGAACCATCTTATCCAAGAAGAAGTGTTTGCAGGAGTAAATGCCTTGAACACTCTAATATGTAATGGCTTTGACAGATCTGGTGATGATAAATTAAAAAGGAGAATGGAATTAAACCCTCCCGGGAGCCATTGATAGAAGTTAATATATCCTGGTGAAGGAGGTTTTTACCTCTGTTTGTGTGTCTCTCTTTCTACCCTTTCACACCGAGTACTCCAGACTACCACCTGTCATATTCAAAAGCAAAGTAAGTTTTGCCAACCAGCAGTGAATAAAAAATAAAGCTTTATATAAAACACAAGGGCATATTATGCACCATTGTGTGCTGGGCTAAGTGCTAATTTATGTGGCTTGTTCCCTTCAGCAAACATTCACAGAGGCACACAAAATAATTCATCTAATTATGTAGCTATTTGGGAGAAAAACAAAGCAAGGTGGGTTTTTTTCCTTCTTCCTTTTTGTCTGATGCAAAGGTACCTGAGGCAACAATACCTTTCTGTGAAAAATACAAAGAGAAAGAAAGAAGAGCTGTAAAGCTGTAACAATTTTAAGAACAAATGCAACTTTTGCCAGAACCAGCTGCTTTTCATAAATAGATGAGTACTTTCATTCAGTTTTTTTAATAGACCTTAATTGGAAATGCCGAACAAGCCTTGTGCCTTTCCTACTGAAACATCTGGTGTAAATACTTTATCCATATATTATTTTTGTGCTTTTTTTCTTTTATTACTTGTATTTGATCCCTTTTTGTGTGTGTGTTGTATGCATGGTCCTTTTCAGCAAGAGACATCTGCTATTCACATTAATTGCCAAGACAGTCAATTATACTCTAAATAGCCTACTTAAGGGCAAATGGTAGCCTAAATTATACTATGGGCCAAATTGTTATATTAAGAAATTAAACCGTGATAAATATTATTCAAAACAATATATCTCATCAAGATATAAGTAATGGCTTTATAGCTTTATGTTAAAAAATATTAATCAATTGACTTTTGAACTGCAAGGATATTTTATGAAAATAAACATTTTTTTTTTCAAAGTATCGCTTCCTCTTTGACATGCTTATGATTATGATTATTTATTTATTTATTCATTCATTCATTCATTCATTCAATTTTTATGCTGCCCTTCTCCTTAAACTCAGGGTGGCTTACAATATGTTAGCAATAGCACTTTTTAACAGAGCCAGCATATTGCCCCCATACTCCGGATCCTCATTTTGCCCATCTTGGAAGGATGAAAGGCTGAGTCCACTTTGAGCCGGTGATGAGATTTGAACCGCTGACCTACAGATCTACAGTCAGCTTCAGTGGCCTGCAGTACAGCACTCTACTCTACTGTATGATTGTGGATGAATGGTATGTATGCAGGGGTGGGCAGCAGGCAGGACGGGTTGGAACTCAGTGGAAATGAAGATGCGTGCGCAACTCCAACTGATCGGCGGCTGTCAGTTCCTGGATTACTGGTCTCGGCTCGGCTCTCCTTTTTTTCCCTGTTGCTGCTGCTGCATCTGCACTCCTTGCTTTTTTCCTCTTTCCTCCTTCCTGGCCTCGGACAAGCTTCCCTCTCTCCTGCCTGGCTCCCCTCCAGCCTCACACATCCACCTTCTGCCTGAGCTGCAAGCAGAAGGCGTGGGTGGAAGCGGTGCTGGCAGCATTTATGCTTCTGGCAGCACCCATTCACCTAGATACCCAACCTGAGGCGGGGGGGAACCAGGAAGGAGAGTGTGGGAAACACGAAGCAAATGGTCACTCCAGCGAGTGACACTGGTAAGGTTGTAAGTCAAGGACTTAACAGTTCACTTGAATGATGATGATCGTTCAAGCCATTCCCACCTGATATCATGGCCGGCAAGCCACTCCTACCCAGTCACATGACCATTAACCCACACCCACAAAATAAGCCACACCCACAGTGTTGCTGCAAAAATTTTGGCTGCCCATTGCTGTATGTATGTATGTATGTTCTGGAGTCATCCTAATATGAGTTTTAGCAAGGGTTTTTAGTAATTAGATTCTTTTTTTTCTTTGACTTCTTTTATTGCTGTTGTAATTCTATATTGTAATTGTACATTGTTGTAAGTCACCCTGAGTCCTTCAAGATTGGGCGGCATAGAAGTCAAACTAACTAAATAAATAAATGCTGTGTCTCTGTGTTGACATCTTAATTCAGAATAATGACAATTGAACGTTCCTTAGCCAGTTCCATAGATGAATCGATTAAAAAACAGATGTCTATAAATCTTAGAACCTGTTATGGTTCAGCCTGAGGCCGATCAGGGTCCAGCTGCATCTTTGCTGGCTCCATGCCTGGAGGAGGATGACAGCGAAGAGGAGGGGGCTGAACAGTCGGACGGGGGAGAGGAAAGTCAGGAATGGGATGAAGGAGAACAGCATGAGAGCCCCGGGGGGGGGGGGGCTCTCCCCAGCCAGTAGCTTGGAGTCATTAGGTGATGAAGCACAAGCCGTCATTGACATGCAACAGAGACATTCAGATCAAAGAAAGGAGCAATTAAAGAAGTATTATCAGCACTGAATTAGGAACAGCTGGGCTTGGGTGTGGTCCTCCTTAGCAGGGTTTAAAAGGCAGGCAAGCCCTTGAAGCCATGTGGAGTGTTATCAATTGGAGTTACGGTGTCCTGCTTTGTTCTTGGCGTCTCTGTTCCTGGCTTGTGGCCCAGCAGTTTGGAAGACCCGTGGGGGTGTAGGTCTGCTATCTACAGCCTCGTCTTGGCAGCACAAATCCTGTATTGCTGCATGGACTTTTGCTCTCATGGAGATATTTGAAGATACAGTGTTTTCCTGTTTGTAAGGACATTTTCTGTTACCTGTGTTTTTCTTGAATTTTATAAACTGCCTTTGCCTTTTATCAGTGTGTCTGGCTTCTCTTTTTGGGTTGGTCTTGGCTTCCAGAGTGACCCAGACAGAACAGAACCTATCTCAATTGGTCATATTAACTTACCTGATTCTTAAGAGCATTTGAAAAAAAGCAACTCTGTTTATGACTTGGATCAGCTTTGTAGCCATACTGAAGTGACTTGAAATAAAAAGAAGACAAGGTATCATCAGCCATGTAAATATATTTTGCATAATATATTTTGCATAACAGCACTTAGTAACTTCTTGCAGCCTCCACTGAAATAGGGGTCTCCAACCTTGGGTGCTTTAAGCCTGGCGGATTTCAACTCCCAGAATCCCCCAGCCAGCTTTGAAGTCCGCCAGGCTTAAAGCAGCCAAGGTTGGAGACCCCTACTTTGGAAGACATAAGATGATTGAGATTTATGCAAGCAAACTGACATTGGTGTAAAATTAAACCAATTTAGATTTCATGAGTTGTCACATGGAAATACAGATTGAACTAATTAATGGCATGGGCCTCTGGGATATTGTCCGAAAGTCGCCCAGAAAGTAATACACCATATTTTTTTCTTCAACAATTATTTATTGAACACAATGAAACACACAAGAAAGAATGATGTTTCTTCTACAATCCCTATTTTTCCACGTAATCTCTGTCTTGTTCTATGGCCTTCCCTCTAGTGAGACACAAGGGCGTGTATGCCCTGTCGGTACCACTCCTTGTTCTGGTCACAAAGCCATTTATGCACTGTATGAATCACTTCTTCGTCATCCTCAAAATGTCCTCCACAAATGGTATCCTTTAATGGCCCAAACAAATGGAAGGAGATTCTCCATAAACTGTACACCAACTTTTGTGAATGTTCCCAAGTTTCTTTCTCTGCAGGGAGAAATTCAATGACGTCACGCTGCTTGTAACGTACATCACTTACAGACGCCATTTTGAAACACTGCTGATGGACGTTACCTTGGAATTTGATGGTGGACTGTGTTGTGAGGTCTGCTCTAGCTTTATGGATTCATGCAGAGCTCATTTCAGAATTGAATTGGGACACTTGTTGGGAGGTTGCCTTTGTGCTGGACTGAAATTCCCTGGGGAAGACTTCTGGAGGGCTTGAAAGCCTCTATAAATCCCTTGAATCTGCCATGGTCTGTTCGTATGTGAGCAGGAGCAGAGGCAAGACAATTCTGTGACCATGGGATGATGCAAATGGCCATAAAAGTAGACATACTGCTAAGTGTGCAAAAATGAGAACACATTACAGTGGATCTGGATCACAGGACCCCTTTTTCAGACAGGTTATAACTTTGCATGGCCATTAACAGACTGGTTGTAAGTTGAGAGATACATGTATAGTGGAGGTTGCCTATAAGGAAGGCAATTTAATTAGTTTGTATCTTCTTTCTGTTTCTGGGGAGGAGGGATGCATTTCTCTAATTGTTTTTGTTTGTTGGAATTATGTGCTGTCTATCTCATCTGGAGGTGACTCTTGGCAGCTTACATTCATGTGTAGTTTTTCACTGTACAGTGGTACCTCACCTTACGAACGCCTCTTCTAACAAACTTTTCAAGATACGAACCCGGTGTTTAAGATTTTTTTGCCTCTTCTTCCGAACTATTTTCACCTTACGAACCCAAACAGCTGCTGCTGGGATGAAGGGGTTTCTTTTTTCCCCCTTTTTTGAAGAAAGAAAAGGGAAGGGCGGCTTGGAGTAGGAAACATTTTGCAGAGAACAATGTGCTTGCAAAGGAACTGAAAGGGTGTCTTTTTAAGAAAAGGGAGGAGGGAGGGGCAGCTTGGGGGAGAAAATATTTTGCAGAGAACAACGTGCTTGCAAAGGAACTGAAACGGTGTCTTTTGAAGAAAGAATAGGGAGGGGCGCCCCCTTGCCTTTCTTCCTTCCCACTCACTCTTTAGCCTAGCCTTGCTTCTTCCACCTGCCCCCTTTAGCTGCTCCTCCCTGCCCTCTGTTTGCCTCCCTTCTAAAGTTTGGGATTTTCCTGAAGGATTTACACGCATTATTTGCTTTTACATTGATTCATATGGGAAACATTGTTTCATCTTACGAACTTTTCACCTTACGAACCTCCTCCTGGAACCAATTAAGTTCGTATGATGAGGTACCACTGTACATCATTTTGCAAGAACCTATTTCCAAAGCGATAGACTAAAGCCATTTCACGAGGGCCCTTCTAACATTTGCTCTTCTACTCTTCTGTTCATTCCAATGGAAAAGGTATTTAAATCCAATGGACTTTCCCCATCATTTTGTTTTAGCTGGAAGCAATATTACATGAAAACCTATCTGGAAGAGCTAGCAGATAGGAAGAATAACACAGGTGAAAAGGGAAGCAGGTTGCCGATCAACTTCCGGTCACAATTCAAAGTGTTGGTTATGACCTTTAAAGCCCTTCATGGCACTGGACCAGAATATCTCCGAGACCGCCTGCTGCTACACGAATCCCAGCAACCGATTAGGTCCCACAGAATGGGCCTTCTCCGGGTCCCGTCAACTAAACAATGTCGGTTGGCGGGCCCCAGGGGAAGAGCCTTCTCTGTGGCGGCCCCGGCCCTCTGGAATCAACTCCCCCCGGAGATTAGAACTGCCCCTACTCTCCTTGCCTTTCGTAAGCTCCTTAAGACCCACCTCTGTCATCAGGCATGGGGGAACTGAGACATCTCCCCCGGGCATATACAATTTATGAATGGTATGTGTGTATGTATGTGTGTTTAGAAAATGGGGTCTTTAAAATATTTTTAAACAGTAATTTAGATTTGTTGTACATTGTTTTTTCACTTTGTTGTGAGTCGCCCCGAGTCTGCGGAGAGGGGCGGCATACAAATCTAAATAATAAATAAATAAATAAATAAGTAAGTAAGTAAGTAAGTAAGTAAGTAAGTAAGTAAGTAAGTAAGTAAGTAAATAAATAAATAAATAAATAATAGATTCTGAAACAGCACAGTAGTACAAACAAAGCTTGAAGGAGATAGATGCTTGATGAGATCAAATTAAATGCAGCAGCATGGATTCTCCATCCCCTTATTATGGACAAAAGTACCACTACACTGGAAAGATAACTTTATGGCCGCTAGCACTCAATTGATTGAGGATCTGATTGCACTCGCTACCTTTGAGCAGGTTGCCTATAGATGTATACTTTGTATGAACAAATGTAATGAAATGTAGGACACATTTATACCAAATATGGTAGTTTAAAACATGCGGTACATATAAATGTACTAGAAATATATGCGTGCTTGAAGAATAATTGCATTCGATTATATAGATTTGTAACTATTTACCGTTAAAATGATATGGTATACTTTTTTTCTTTGTATTTTTCCACTTTCTTTTAAAAGCAATTCTTAGGCGTTATTTTCTTTCCTCTGACAATGTATGTACTTTTCTTTTTTCCTTTTCTTCCATTTCTTTTTGTCACTATTGTAAAAGCAATAAAAGAATAAATTAACAATGTTAGACCCAGCAGCAACATATATACCACTACCCAAGTTTCATAAGTGTTACCTTTAGCTAAGTTATGGATGATCCCAGCATCTTTAATTTAATGAACCCAGAACATAAATCAATTCACAAGTGAATTGTGTGAGTTCAACCACCATAAGGTAGCAGAAGCAATCTTGACTAACACAAGAGCGTAAATTTTACAGAATTCTTACTTAATTCTGAAATGTTTGAAAACACCAGTTGAAACAAAGAGGAAAATGTTACGAGCGAATTTGATGGCTGCAATGTGAGAAATTTTGTGAGGTCCTTGATGTTCTTTCTTGTTTTCTTGTAGACATTTAATTACCCAACTAAGGAACGTCATCAAAACTAGAAGGGAGTGAGGTTTGCTCTCTTTAAATAAACATGGCTAGCACTATCAACATTGGTAGGAGTGTTCTTCTTAGATCCTTAAT
Source organism: Erythrolamprus reginae (assembly GCF_031021105.1). Lineage (NCBI taxonomy): Eukaryota > Metazoa > Chordata > Lepidosauria > Squamata > Dipsadidae > Erythrolamprus > Erythrolamprus reginae. The sequence goes on along the minus strand of NC_091951.1, from coordinate 326,121,929 downwards.
TAGGCTGTTGTTTACTGTTTGTTTGTTTGTTTGTTTGTTTGTTTGTTTGTCAGAATTGATAGTTTCTTGTTTGAAGTATTTTTTACTGTTTGACTATTGGTCCAATGTTATTCCTATTGTTCATTTCTGCTTATCTGGATGCTAATTGCTAGCGAGATACTCTTTGATGCCTATTTCCCAGTGTGGACTGCAGTCATCATAAATTGTTCATTTGTATTCAGCCCTTTATTTTCAATACAGTCTGGGCGACAAAAAAAACTGAAATTCACACAATGCTGAGTAGGCAGTTACTGAATGTTTGTCAGTTTCTACTGAAATATGTAGTAATATCCGAAATACAGTGATCCCTCGATTATCGCGAGGGTTCCATTCCAAGACCTCTCGCGATAATCGATTTTTCGCGATGTAGGGTTGGGGAAGTAAAAACACCATCTGCGCATGCGCGCCCTTTTTCCATGGCCGCGCATGCGCAGATGGTGCAGTTTGCGTGGGCGGCGGGGAAACCCGGATCTTCATCTGCTCGCTGCTGCTGCGGCCGCCCAGCAGCAGATCTGCTCGGCGGCAGCAGCGAGGAGCCGAATCGGGCTTTCCCCTTTGTGTGGGCGGCGGGGAAACCCGGATCTTCGTCTGCTCACTGCTGCTGCGGCTGCCCAGCAGCTGATCTGCTCGGCGGCAGCAGCGAGGAGCTGAATCGGGCTTTCCCCTTTGCGTGGGCGGCGGGGAAACCCGGATCTTCGTCTGCTCACTGCTGCTGCGGCCGCCCAGCAGCTGATCTGCTCGGCGGCAGCAGCGAAGAGCCGAATCGGGCTTTCCCCTTTGCGTGGGCGGCGGGGAAACCCGGATCTTCGGCTGCTTGCTGCTGCTGCGGCCGCCCAGCAGCTGATCTGCTCGGCGGCAGCAGCGAGGACCCAAATCGGGCTTTCCCCTTTGCATGGGCAGCGGGGAAACCCCGATCTTCGTCTGCTCGCTGCTGCTGCAGCAGCAGCGAGCAGACGAAGATCGGGGTTTCCCCGCCGCCCACGCAAAGGGGAAACCCTGGCTCCTCGCTGATGCCCCCGCTCGCCCACCCGCCGGCCGCCCGCCGCCCGCCAGCAAGAGGGGGAGAGATAGAGAAAGAGAGAGAAGGAAAGAAAGAGATGAGAGAGGGAGGAAGAGAGTGTGAGAGAGGAAGAAGCAAGATAGAGAAAGAGAGAGAGAAAGAAAGATGAGAAAGGAAGGAAGAGAGTGACGTCATCGGGTGGGAAAAATCGCGATATAGCGTTTCGCGAAGATCGAGATCGCGAAAATCGAGGGATCACTGTACCTTTCTTTGTGCCACTTCCAAGAAACTAGCTTTTCTTCCCAGCTTTGAATGGTTCCAATAGGACAAAAGTGTCACATTAACTTATATATTCAATGTCACACTGTCACACATTTTGGTAGCTTTAAAATTAATAATTTGGTTAATAACTAACTAATTTCTAATTGGTTGGTTAATGCTGGAGATAAAATGGGTGCTCAGCATCCATATACTATCTTGTCCTTCTCTTCAAATTGACTAAAGTCAACTTTTTTATGGAGCTGTTTATAGCTAGTAGTTTTAATCACACCTAATTTCTTTCTATTACCATCTCTTAAAACCCTGCTGTTCTGTTTAAAAAAAGTTACAAATCTTCTGTTCCCGGGTCACCCTGACCCGGACCGAAAACTCTTCATTTGCAGTGCTTATGTTTGGTCAATTTGAATACTTTTTTCACTTGGAAAGTAGTCTGAACATTTCTGCACACAATGATATGAAAATTGAACTGAAGAAATTAATCCTTATTGGTTTATTTTGGACATAAATATGCCTCCCCCCCGTTTTTGTGAATTTTCTTTAGGTTTATTGATAATTATGCCTGCAAAATACATTCTATTTTACTAAAGTTGGTGTGGGATTGGTAGCTTGAACATTTCTGAACATAATGATATGAAAATTGAACTGGAAAAATTGATGCATATTGGTTTATTTTGTTGATGAAATGCACGCCCCCCCATTTTTTAAAAAATAGTCTTCACTTTATGGATAGTTTTGCTAGCAAAATACATTCTATTTTACTAAAGTTGGTGTGGGATTGGTAGCTTGAACATTTCTGAACATAATGATATGAAAATTGAACTGGAAAAATTGATGCATATTGGTTTATTTTGCACATAAATGTATGCCTCCCCCCATGTTCAATTATTTCAATTTATATAAAAATTATGCTGTTAATTTCAAACTTACATACTTTTTTTTAGTAAAATGGATTTGTTTCATAAAATTAGTTCTCTGGCTACAATGTGGTTGATTTTCAAAAGGATATTCCAAATATTTCTTCTGAGTTTTGGTCACAATGTAAAAGTGAGAAAGAGGAATAGCTTTAACATGAGTGGTTCCATCAGTGATGAAAGCATTAAAAAGTCATCAAGAGAAATTTAAAAGTCATTCCAAAACATGATGAGAATAAAGCAGAAAAAGGAGGGGAAAAGACCCCAAAACTTCTTTTGTAAGAAAGGAAAGCAGAAAATTGCAAGAAAATTTTAACTTAACATTATCTTGTTCTGCTATCTCCTCAATTGGCTTGCTTTCTCCTCTTCTTTTCTCAACTTTTCCTCTGTGGCAAATTTCATTCTGTAGTTGGGTGCAACTTCAACAGTACACACACACACACACACACACACACAGAAAAGTATATTTTCAAACATGCTTTCATGGACATTTAGACTGATGCATTGAATCAAGACCATCAGTTTAGTTGTTCTTCAGCTTAGGTGAGAATCTATTATATTCATTCCCACTTATCTGATAAGCAAATGAATTTAGAAGAATTCTTCATTTTATGATATAATATACTGCTCAAACAAATAAAGGGAACACTCAAATAACACATCCTAGATCTGAATGAATGGAATATTCTCATTGAATACTTTGTTCTGTACAAAGTTGAATGTGCACAACAGCATGTGAAATTGATTGTCAATCAGTGTTGCTTCCTAAGTGGACAGTTTGATTTCACAGAAGTTTGATTTACTTGGAGTAATATTGTGTTGTTTAAATCTTCCCTTTAATTTTTTTGAGCAGTGTACATATATAGACATGAAGTTGCGTTTAGACAAGTTTATTCTGAATTCCAATAAAAACAATTAATCTCTTGGACTATATGTGAAATGATATATTTAAAATTATAAATAGAAATAGTAATAGTAAGATTATTATCTACATGAAACCGCTGGGTGAGATCATCCAAGGACATGGGGTGAGGTATCATCAATATGCCGATGATACCCAGCTTTACATCTCCACCCCATGCCCAGTCAACGAAGCAGTGGAAGTGATGTGCCGGTGCCTGGAGGCTGTTGGGACCTGGATGGGTGTCAACAGACTCAAGCTCAACCCGGATAAGACGGAGTGGCTGTGGGTTTTGCCTCCCAAGGACAATTCCATCTGTCCGTCCATTACCCTGGGGGGGGGAATTATTGACCCCCTCAGAGAGGGTCCGCAACTTGGGCGTACTCCTCGATCCACAGCTCACATTAGAAAACCATCTCTCAGCTGTGGCGAGGGGGGCGTTTGCCCAGGTTTGCCTGGTGCACCAGTTGCGGCCCTATCTGGACCGGGATTCATTGCTCACAGTCACTCACGCCCTCATCACCTCGAGATTCGACTACTGTAACGCTCTCTACATGGGGCTACCTTTGAAAAGTGTTTGGAAACTTCAGATCGTGCAGAATGCAGCTGCGAGAGCAGTCATGGGCTTACCTAGGTATGCCCATGTTTCACCATCACTCCACAGTCTGCATTGGCTGCCGATCAATTTCTGGTCACAATTCAAAGTGTTGGTTATGACCTTTAAAGCCCTTCATGGCATCGGACCAGAATATCTCTGAGACCGCCTTCTGCCGCACGAATCCCAGCGACCGATTAGGTCCCACAGAGTGGGCCCGTCAACTAAACAATGTCGGTTGGCGGGCCCCAGGGGAAGAGCCTTCTCTGTGGTGGCCCCGGCCCTCTGGAACCAACTCCCCCCGGAGATTAGAACTGCCCCTACTCTCCCTGCCTTCCGTAAAGTTCTTAAAACCCACCTTTGTCGTCAGGCATGGGGGAACTGAAACACCTCCCCCGGCCACGTACAATTTATGTATGGTATGTTTGTGTGTGAGCTTGTTAATATAGTGGGGTTCTTTTTAAAACTATTTTAAATACTTAAATTTATTGAATCTATTTGGATTTGTACGATTGTTTATATTTTTGTTGTGAGCCGCCCCGAGTTCGCGGAGAGGGGCGGCATACAAATCTAAATAATAAATAAATAAATAAATAAATTATATTTTCAGATGTCTGGAATTGAATTACATTTCTTCATTATGCAAAGCTTCCCTTCAGAATATGAAAGTAGCTGAAGACAGCAGATGCCGGAAAGGTTGGTTTAGAAAAATGTTAAAATTTATTTTATTTTTTTACTTAAATATATATAGAGACACCAATAGTTAGATCAAAAGATGTGTGTCTCTGGGTGTGCATGTACAAATGACTTTTATAACTTCATTCCATTATTTGACAGTTTTGACAGACATTATTGATTTGGCCAGCCACTGCAGCTAACTATAAGGGGACAATGTGACAGTTTTATGTAACAAAAGCCAGAGTGTCATGTCAGCTGAACAAAGTGTTGTACAGAGTGACAGCAGGACAAAAATGCCTTTCAGACTTAATTTTCTGCTTGGTTCCTTCTCCCCTGAAATGCAGTAGGTGACACAAATTAGCAGGATCGAGCAAAAGGACTACCTTAGCTTCCCTTGTTATATATTTGATTCTTTTCCCCTGAACTCACTCACTCTCTCTCTCTCTGTCTCTCTCTGTCTCTGTGTGTGTGTGTGTGTGTGTGTGTGTGTATCTTCAAGAAAAATTGAGCAGCTTATAGTAATCAACCTACCCCTATAGGAGAAAATATATCCCTTATCAAGAAGCTTTATATATTTCTCCCAGGTGGCTTTTGGGAAGGGATGAAAAGGAGGGAGGGAGGCCCCCCTCCCATCTGGTAGGTCATGCCTACGAGACACATTCTGTCAAATCTTAAAAGGAACTACAGCTTTGCCTGTGGGATACCTATAATTATTATGCAGCACGGCCTTATGCCTGCTGTAGCTCATTGTTCCACTAACACAAGCCTGAATTAGAACACTGGCTCCAGGCTGTGAGTTGATAAAGTGCAACTTTTCGATTTTGCTCCAGCATTGTGTCAAAGCCATGAGTGACATCTCTGGCCTACCTTTGGGCTGAGCAGATTGAATCTGTCACACTGAGTTAAACAATGACTGGAGGACATAACCTTAGCAGGCCCTGTCATTTTTTTCCTCTAGTATTTCAATCTACATTTAATCAATTTAATAATTTCTTGTTTGTTTAAGTCTCATATTTGTGGGTCTTGAGGATTCTAAAGAAGCCGTCTTCAACCCATACTTCTTGAACCTAAGCTAGCACATCAACAGTAAAAGAGACCATAAGAAGAATGGCTGTTACATATTAGAGTATTTGATATTTATTGTTCCATTTACTACCTTAGTGTTACTAACCTGTAATATTTAATTTATTTACTCCTTCATTCATTTTTAACCCACTGTAACTGAAAGACTCTGAGTGGTTGACATATATACCAGTAATATGTCCATGGTTTAATATATTTTAAACAATCGGTCAAAAAATAAATATCTTAAAAATAAAAATCAAACAATTTAATAATCAAAAGGGCCAATTAGACCCTTTTCATTGGTTCAGTTTTGCATTCAGATAATTCTAAACTAACCAACTAACTAGCAGAGGAAGTTACCATTTCTATCTATGATATTTACTATTCTGGGGAATAACAATGCCCCAAGAGGAAGAATATCCCATGATCTTTACTTTGGATAAACCAGTCAATCTCAACACACATATAAAAAATTTAAAGTGACAAATGGCAAGCACCAACAATCAATTGGGAGTCCATTCAACCCAAAATGGCATAAAAAACCAAATCCACCAAGAGAGAAAAACAAAGTGAGTTTGTTTAAACCATTTCACAAACTAAACAAAGACCAAGATTTCATTTATTTTATTTTTTATTTTGTCATGTGTGTATAAGATTGCACACCAAGTATAATCATTGTTATGAATATGTAAGAAGTATAAGCATGGTTTTGAGTACATGATATTTTATGAATACATAGGAACTTTAGGACAGGTACGGTAGGCACACTGGTGTGTTTATGCACGTCCCTTACAGAGAGCTGGAGTGGCGCAGTAGGTAGAGTGCTGTACTGCAGGCCACTGAAGCTGATGGTAGATCTATAGGTCAGGGGTTCAAATCTCATCACCGGCTCAAGGTTGACTCAGCCTTCCATCCTTCCGAGGTGGGTAAAATGAGGACCCGGATTATGGGTGAAATATGCTGGCTCTGTTAAAAAGTGCTATTGCTAACATGATGTAAGCCGCCCTGAGTCTAAGGACAAGGGCGGCATAAAAATCAAACAAACCAACAAACTTCATAGGAATTTCATGTAACATTCGATCTTCTAGGCATTTAAATGCAAGAATATCTGTGTCCCAACTAGCTGCTGCTTCATACTTGAACATTTATAAAATATATTTTTCACCATGTTCCACAACAACCAATGAGTCTATATAAAATGATCCTCCCAAAATATTATGATTATATATGCATTTGATGATAATATATATAGTTCTTCTATCTTTCTGGAGAAGATAAAACTACTGATGAATATCTCACAAGAATTAAGAAGGCAATGTCATTCCTCTTACTATATACTATATTATTCTATATTCCATTTATACATTGGAATACCCTTTGTCTTTGTCTCAAGCCATTCCTCTTAATGAAACCAGCCAGGAGTCTCTTATGCAAGTTCAAGGACTTTATTGATCGGTTTGCTGGCCTTATTCAAAAGCTGCTTTCTATTCTACTCATAATGATTAAGTATAAGATTGCCTGACATTAAGCCCCTGAGTTTTTATTAGTTGCATCGAATGAAGCAGTCAGCATTTCCAACCTCACATTGTTTGAAGAAAGATAGAAAGACAACAATGTAGAGAAAAAATTAGGGATTATAGAAATGTTGAACGGTTTTGATTAAACCTATATAAGTCAACAAAGAAGCAGCACAGGAGGAGGAATCCAGTTAAGAGTTTCTGTGTTTTGGAAATGCACGACCGGCGGACGAAATTGCCCCGGAGCAGGGTGACGCTGCTCTGAGCTCTGCTGAGCTCCGAACTTCTGGTTTCCGGCGAAACCGGAAGTTTGGCTTTTGGCAGCGCGCCAGGATGGTGCACTGCATGCTGGGCTTTGGGGGAGGTCCTGGATCGCCCTATTTAAGGACGGTCCGAGCAGGACCTCCTCCTTGCCCCGATTGATCCCGAAGAGAACATCCACCCGCCCTCCGCTACCAAGGTCACTTTAGGGCCGAATAGGAATTTTTTGTGGCCGTTTTTTCGCCTATTCCACACTGATGGTACGGACGGAATGATTGGGGGGTGCGGCACCTGATAGTATTAATTAGGCTTCCCTTTGGTCACTGGGGTTGGCAGGTTAGGGGCGGAAATGGGCAGTAGGAGCAACCGCGCATGCTCCTTTGGGCATCTTTTAAAAGTGATGGACCGCCTCTCTCCAGGAACTAGAGGTTAGAACAAGATCGGGGATTGGAGACAGGATGCCCATGGGACTCACCGGATCCAATTTCCCTCGGGGATTGGAGGGTGAGCTCCTCCCACACGCCAAGGGGCATGGCTTGGATCCAGGTGAAGGTAGCTACCTTCACCTGGTTCAGCAAGGAGTTTTTGCCCAATGTTGCCCAGGAAGGTTTTGGCAGGAATTTCCACCCCGTTAGTTTTTGGCGTCTGTAGGTCCTTTGTTTATGTCGATTAGAATATTTAAATTTACGTATTTAAATTTATGTCATTTAAATTTATGTTAATTTAATAAAGTGACCCTATTTTTAACCCATACACTGTGTCATCGTCTTTACTCTGCTTCCGGGGCAAATAAAGTGTCCAGTCTTCATTCTTAAGTTGTACATGGAGAAGCATCGACAGGAGAATCCCCCCAAAATCAGTATCATCAACAAAATTGCATGGGAACTACTGTCCTCTTGACTTTTTAAAATCTTTCTTGTTAGTTGCCACGTCTCACACGTGGGGACAAATAGAACCAGATTACTCCTAGATTTCAGAAAAGACTTGCACATCTGTCTAGAAACTTCTGGCTTTTTAAATTCCAGAGGACAATATGCTTGGAGTACAAAAGAGAGTGAAACAAAGCAATTCAGCCATTTTGCCTTTAAAAACAAGGGAGTTGGTTTTTTGTTTATTTTACTTTTTATTTTATTTATTAAACTTATTGACTGCTCACAAAGCAGATTGAAGGCATGGTTTGCTTGAAGCTTCATTAAGGAAATTTCCTCTCCAAAATCTTTCTTAGCATTTTTAACAGTTTCTAATGATTCAAACTTTAGAAATCAAAAGAAGATTGAATTCTAGATTGGAACTGGAACTTATACTCTATTATTTCCAACAATTCAGCACATCATCCAGCACATCATTATATGTCATGGATTTTGGATTAAATTTAGAAAAAATAGTCTTAAAAAGCTTGCGTAAAAATACGATTTTCAATTTTCAAGTCCTATTCATTAGATAAAATATAACAAGAGAAGGAAAAAAGAAGAAAAGAGAGAGAGAAGAAAGAAAGAAAGAAAGAAGGAAGGAAGGAAAGAAAGAGAGAGAGAGAGAAAGAAAGAAAGAAAGAAAGAAAGAAAGAAAGAAAGAAAGAGTTGGTATTGGTGTCATTAAATCTGGATCATAATTAAGACAGAATAGAGGAGGAAGTAATTTTTTAACAGGTTAGCTGGGGAGGTATCACAACTTTTCTGAACTTGAGGTTAAGATGTAGTTAAGAATGCCTGTAGATTTCAATCTCTATACTTCTGCAAACATTTAGAAGACTTTATTTCTAAATATACTTACTATAATTCAGAATTAAAACAAATAATGTTATATAAATATAAAATATAAAATTTTCTTAATAATATGTTTTCCAATTTCCAGCCTCAAACAAAGCTCCAGCATTCAAGTATTATAAATGGATTGACCATTTAAGTAATAATCTTGCCTCAATGGAATAATTTTCTCTTCAAGATTAGATGCACATTGATTTTATTAATGGTTTGGGACACAAAGACATAAACTGTTATGTTTAAGAGAACCAGTAATTTGATGACAGCTTACAAGTTTATTTGCAGCTTGTAATAATTTGTTTATCTTTTACTGATTTCATGAATAAATTTATGTTTTTTTTTAAATCTCCCATGCCATTGGCTGTCTAGAATTGGAAGAAAAGGCAGCATATAAATTTAGATAAATATATAAATGTATACAGTAGGTGATCCTTAACATACAGCCAATCACTTACCATTCAAAGTTACAACAGCACTAAAAAAAAGTGATTGACAACCAGTCTTCACAATTACAACAATTGGAGCAACCCCATAGTCACGTGATCAAATTTGTGCACTTGGCACCTAGCATGTACAGTATTTACAATGGGTGCGGTATCCAAGTTTCATGTGATTACCTCTTGTGACATTTCCAGCTGGCTTCTGACAAGCAAAGTTAATTGGGCAAACCAGCTTCACTCAAGAACTGTAGGATTCACTTAGCCACTGTTATAAAAGATCATAAAAATCAGGTGGAACTCATTTAGCAACTGTCTTGCTTGGTAAATTGAGATTCTGGTTCCAACTGTGGTCGTAACATGAGTAACTATTTCTAATGAGAAATGCAGCAGATCTGCAGAAAGTATAACAAATTAATATTTGGTGAAATCAATAGAGACTGGATTTGATAAAGTTATCTAGAAGAAGAAAAATCAATTTAATTTGTCGAAACATCCTGAATATGAATCAATATGAAACGCCCCAAAAGGAGACCAGGTTTTAAGAAAAATGAAAACAAAATCTATCATAAAAGCTGGAAAATAATGCTGCAATAAACATTTTGTTGTTGTTGTTGTTGCTTCTCAATATTACAATTTTATTTTAATTTTGAAACCTCCTCTCTTATTCATTTTTTTCCAATTTCTATGCTGCCCAACTCCCTAGGGACTCTAGACCAAAAGCTCATGAAAGATTACATTTTAAAAACAATTCATTGAAACACCTGCAATGTCTGTCTGTCTCTCTGTGTGTGTATCTCCTCAAAAATGTTGATTTTTTTCTTAATTGAGAGTGACTGACATTTGTGCAATTTTACCATCCCATTAAAATCCAATTTCTACTCCAGAATGTGAATTGGTGGATCTTTTCACCTTAGCTGATAGTTTCCTGCATTAATTCAGAGCTTCCTTCTAGCGCCTGCAGAACAAAAGACATTTCTGCACATAGTTGGTGAAATCTTCACAATTCTGCTGTTAACCTACTTCTCCTCAAATGACTGACTTCAGTCCAATGTGCACACTGTGGATTTGAATAGGGCAATAGCAGGAGACTAATTACACCGGCATTTCAGAGAAATTACATGATAAATTTGCATTGGCTGTGTCTGCATCCCCATTCATTTCCCCTCCGTGTGCACTGATGATTTGAATAAAGAAGGGAAGCAAGCTGCTGGCTAAGTTTTAGAATTCAGATGGCCATTTTGCAAATTGTCATATAATTTTATTCAATTTGACTGTAAATAATTTCAGAAGGAAGGGAAGGAAGGAAGGACGGAAGGAAGGAAGGAAGGACGGAAGGAAGGAAGGAAGGAAGGAAGGAAAGAGCTGAATTTCAACATTTATCCTTCTCTCTGCAACTCTGCATCATCTGAAACCAATGTTTAGGTTAGATTGATAAACCAGATGCAAGAATATAGCAGAACCATACAAGTATACGAGGGGATGTCACAGAGAGGAGGGGATCACTTTATTCTTCAGGGCACCAGAGGGCCGGACGAGGAACAATGGCTGGAAGCTGACCAAGGAGAGATTCAACATGGAGATAAAGAGGAACTTCCTGATGGTCAGAGCGATCAACCAATGGAACAACCTACCAGCGGACGTTGTGAACTCCAACACTCTGGACATTTTTAAGAGAAGATTGAACTGCCACTTGACTGGTGTACTATAGGGTTCCTGCTTGGGCAGGGGGTTGAACTCGATGGCCTTCATGGTCCCTTTCAACTCTATCAATCAATCAATGAATCAATCAATGAATAAGACGGAAGCAGAAATCAGGGTTCAAAATGAATGACAGCCAAGGGGAAGATTATGAAGAGAATGAACAAGGAAGAAATAATCTTTAACCTCTGTAAACTCATGAGAAGAAATAACCAAATCAAAAAGGAATTAGGGAGAAAACTTTTAAATTTACCTTTCCTTCAATACTTAGCATATGGAAGAAGCCTTACCAAAAGTGACAGGGATGTGAAACTCAATGTCATTGAGGCTCTATCAGGATTGGATTTGATCTTGGGGGAAAAGGGGGCGTAGTCAAGGAGGCATGGTTAGCTAGACATCATTCATGCTGGGGCACCTCTGGTGGCCCAAGTGCTCTGCTAGCAAAAACGGGTTCCCACGCTCAGTTTTCAGCTACAAAGGCTTCCTTCCAACCTCTGCCAGCCAAAACAGAATTCGGGAGGGCTACCTACAGCACTTGCAAGCTCTGTTTTCAGCTGCGATAGCCTCCTACAACCCTCTGCCAATGAAAACAATGTTCTATTTTCACTGGCATATGCACCACATGTTGGCCCTTTGGTGTTTTCAGGGCCAGATCTAAGCACTATTTACTACACATGCAACTGCATTTCACACCCATTGAAGTTTCTGAATGCTGTTCAAAGGCAGTACCATGTATATGTTACTCCAGATTTAAATTACATTATTGTCATTATGTTATTATGTTACAATGAACTGCTAACCAGAGCATACGAAACATTTGTCAGACCAATTCTTGAATACAGCTCACCTGTACGGAACCCACACTGCATAACAGACATTAATACCATTGAAAGAGTCCAGAAATACTTCACAAGAAGAGTCCTTTACTCCTTGTCTTGTAACAAATTACCTTACCTTTCGTAAACTACTCAAGACTCATTTATACCACCAGGCATAGGGGAGTTGAGATAGCCCTTCCCCCTAGGCCATTACAAGTTATGCATGGTATGTTTGTGTGTATGTTTGGTTTTATAATAGGTTTTTTTTATTATTATTATTATTGGATTGTACATGTTGTGTTTATTATTGTTGTTAGCCGCCCCGAGTCTGCGGAGAGGGGCGGCATACAAATCCAATAAATAATAATAATAATAATTATTATTATTATTATTATTATTATTATTATTATTATTATTATTCCAGACTTTGAATACTACATTTAGACAATTTACAACTACGTTGCCTCCGAACTGATTTAACTGTTGTTCATAAAATCATACATCATAATGTCCTCCCTGTTAGTGACTACTTCACATTTAATAACAACAACACAAGAGCACGTAATAGATACAAACTAAATGTAAATCGCTCCAAACTAGACTGCAGAAAATACAATTTCAGCAATAGAGTGGTCAACACCTGGAATTCACTAGCTGACTCTGTTGTTTCTTCCCCTAACCCCAAAATCTTCAACCTTACATTATCTACAGTCGACCTCTCCCCTTTTCTAAGAGGTCTGTAAGGCATGTACATAAGCGCATCATTTTGCCTACTGTCTTTTTGTCCTTTCTATCACTAATTTCTACTTATGTTATGTTAATGCAAACTATAATTCTATACTTGTTTGACAAACAAACAAACAAACAAACAAATAATAAACGAACTTGAGAAAATAAGTCGTACTTTGCTTTTGAGATTGTTTCAAATCACACCCCATTATTTCTTTATTCTTTGAAGGGATTCCATAGGATGATACTGATAAGCAGAATAGTGATCAAAAAGTCACTGCTAATACAGAGATCAAAGCACAAAACATTCTAAACTAAAATATTTATCATTAAATATTGTCAGAAACAATAAAACAAATTAAGATTGATTAATTAAATTTCTATTGATTGCTTAGGAACATAGTCATTCGTTCTCTGATACATGTGAACATAGACAGGCACCACATAACCCTCTCTCATACACACACACACACACCAGTATATACACAAACATACTATAGCGTAAAAAAAGACCACATACCATGCAATCATTTTGTCTCTAATCCATTGTAAATTTCTTAAAAGAAAAGAATAGGATACTACACAATACAAAAGCTTTACTTGGATACAGGCAGCATATAATTTAGTTATATCTTTCTGCTTAAAGTTTTCTAAAGAAATAATAGATATAAGCCAAGGACTAAGGACGATGTTTATAAACCTTGTTGATCCTTTCAATACATCTATGGATAACATAAGATAAGAAAAATTCATGTTGAACGCAAGTATGAAATTAATAATCTTCATAAGAAAAAGAAATGCATGCTGAACAAAAAGGTCAAATCTTCCATTTTGTGTAGATAAACTGTCAACATTCTTCACATATTGTAAAAGGGAAACTGAGGTCACATTCAAAGCAATTCTAGTAGCCAAGAAGACAAATAACAAAGCTTTTAGAAAGGTGGGGAGGGATGTAGTAGAAATTTATGGAATTCTTTGGGCTTTTAGAGCCGAGCAAAATGGCGAGATATGGAATTATAGATGGGATCGTAGAAATGAAAAGCTATGGTAGATGTCAAGGCTCATGTCAAGACTCTATCAAGTGGGGGATAAGTAAACAGAATGGATGAAGATGGTAAACATTCCCTTTTTCCTCACAGGGGAAAAATGTTTGTGGAATGTTAACAAGGCTATGATCTTGCAAGGTTTTTAAAAAGAAGTAATATGAGGGAAAAATATGGGTATCTTCAGGAACTGAGTGGAAGGTTAAGGCTAGCGTTAATTAGCCAGGAAGGATGAAAAATAATAATAATTAAAAGAAATAGAAGGACAAGCCCTTCCATTCCTCCCATTCAGTAGATTGTTTTAAGACTCCTAATCAGTAGAATTTAAATAATTCCAACAATATTCAGTGACTGTATTTCTAATTTCCAGAAAAAAACATCTTGTATTTATATTTACTCCTTCCATCTGGGTTCAATGATATAAAGATTTTCTTGGTGTATATTTGTGAGTGAACAATTGCAATGTGTTTCAGAACAGGGGTTCTCAAATAGTTTGAGATAGAAGACAACTGTGTCTGTAAGTTAGTTAGATTTACATGATTTGTAGAGGTAAATCTTAATTTATCTTCAATTTACATATACAGTATTATTTTTGTAAATGTCTACCTAACAGTTAGCAGAGATAGAAAGATTTTTCTCAAATCAAATAACCTAAGCTAAAATTGAATTGGAAAGGAAAATTTCCTTTAAAAATTAAATTAGCATAGTAAGGTTGAGGGGTCAGAAGGCAAAAAAGAAAGGTTTGGATAATGGTGATAACTGGCTGATAAGAAGATACACAAAGTCTACCCTCATGAGTACTATTATGTATAGCTGTACATGGCACAAATTTGCATAGTTGTCACTGGTTAGTCTAGAGGCAGGAGAAATAAAATGCTGCCAGTGGCCTTTCCCTGTAGCCTGCCAGCATTTATTTTATTTATTTATTTATTTTGTCCAATACACAATAATACACAACGAAAGTTATAGAGGATATAGTAGAGAAGAAATATGAGATATAGGAGAGACTATAGGGCAGGGGATGGAAGGCACTTTCAGCTACTGATAAATAAAGCTGCTGAACTGCTCCTATGTCTTGCCTCTTCATTCCCATGCCATCCAACACTGGTGATGAAGGTGGTTGAAGAAGACAACAGGGCAAAGACACCTTGTGGCATCCGCCGCCATCTTAGAAACAAGCATCATCCTGCTCTGGCCAAACTTGAGGATGGCTGCTCAGAAGAAAGAAGCTGCTGATAAGAAGGGGGGGCGAGGTGGCACAGCACGTAGAGTGCTGTACTGCAGGCCACTGAAGCTGACTGTAGCATCACAAAAACATGGAAGTCCTCAAAACCCCACTTCTGGACTTCCGTGTTTTTGTGATGCTGCGATTTCACTGAGGCTCCCCTTGCTGGGAAACCCCACCTCCGGACTTCCATTGCCAGTGAAGCACACATTTTTGCGCTGCTGGGATTCCCCTGCAGCATCACAAAAACACAGAAGTCCGGAGGTGGTGTTTCCCATGGAGGGCAACCTCAGGGGAATCCCAGCAGCGCAAAAACGGGCGCTTTGCTGGCAACAGAAGTCCGGAAGCGGGGCATCCCAGTGGCAGTGGCTTGGGTTTGTAAGGTGAAAATAGTTTGGGAGAAGAGGCAAAAAAACCTTAAACCCCAGGTTTGTATCTCGAAAACTTTGTATGATGAGGAGTTTGTAAGATGAGGTATCACTGTATATTACAATATTATTCAGTATTATAACTGTTGTTAGCCACTCAGAGACATTTTGGAGTAAATGGCATATAAATACAACAAACAAACAAGTAAATTGCAAAAGAGAATTAAAACTGAGTTACTAATCAAGATGAAGTTATGAAAAGTGGAACCAAATACATGTCTCACCCTCTTCAGATGCATTAAGGGAAAACCATGTCAATGAGTTCCTGTAAAGAATATATCTTCATCTGAAATGTCAAAATCTGAGAGAACTTTTAAAAATTAAGTGCTGTCTCCCAGTGTTAAGTGTTGTTTCCCAGAGACAAAAAAAGATGCCAGTAGATTTTACAAATACAAAAAGAATTACAATATTTCATAAGATTGTATGTTATAAACTTCCTGGTTTATCAAGCCACTTACAGCCAAAATGAACAATGTATTTGTGACAGTACAACATGTTCTCTTCTGTATTTTGCCACATGAATTCAAAGTAATATTTCTCTATACTTACACAGACATTTCTTCTGAAGAAAAGATTTCCTGTCTGCATTTCTTGGTATTTTTTTCAAGAACAATCCTATTCTCAAACTCAGTGCAGAATTCAGCTATATTGTTTGGGGTCATAAAGGTGTATCGTAGGATGAAAAAACACACATACTAAACTCATTGTCTTGATAGAAATGGAGTACTAAAGTGACAAGCAACTACACTTATAGTAAAGCGTGAATTCTTGAAGTTAAAAGTGGAAAAGCTGGATGTGGGCTGAATAACACAATCAAAATGAGGTTTGGGGCTTCTTCTAGTAATAGATGAATCTATCTACAATGGGTTAGATTGACTCCTTTTTTTTCCCTGGTCTCTAGTTCGTTCCATCTAAATTTTCTCATCATATTTTAACACACATTTTTCTCCTCCTTTTGCACCCTGTGGATTCATAGAAACATAGAAACATAGAAGATTGATGGTAGAAAAAGACCTCATGGTCCATCTAGTCTGCCCTTATACTATTTCCTGTATTTTATCTTAGGATAGATATATATTTATCCCAGGCATGTTTAAATTTAGTTACCAAGCACATCTGCTGGAAGCATCTACTTCTCTTTCAGTAAAATAATATTTCCTCACGTTGTTTCTTATTTCCCCCCCAACTAACCTCAGATTTTGTCCCCTTGTTCTTGTGTTCGCTTTCCTATTAAAAACACTTCAGTCCTGAACCTTATTTAACCATTTAACATATTTAAATGTTTTGACCATGTCCCCTTTCCCTTCTGTCCTCCAGACTATACAGATTGAGTTCATTAAGTCTTTCTTGATAAGCTTTAGGCTCAAGATCTTCCACCATTTTTGTATCCCATCTTTGGACCGGTTCAATTTTATCAATATCTTTTTATAGGTGAGGTCTCCAGAACTGAACACAGTAGGCCAAATGTGGTCTCGCCAGTGCTCTATACAGCGGGATCACAATCTCCCTCTTCCTGCTTCATGTACAACTATTGCCCTGAAATTTATACCTTTTTCGTATATTCTTGTTGCACATCAGTGTGCATTTTCATCGGGTTTCAGGCCCGGTTACAGCACGGAAACCGCTTTGGTCGCGTTGATGGATGATCTCTGGCGGGCCCGGGACAGGGGTTTATCCTCTGTCCTGGTGCTCCTTGACCTCTCAGCGGCTTTCGATACCATCGACCAAGGTATCCTTCTGCACCGGCTGGAGGGGTTGGGGGTGGGAGGCACTGTCCTTCAGTGGTTCTCCTCCTACCTCTCTGGCCGGTCACAGTCGGTGTTAGTGGGGGGCCAGAGGTCGACTCCTAGGTTTCTCCCTTGTGGGGTGCCTCAGGGGTCGGTCCTCTCCCCCCTGCTATTCAACATCTACATGAAACCGCTGGGCGAGATCATCCAAGGACATGGGGTGAGGTATCATCAATATGCGGATGATACCCAGCTTTACATCTCCACCCCATGCCCAGTCAACGAAGCGGTGGAAGTGATGTGCCGGTGCCTGGAGGCTGTTGGGGCCTGGATGGGTGTCAACAGACTCAAGCTCAACCCGGATAAGACGGAGTGGCTGTGGGTTTTGCCTCCCAAGGACAACTCCATCTGTCCGTCCATCACCCTGGGGGGGGAATTATTGACCCCCTCAGAGAGGGTCCGCAACTTGGGCGTCCTCCTCGATCCACAGCTCATATTAGAAAAACATCTCTCAGCTGTGGCGAGGGGGGCGTTTGCCCAGGTTCGCCTGGTGCACCAGTTGCTGCCCTATCTGGACCGGGACTCATTGCTCACAGTCACTCATGCCCTCATCACCTCGAGGTTCGACTACTGTAATGCTCTCTACATGGGGCTACCTTTGAAAAGTGTTCGGAAACTTCAGATCGTGCAGAATGCAGCTGCGAGAGCAGTCATGGGCTTACCTAGGTATGCCCATGTTTCACCATCACTCCGCAGTCTGCATTGGCTGCCGATCAGTTTCCGGTCACAATTCAAAGTGTTGGTTATGACCTTTAAAGCCCTTCATGGCATTGGACCAGAATATCTCCGAGACCGCCTCCTGCCGCACGAATCCCAGCGACCGATTAGGTCCCACAGAGTTGGCCTTCTCCGGGTCCCATCAACTAAACAATGTCGGTTGGCGGGCCCCAGGGGAAGAGCCTTCTCTGTGGCGGCACCAGCCCTCTGGAACCAACTCCCCCCAGAGATTAGAACTGCCTCTACTCTTCCTGCCTTCCGTAAACTCCTTAAAACCCACCTTTGCCGTCAGGCATGGGGGAACTGAAACATCTTCCCCTGGGCATGTCTAATTTATGTATGGTATGCTTGTGTGTATGTCTGTTAGTATATGGGGTCTTTTTTAAATCTTTAATATTTTAAATTGTCAGATTATTTATGATTTGTTTCCACGTGTTGTGAGCCGCCCTGAGTCTTCGGAGAGGGGCGGCATACAAATCTAAGTAATAAATAAATAAATAAATAAATAAATAAATAAATAAATAAATAAACATATATTACAGTTTAAAAAGAAAGAAGCATTCATTTGTTGTTGCATATTGCATTTTAGAATCCACAAAATGTGATTATTAGAAGCTTAAATCACATTTCAGATTGGAAATTTATATTGCAAGTTGCAACCAATGATTTTAATTACTTTGTAATTTATAGAACAACAAGTAAGCAGTAGGTTTTCCAAGTTTCCTGACATCAAATTATTTAGAGTGGTTAATTTACCTGGCAGTAAAAGGCCAGGTAATGTAAGGATGCACAAAATGTTCTGTTTTAGGATATTTTAAGTCCAGAAACAGCTGATCCAAGTTGATGCAGGTGTTTCTGAGTGCTTCAGAAAATCTGAAATAAGATACCTCTTAAGAATCTGTAGATGTTAAAATATGATCACATGATCTCATTGCCATACATTACCATCTACTAAGTCTAGAGAAAGTGAAACCTGGTTTGTTTGCTGTTTAAATCCCCCATGTTATGAGTCAAAATCGTTTTTGACATTCTGGAATACCTGTTCTAGGTAACTGGAAATATGCTCTACATGACTCCATTGCTGAAATGACTATTTTCATCCCTTCTTTGCCCAAGATGCTTATATTCATTTCATAATATGAAATAAATAATATTAAAGTACAGTGGTACCTGTACTTGCGAACTTAATTCGTTCCATGACCAGGTTCTTAAGTAGAAAAGTTTGTAAAAAGAAGCAATTTTTCCCATAAGAATCAATGTAAAAGCAAATAATGTGTGCGATTGGGACAACCACAGGGAGGGTGGAGGCCCTGTTTCCTTCCAGGAGATTCCTAGAGAGGCCCCAGAGAGGCTTCTCCCCATCTTTTTCAGCCCTGTTTCCTCCCAGGAAAGTCCTAGAGAGGCCCCACGGAGGCTTCTCCATGCCTTTTCTGGTTACAGCTTCGGAGACTTGGGTTTGTAAGTAGAAAATTGTTCTTGAGAAGAGGCAAAAAAATCTTTAACACCCGGTTCTTATCTAGAAAAGTTAATAAGTAGAGGCATTCCTAGGTAGAGGTACTATTGTACATGTTTATATTTTTATATCTGCTACCTTTATTATCTGTTGCTTTATTTAATTGTTCTATCCTGCCCACGTCATTTTTTTTGTGTGTGAAATGGATGGCTATACAAATTATTATAATAAATAAATAGATCAATTCTTCCTCTGTTGTCCCAGTGGGTTCTTTTTTGTTTGCCTTTAGTTCTCTACACCAGATGTCCACAAATTGATAGAAACCAGGTCACAGGAAAAATTAGCACGCTCCATTCACAGGTAGCTCCACTAGCACAAGCAAAAACGGAGCTTCGCACACAACTGCCCTCTGTCCAAGTGCTTGTTTGAGCTTCATGTGCAAAAGCAAGTGCCTTCTGCTTATATGAGTGGAACTTCATGTGTGCACTCTCTGCTCATGCAAAAACTCCATTCATATTGTGGAATATAATATAAAATATATTCTAGATCAAATTTGAGAACTGTGACTTGCTACCAGTGTGATGACATCTGAAGATAATGATAACATTACAGAAATGGTTGGGCGGTGATACATCAAGGAACATGATAAAACACAGAGAATGGAACACTATGGTAGAGCAAGGCAGAGACAGACATGGGGGAGTGAAGGAAAAGGGAGATGGATTTGCTAATGGCAGAATCCAATGACCAAGACAAGAACTGTTCCCTGGCAAATTGGAAAGATTTATTAGGCTAAGAGGACATGGTGAAAATGATGAATTATCACTCTATAAGCCAACCCTGAAGTTGAGAGAAGGGAGATTATACTAAGTACCTCAATCCATAGGAAGTGATATTTCATATACTGTACACATATTTGCTGCACTGAAACATTGACCTCAAATCCAACATAATTCTTGCCTCCACATACATGACAATGATACATACACAGCTTTTTTTTAAAAAAAATCTTTAGCTTTTGTTTTCCCTCTTAGCAGAACATGGTTTTTTTTTTTCAAATTTGATAGAAAACATTTTTCAAGAAAAAAAAATTCATGGCCATGGAGCTATTAGATGTCTGACTGGATTTGCCATAAGAGGCAAGAAACAAGAATAATAATCTCTCTAGGAGTCTCAAAAGGCAAGTGGACTAGGTTTTTTTTCCCTTGAGGCAGGGAGGGAGGGAGGGAGGGAGGAAGGAAGGAAGGAAGGAAGGAAGGAAGGAAGGAAGGAAGGAAGGAAGGAAGGAAGGAAGGAAAAGACATTTCACACCTCATCCAAGAAGATTAATCAGTTCTGGCAGGAAGGTGGGATCATAGGAAGTGTTCTGTCGGGCTCTCTGGTAGAACCCTCCCAAAAATTCACAGGTACAAATTTCAGACACACACACGTTTGAAAATTCAAAACAATGTTCTTTATAATGAAAATTCACTTAAACCAAGCCCTCTTTTGGTATAGCAAAGAGCACTTGTCTCCAAACAAACTGGTAATTTGTACAAGTCCCTTATCAGTTCTGTGATACTTAGCTTGCAGCTGTGAGGCAATTCACAGTCCTTTTTCTTTCACAAAGTGAAACACACTTTGCTCTGGTTTAGTTTCAAGCAGGGAAAAATCAGCACACAAAAAGTCAAAGTCAGTAAAGCAGTCACGAAACACATAATCAGATAATCATCCACAATGGTCAAACCCACAGGTGGCCTCTTTTTCTAATTGCCACAGCCCCACCCAACCACAGGTGGCCTCATTTTCTTTGATAATAATCTCTCAGTTGTTGCCTATGCATCGCTCTCCGCATGCGTGGCTGTATCATTAAGTCTTGTTCTGAATCCAAGGAGGAGCTAGATAATTGTTCTCCTTCTGAGCTGTTTGCCACACTCTCCTCCTCCCTGTCACTCATGTCTTCTTGGTCAGAGGAGCCTTCATCAGCAGATTCCACCGGGGGGGGGGGGCAAAACAGGCCTGCAGCATGTGGATGCCTCCCCACATCCACAGTCCTTGGGGCAGGAACTGGGCCAGAGCTAACCACAACAGGAAGGGTCATATTTCTTTCTTTTTCCTCTGGTGTTTTTCATAGGAGAAAGGAGGAGGAAGTAGAGGATTTTGTAGGACGTTTTGACCAAAAGAAACTTTAAAACACCCTGTGAATGAATTAGAAAAGCTGAAGATTTAATTTTTCTCAGGAAATGGGGGACAAATTGTGTGTATTGGGGGGCAGAATTTGAAGAGGGAATTTCTTAGTGCATTTGTCAGATTTTTTCTACATGCCTAAAATCAAAGAAAAAAAATAATTGATTAATGATCTAAATATTAGGCAACTTTTGGAAACATCTAAGAATTGCAATATTTAATATTCCAAGGGGAATAAATGGATTGTCCTATCCAATTGTAAAAATGTCGTATTGGTTACTTCCAAAAACTGGAAACCATTTAGAATTGTAAAAGCAATGCTAAATAATATAGGCATTTTCTTAAATACAACATTATGAAGTTAAATTTATTCCAAAGGGGAGAATTAAATTCATCTTATTACATTATATCTGAGAGATAATAAGCAAATGCTCCTACTAAAAAAATAGACATAGAAGTTTACTCTCAAAGGAATTACAATCTCTGTCTTACTTTGTTTCTTCTCCATAAAAAGTAGAAATTTGATTCTTTAATTCATAAGTAGTTGAAAATAACATAAATGTATTTTAGTCAGGTGAATCCTCTCATGATTTTTTCCTAGGAGATTAAGCCTACAACAAAGCGTGAAGATAAATAGTCCATGATTCTCAAACAAAAAATATATATATTTGACCAGTGCTAATATTCTGATATATAAACTGGGTAGAAATTTGAATTTTAGGGATTAACGTTATAACATTAACAAACAGATATTTAAATGCAACAGGGCAATGTGTTTGTTTGTGTCCTTCCCTTGCATTGTTGTTTCTAAGCTCACTCTAACATGCTTACAGCTTCTAGCAGAGCAAAAATATTACATCGTATTTAACACCAAGAGAAAGATTGCCAGGGAAACCATTAAGAGCAGAAGAGTGAAGAGTAGAACAAGAAAGAATTTCTGTCAAATTGTAAAATACTGGAAGCCCAGTTCTTAGGTTAGTGTGTTGAAATGCTATAATAATAACAACTGTATTGTTAAAAGGATGCGTCTTTGCATAATGTTAGATTTGATAAAAAAATCTTTCAAAAATCTCATTTAGATGCTGTTTGACTTCTATTACTTCTCACCATTCAATGTTTAAAATGCTTTAAAGCCCTACATGGCATTGGACCAGAATACCTCCAGAACCGCCTGCTACCGCACAAATCCCAGCGACTGATAAGATCCCACAGAGTTGGCCTTCTACGGGTCCCGTCGACTAAACAATGTCGTTTGGAAGGTCCCAGGGGAAGAGCCTTCTCTGTGGCGGCCCCGGCCCTCTGGAATCAACTCCCCCCGGAGATTAGAACTGCCCCCACCCTCCTTGTCTTTCATAAACTACTCAAGATCCACCTATACCTCCAGGCATGGGGGAGTTGAGACACCTTTCCCCCAGGCTCTTTACATTTTATGTTTGGTATGTATGTGTTGTTTGGTTTTTAAATATGATAGGGTTTTATATGCTTCTTTTTTAATATTAGATTTGTTTCGCTATAATATTGTTTTTTTATTATTGTTGTGAGCCGCCCCAAGTCTTCGGAGAGGGGCGGCATACAAATCTAATAAATTATTATTATTAATTATTATTATTCTACATTTCTTTTTTAACCATTTTTGTTAAATGGTTTTAAATATATATTAAGAAATACATTCAAAGAAAAAATATAGTAAAGTAAATGTGAGATAAGAAAGGGAAAAGGAAATAGAAAAAATGAAAAGAACAGAAAATATTAAAGATTATAGATAGATGTGTACATACACACACATATACATACATACATACATACATACATACATACATACATACATACATACATACATATTTAACACATTGTTGCTGATAATGAAAAGGAAAGAAGACTAGTATAGATCTACTGTATTTCAAGCTTTTTTTGCTCTCATCAGCTAGCCTATTCTTAGCGGGATATTAGTCTCCCTTTCTTTTCATTATCAGCAATAATATGTTACACCTATAGAATATATATTGTTGGCTATAAAAAATTAACTAACTTGAGATATGGCCTCTACAGGGACCAAGAGGCAAAAAGGAGGCAGTCTGCTCCCTTCCATATTTGGGTATACCAGGGTTTTGGCATATTATGATAGACTCTTGGGCACATTTGGATGAAGTCCCACTTATTATCTTCAGGCTGGTGTTTTCAGCTTCGTGCTAGAGCAAACAAAGCGTGGACTACAAGAATGGTGGAAGGTCTTAAGCATAAAACGTATTAGGAAAGACTTAATGAACTCAATCTGTATAGTCTGGAGGACAGAAGGAAAAGGAGGAACATGATGGAAATATTTAAATATGTTAAAGGGTTAAATAAGGTACAGTAGGGAAGTGTTTTTAATAGGAAAGTGAACACAAGAACAAGGGGGCACAATCTGAGGCTAGTTGGGGGAAAGATCAGAAGCAACGTGAGAAAATATTATTTTACTGAATGAGTAGTAGATGCTTGGAACAAACTTCCAGCAAACGTGGTTGGTAAATCCACAGTAACTGAATTTAAACATGCCTGGGATAAACACCTATCCATCCTAAGCTAAAATACAGGAAATAGTATAAGAGCAGACTAGATGGACCAAAATAGAATAGAATAGAACAGAACAGAACAGAACAGAACAGAACAGAATAGAATAGAATAGAATAGAATAGAATATGTTGGCTTGTCTCAGTTAGCTATGAAACCTTCGACAACACCGAGCAGAGAATTTTAACAGAGCGTGGATGTGTGATAAAGCCAAGACACAGACTTAGTTAAATAGGTATTATTTACATATAAACAAAATATAAACAATCCAGAATAAGCATGAAGCAAATACAGAATAATACGCACTGAGCAATTACAAGATTAGCACAAAGCAAAATACAATATAGATAATAAGCACGAAGCTAAAATACAATATAGATAAAAGCACAAAGCTTATACAAGAACGGAGCTTGGACACAACCCCCCCTTCTCTCAGGCAAAAGTAAAGGAAGTGACTGAGCAAAATAATGAGCTTTTATAGCTTCAATGAGGAAGTGATGAAAGAGCCTTGAATATTAACTCTTTAAGTACAAGTTTGGTACAAGTGTACAATATGCAGTTTACAATGGCAATCCCTAACAACCATGTACCCTGTACTAATAGAATAGAATAGAATAGAATAGAATAGAATAGAATTATTTCTGGGCCAATTATAATTGGACACGCAAGGAATTTGTCTTTGGCACCCGGAATGCCCGTCACTGCTAAGAATTATATTTTCTTGATACCATCAGACTGCATTCCCTTATTAAAAACAAAGTGAAATAGGTTATGGTTGGGGGAGAGGGAAGCCAACGATCCAGGAAATAGGATGAAAGGAGATTTCCTGGACAGCAACCGGCAATGGGACCTTTGAGTCAATAGAAATGGGATGAAAGGAGATTTCCTGGGAAGCAATTGCCAATGGGACCTTTGAGTCAATAGGAGTCATGCTCTGAAATTATTTCTTCATATTCCTACATTATGGATATTGTCTCTCTTACTTAAATTAGTAAAACTATGATGGTCTGCATTTATTGATACTCTAATCTTTCATGGCTATATCACATCAACAGAAAAATTGAGGGGGGGGAAGAAAATTGAAAAATGAAAATCTGCAGGTTTGATTCAATCCATGTTTGTAATAATATATTAGATTTCTTGACCTGGAGTACTTCAATGCTGGCACTTCAGTAACAATGTACTTTAAATGGAAGCAGTAGTTACTTACATGTGTCTTCAGCTTGAGAAAAAAAAACAGACTCATTATCTACTGTTCTCTACTTTGTAGAGACTTAGTTTTCATCCTGTTCCTAGACCTGAGACCCATTTATAACAAAAGGAAAAGAGTTATCTAAATATATCCTTTAATCCAACCCCTGCCTTTCCCACCCCATGATGCATCTATTCCAGGAACAACAGCAATAATGTATATCCAGGCCTGATTTTCTTTTACTGAAATATTCTTTAATAACCCACTAGTGTGCCACTTCATATGATACAAATATAACAGATGTCTGCTATGGACCTGGGAGGTATTTATTTATGCCATTTTTATGCCGCCCAACTCTCTAAGGACTCGGGGCGTAGAGAGGATTATGCATTTTCTTTTTAAATATAGCAACCTTTCTGGAGCCTGGCTTATATTCATGGCAGAAGCATATGTCCAAAACCATCTTGAGTGATGAGACAGTCTCCAGCCGATACGAGATAGTCCACGGAGAGGGGTGGCATATAAGTCAAATGAATGAATGAATGAATGTTTGGATTGGATGAATTTGCAAGAGTGTGTATGTGGTCTTTTAAAAGGTTTTAGTAAATTTTCATATTTCAGACCCTAATAGCCTCCAGGCACCGGCACATCACTTCCACTGCTTCGTTGACTGGACATGGGGTGGAGATTTACAACTGGGTAACATCAGCATACTGATGATACCTCACCCCATGCCCCTGGATGATCTCGCCCAGCGGTTTCATGTAGATATTAAATAGCAGGGGGGAGAGGACCGACCCCTGAAGCACCCCACAAGGGAGAAGCCTAGAGGTCGACCTCTGATCCCCCACTAACACCGACTGTGACCGACCGGAGAGGTAAGAGGAGACCCACTGAAAGACAGTGCCTCCCACTCCCAACCCCTCCAGCCAGCGCAGAAGGATACCATGGTCGATGGTATTGAAAGCCGCTGAGAGGTCAAGAAGCACCAGGACAGAGGATAAACCCTGTCCCGGGCCCAGCAGAGATAATCCATCAACGCAACCAAAGCAGTTTCCATGCTGTAGCCAGGTCTGAATCCAGACTGCTGAGGGCCTAGATAATCGGCTTCTTCCAAGGACCGCTGGAGTGTCACCACCTTCTCAACAACCTTCCCCATAATGTCTGGTCTAGTTAAAGGAAGGACTAGGATTGACATGATGTTCCAATATTTGAGGGGCTTCCACAAAGGGTGTGTGTGTACCTATTTTCCAAAACACCAGAAGACAAGAAGTGATGGATAGAAACTAATCAAGGAGAAAACCTACCTAGAACTAAGGAGGAATTTCATGACAGCAGGAACAATCAAGCAATTTAGAACAGCTTGCCTTCAGAAGTTGTGAGTGTTCCATCACTGGAGCTTTAAAATGGTACAGGGTCTCCTGCTTCAGCAGCGGTTTGGGCTAGAAGATTTCCAAGGTCCCTTCTAAATCTGTTATTCTGTTATCTACATTGATACTTCAGGCCAAATGTTGATTACATGCAATTTGTACTGGTGATTTTCCTGTGATATAATAACATGTGACTTCTGGAAATTGAAGTCTACGCATCTTAAAGTTGCTAAGGAAACATTGATCTATGCAAAAACTCAAAAGGGAAAAGATGTTAATGTTTGATAGCTTGTCCTTTATCCTGAAAGTCACATCAGCATCATCTGTTTGGGAAAATTAGCCGCCCCAAGTCTGCGGAGAGGGGCGGCATACAAATCCAATAAATAATAAATAATAATAAAATTCCTGGTTATTTCTCCTGCAAAATATAGTCTTGGTCAGACATGCATGAGCAATAGCAAGTGTGGCAATTTTTGTTTTATCTCATTTTTCAAGCATTGTGAAAGCCAAACCATTTCCTGCATTGAAGGTGTTTTGCTGTGATTTAGAGTTGAATATAATTAAACTCTTACCATCAATTTTGACAGAACATCCTGTACATTGTAAAGAGGCAACCAGACTCAGATTGTTTGCACTAAAGATAATATTTGACATCTCTTTATCTTTCTGATGGAAGCTTGTTATCCTACATACAGCACAATCCACAGGAGTAGGCTAAGTTTATTGTGCCTTGATTGACAGATTAGCAAAGTGATAGACTTAGACAAACATGAGAGCAATGTCTTGATTCATTCTGAGAAAAGAACATTTACAAATGAAAGCAGCCACACAATAGGAAATTCTTTAGATTTTGCTGCCTGGATAATATTTATATACAAATATGACAGCTGTTTCTTACACAAAGTGTATGACTAGGTCTAGGACTCAGGTTTATGAATCCAGGCATTTGTATCTTAACTTTCAAATGGGAACAACAAGGACAAGTTTGGACTTTTCTTAATTTATGCCAACAACTATAGACATGTGGTCAGTTTCTAAAACTGAATGAATTATGCAATCACAAAGTCTATGGAGATTCTCAGTCATCCAAGTCATGGTTGTCCCCAAAGTGCTTTTTTGAAGAGGCAGGTTGCCTCAACTTCTGGAGGCAAACGGTTGCACTGATTAATTGTTACAACTATCAGGAAATTTCTCTTTAGTTCTAAGTTACTTCACTCCTTGATTAGTTTCCCTGAGGATATTCTAGGACATGATTTAAATTACTGAGAGTTATAGGCCTGACCAACAAAATAATGTTGTTGTTGTTGTTTTGAACTTCTTTAGGACTGGCTTTTACAACTTATAAGTACAACTATCAAATAAGCATGGCTTGGGGAAAAGGAATCCTCAATCTGAGTATTGCATTGGCAGTTCTGTGTTAGCAAAAACTTCAGAAGAGAAGGATTTAGGGGTAGTGATTTCTGACAGTCTCAAAATGGGTGAGCAGTGTGGTCGGGCAGTAGGAAAAGCAAGTAGGATGCTTGGCTGCATAGCTAGAGGTATAACAAGCAGGAAGAGGGAGATTGTGATCCCCTTATATAGAGCGCTGGTGAGACCACATTTGGAATACTGTGTTCAGTTCTGGAGACCTCACCTACAAAAAGATATTGACAAAATTGAATGGTCCCAAAGACGGGCTACAAGAATGGTGGAAGGTCTTAAGCATAAAACGTATCAGGAAAGACTTCATGAACTCAATCTGTATAGTCTGGAGGACAGAAGGAAAAGGGGGGACATGATCGAAACATTTAAATATGTTAAAGGGTTAAATAAGGTTCAGGAGGGAAGTGTTTTTAATAGGAAAGTGAACACAAGAACAAGGGGACACAATCTGAAATTAGTTGGGGGAAAGATCAAAGGCAACGCGAGAAAATATTATTTCACTGAAAGAGTAGTAGATCCTTGGAACAAACTTCCAGCAGACGTGGTTGGTAAATCCACAGTAACTGAATTTAAACATGCCTGGGATAAACATATATCCATTGTAAGATAAAATACAGGAAATAGTATAAGTGCAGACTAGATGGACCATGAGGTCTTTTTCTGCCGTCAGTCTTCTATGTTTCTATTGTTGTTGTTAGTCTTGAAGTTCTGTCTGACCCAACCTTCTTAATGGATTACTGCCTTGTGGTGAGCTCAATGAAGCTATGAGCTATGCCATACAGGATCATCTAAGATGGACCGGGCATAGCAGAGAGCTCTGTCAACAATGTGATCCATTGGAGAAGGAAATGGCAATCCACTCTAGTATCTTTGCCATGAAAAGCCCATGGACAGTACCAAAAGCATGGCTAGGACCTCACTTTTTCCTTCTTCAAACTAACTGATTAATGAATTACATTCAAATGTGCAGTAACCAAATGATTTTGGTTCACCTAGAACAGGGGTAGTCTAAGTTAGCTCTTCTATGAAATGTGGACTTCAACTCCCAGAATTCCTAAGCTAGCATGATTGCCTCGGGAATTCTGGGATTTGAAGTCTACAAGTCATAGAAGAGCAACTTTGCCTACCCCTAACTATGCAGTTAGTGCTTGGATGGGCATCACAGAAAATCCCAAGACTTCCCAGACAAGGAAGTAAAAGGAATATCCCCAAGAAGATAATGCCTCTTCATCTTGTTGCCAAAATAACCACATGGTTTTACAGTATACGTAAACTGTTTGATTTGAAGGAGATTTTAATTTTTAAAAACATCTGAATCAGTTCCTCTCTAATGTATTATGAAAATACATCTCTATCCAGGCAAAAGTTTCAATTGTCAGAGAAATAAAACATTCCTAGTTGTTGGCGCAACTGAAATAATCAGTAAGACATAGTGGAGAAACAAATATTCACCACCTTTGACTCTGCAATCATTGGATTTCGTCAACTTCTGTGATGATGACAAAACAACATTATTGACTGTTCACACAAGCATGATTTCAAAGTGTACAGATATTACACAATCACCTTTATTCATTAGAATCTGTTGACTTCTGCTGGCTTGTTCTGGAATCTTATCTTGCAAGGGTGTTATTTTTTAAATAAAGCTATCACACCAACTTCAAAAGTACCTTATCTCCCTTTCTTTCTTTCTTTCTCCCCCCCTTTCTTAAAGTTGCAATCAGCAGAAATAATATTATCAATATCTTTTGAAAAGTTAACTAAACAAACTCCAGGGGTGACAAAATGTAGCCATTGTAGGAATTTCTTCTACTGTATATGGTGAGTGACATTCAGACAGATTATACATAGGAGTAATAAAAAATATGTGGCCACCACCTTCTCCAGACTCACAAAGAGAGTATGGTTTAATAAGAAGCTGACAGAACATACAAAGATCCATGTTTATAGAGCCTGTGTCCTGAGCACACTCTTGTATTGCAGCGAGTCTTGGACCCTTTATAAATGACAAGAGAGAAAGTTGAATACCTTCCATATGTGCTGTCTCTGAAGTATCCTTCACATCATTTGGCATGACAACGTTCCAAATAGTGCAGTCTTGGAATCTGCTGGAATTTGCAGCAGAGGCGGAGTAACGACACGGACACAGAGAGCTGGATTTAAAATGGGTCATTTTTATTAATTAAATTTGCATAATTTATTCATCAAATTAGCATAAATTTAACTAGAAACTAACAAGGACCCGCAGGGTCAAACAATTACTTCCGGGGCGGAAAATGACGTCAGAAAAACTTCCGGGGCAACTTATGGGCATCGCTCCATGCTGATCCAGGTGAAGGGCCCCACCCTCACCTGGATCCCAGCCATGCACCTGCATGTGGGAGGTCTCGCCGTCTAACCCCTACAAGGGGATAGAAATGGGCGGGACCCAAAGACAGGTTCCCCCCAAATGCTCAGATCGAACTAAAGGCACCATGAGCCTTTGGAGAGAACCTGTCAATCATCCCCAAAGATGCTCAATGGAGAACACGCAGTTGCTAAACACCACCCAGTTTTCTGCCCGTAACCTGCCTACCCAAATGACCAAAGGTAAGCCAATTAGCCTACACAGGGGGCGAAGCACCCCCTAACCGCCTATCCTTCACCACAGTGTGGAATAGGTGAAAAAACGGTCGCAGAAAATACCAAGACCGCCAAAAATTCCTATTCGGACCCCTAAAGGCGACCCACAGTGGCACACTGGAAGATAGGGAGGGCGGGCGGGTGTTCACTGCTCATAGTCATTGGGGTAAAAAGGAGGCCCCAAGCCTGCACAGCCTCTTTTATAGGGCTGGCAGGCTCCACCCCTGATGACATCATCAGCCTGGGCCGATGACCCAAAATGGCTGGGATCTCGTGAAATCTCGCGAGATCCCGGCCTTCAAAATGGCGGCTGCACCGAGGGCCGTGTCTCCCTGGCCCTGCAGCAAATCCGGGCCAGGGATGAATCACCAGCCGCGCATTCTAGCAGGTCCCATCGACTTAACAATGTCGTTTGGCGGGTCCCAGGGGAAGAGCCTTCTCTGTGGCAGCCCCAACTCTCTGGAACCAGCTCCCCCTGGAGATTAGAACTGCCCTCACCCTCCTTGCCTTCCGTAAACTCCTTAAAACCCACCTTTGCCACCAGGCATGGGGGAATTGAGATATCTCCCCCGGGCCTATACAATTTATGTATGGTATGTTTGTATATATGTTTGATTAATAATGGGTTTTTTTTAAATGTTTTTAAATTATTAGATTTGTTATGAATTGTTCTATTGCTGTTGTGAGCCACCCCGAGTCTACGGAGAGGGGCAACACATAAATAAGTAAGTAAGTAAGTAAGTAAGTAAGTAAGTAAGTAAGTAAGTAAGTAAGTAAGTAAGTAAGTAAGTAAGTAAATAAATAAACAAACGGATGGATGGATGAATGAATAAATAAATAAATAAATTACTGTAATTTGTTTTACTAATAACATTATGTCTCTCTCTATATTTTTCCCGAAGAAATATAGTTGGCTCAGCCATCCTGCCCCATGCCTGCTCCATACCATGCCTGCATAGTTCTAAGATCTCACCCATTCCAGAAGTAGTGTATCATCAAATACTGTAGTTCGGAATACTCCTGTACCAAACTGTGACTTGTTATTCCCAACAATTTTACTGCACTTAAAAGAGGATTCTGCTTTTTAGTTGTGTGTTCATGAGGCTTAAGAATTTCTTTCAAATTTATTTCCATAAGGTCTCCCTTGTGTACCAGAAAGATAGTGAGCCAAATTATGAAACCTGTATCATGACTTTCTACCATGGAAACTCCATGATTTCTATTCATACAGACAAAAACAAGGGATTTGCAACATAATATCCCAACCCATGGTTAGCCCTTTCCTTTTTTATCTTAATTTGTATTGGTCTTTTTAAATTCCCCTAATGACCCAAGATGGTTAAGGGAATTTTAAATATATGCTGGTGTCATTTTATGTTACATTTATTTTCATCCCTGGCTGCACACACTCCCTAATCTAGAAATATTGTTTCAGATTTAATTAGAGTTTAGAAAGTCAAGGAGGCCACAAACTGATAGAAAATAGATGGGGCAACCTCATAATTAAACAAGTGTGAGAACATTACTCTTCCCTGATTGAAATCCCTGAGATACACTTGTTTGAAAAACATTTCAAAAGCAAATTGGAATTTGCCAGGTCAAGGAACAACAGGTAAAACCTTTTCAATTTTTTTAATTAACCATAACAGTTGTTGTTAATTGTTGGACCAACCTTGCCAAGAATAGATTGTCGCTGTGTATATATAGTAATAGTTAAACATATTTGTAATTGATGAAATA
Organism: Erythrolamprus reginae; assembly: GCF_031021105.1. Classification (NCBI taxonomy): domain Eukaryota; kingdom Metazoa; phylum Chordata; class Lepidosauria; order Squamata; family Dipsadidae; genus Erythrolamprus; species Erythrolamprus reginae. Next base: position 326,089,523 of record NC_091951.1, on the reverse strand, counting down.
CCTCACTTTTCCCAAGAAAGTAAAGTGTGCCACTGATCTTGATGTGGATGTTTAGAGATATAACAGCAGTAGCAATAGCATTTAGACTTATATATTGCTTTACAGTGCTTTACAGCCCCCTAGGAGGTTTACAGAGTCAGCATACTGCCCCCAACAATCGAGGTCCTCGTTTTACCCACCTCAAAAGGATAAAAAGCTGAGTCAACCTTAGCCTGGTGAGATTTGAATTGCCAAATTGCAGTCAGCCAGCAGTCAGCAAAAGTAACTTGCAGTACTTCACTCTAACTACTACACCACTGTGGTTTATATAATCCCACCAGAAAGAGTGCTAACGAACAAAAGACTGCAAGGGATATAAACACTTCCATCCTTCACCATTCGATCAGAACTGAAAAAGGTTTCGGGATGTGTTGTGGTTAGCTCTGGCCCAGCTCCTGCCCCAAGGACTGTGGATGTGGGGGAGACATCCACATGCTGCAGGCCTGTTTTGCCCCTGGTGGAATCTGATGATGAAGGCTCCTCTGACCAAGAAGACATGAGTGACAGGGAGGAGGAGAGTGTGGCAGACAGCTCAGAAGGAGATCAATTATCTAGCTCCTCCTTGGTTTCGGAACAAGAGTTAATGATACAGCCACGCATGCGGAGAGCAATTCATAGGCAGCAACAACTGAGAGATTATTATCAAAGAAAATGAGGTCACCTGTGGTTGGGTGGGGCTGTGGTAATTAGTGAGGCTGCTATAAATAGTAGCCTGTGGGTTTGGCCATTGTGGAGGATTATCTGATCGTTGTGTTTCGTGCCTGTCTTTCTGACTTCGACCTTTGTGTGCTGATTTTTCCCCGCTTTGAAACTAAACCAGAGCAAAGTGTGTTTCACTTTGTGAAAGAAGAAGGACTGTGAATTGCCTCACAGCTGCAAGCTAAGTATCACAGAACTGAAAAGGGACTTGTACAAATTACCAGTTTGTTTGGAGACGAGTGCTCTTTGCTATACCAAAAGAGGGCTTAGTTTAAGTGAATTTTCATTATAAAGAACATTGTTTTGAATTTTCAAACGTGTGTGTGTCTGAAATTTGTACCTGAGGATTTTGGGGAGGAGTCTACCAGAGAGCCGACAGAACAGGATGAAAAGCAAAACGTCTTCAAGAAAAAACAAAGGAAGGCCCATTGCCTCTTGAAAAAAACACATTTGGGAATGCCACTGGCAGCCTCTACAACAAAATGCCATTATGTCAGAATAAAAGCATGTGTGTAACACCATTGAGCAAACCATTGAACAAACCACATACCTAGATGTAATTTTATCATAATGTCTGACCCAAGAATGCAAACGGCTAATGTTGACATGATGATGTCAGCAAACACCCATTGTCATTTGCCTTTGCCTGCTCTCTGAAGATTCCCATAGAAGCAACCTTAAAAGATTCTATATTATAGGCCGCTATTGTAAGATTATCCCCATATGCAAGAGTCCCCTTCATTTTATACTATCAGTACGACAAATCAGTTAGTTACAACTTGTTTTGAGCAAGAAGATTACCTTCTTTTAAACATTAACCTGAATTTATCATTTGAAGATCTTGCATTTGGTTATTAGTTCCTAACCACATGAGATACAGGACAGGTCAAGCAAAACTGATATTGTTCTGGCCCAGGTGCATGATATGCTTCCTTTGAAGTACTGTTGTTTCAAGACAACATCTAGACTTCAAAGAATGTTATTCCAGGCAAAAGTTATCTATAGGCATGCAGTGCTGCTACTAGGAAAATTTCTAATAAATAAATGTCAGATAAACTAATCAAAGTTTGTTAAATACCAGTCTTTTGTGCAGGTGATAAAGTTCAGTCGCTATCAGAATGGGGCAATGAATATACCTGAACAAGAAATGTGGACGCCCATGTACTTACTTTGTCAATACTAATGGCAGAACAATGGTCACTATCAGAAATGACCCCATACTGTGTCAGAAAAATAAAATAATCAGACATAGTTGTCATCAAGCCTAACTGATGTATTTAAAAAAACACACACACACACACACAATGACTGCCTTGTATGTTGGGAAATTTAAATAGACTGGAAGGCTCCATTCTTTAGCATGTTTCTTAAGGAGTCAGAGCATTTGAACTTAAATCAAGAAATGCATAATGTTGTATAGGAGGAAGGGACAATTCAATGTATTATTAATTTAGAAAGAGATAAACATTTTTGTTAGGGGAAAGACTTCACTTCGCTTTATAGGACTATATAGGACTATAAAGTCAAGAGAACCTCAGAAATTCTTTTTTTAAAAAAATAGTTCTTATTAAACAATTTATCTTCTATTCACTTCCATTCTTATACATTTATTTATCTTTATAGCTAGAATATAATTGAATATGACTTCCATTGTTATATTTCTACTCATGGCATAATGGGAATATGGAAAGAATTCATGTGTATGAATTATATTGTAAGATTCAGTTAGAAAGTCAGTAAGGGGCGTGCATAAGTGCACCAGCGTGCCTTCTGTCCCCTGTCCTATGCACAGGATACAAAAGGTGGAAAGAGAAAATTTATTTTCTCTATCACACAATACTAGGACAAGGGGGCAATCCCTAAAGTTCATAGGTAAGAAAGTGAGGACAAATCAAGGGAAATATTTCTTCACCCAGAGGGTCGTTGGTTTATGGAATTCACTTCCAGAAGAGGCCATGACAGCTGACAGCCTTGATAGCTTCAAGGCAGGATGAGACAGACTCATGGATGCCAAGTGTATCGGTGGTTATTGAAACGGATGTCCATGTGCCACCTCTATGTTGGTTGGGGCAGGCAGGATTCCCTTGAGTATCACTTGTTGGGGGTCAGGGGAAAGGGAGGGTCTTGCCTTCTCTTTCTGCTCAAGATCCTCATGGACAATTGGTGGGCCACTGTGTGACACAGAATGCTGGACTCGATGGGCTTTGGCCTGATTCAGCATTCTTATGTTCTTATGTTCCTAATGTTTCTTTTTATTTTTTACTAGTATTATGTATATGAATATTATTATATCTAATGTTTCTTCTTATTTTTTACTAGTATCATGTATATGAATATTATTATATCTTTACATGCCTCCAATATGTACTTGACAAAATAAATAAATAAAATAAAATGAATACATAATTTGCTAAATCCCTGACTTTAGACCAGGTTCTTCAAGCCACTCTACTTCCCAATCCATAGATCATTTCAACAAACCTAAACAATCTACCCTTGGAGAATTTAAAGTAAGACATAGCGTATTTGCATACTTGTAGCATTAAATACGGACAAACTTTATAAACTATAAATTTGTAAGTATAATTATTAGACACAAAGAAGAAATTTTAGGAATCATTAAAATGGAAAGGAGAAAGAGGAGGTATTTTAATATTGTTCTGAGTTACATATGCCTTGTCACTTTTTCAGGAACTGTCCACATTTCCTTTTAATCTATTCCCTTGATTCCTTATCTTTAGGTCCATTTAAAGCTGTATGAATTATTTCTTCTTCTGGGTCACATAACATTTTGTGAACATTCCTGATGGTTCAATTGATGCACAAATCACAAGCTATAAATATGTAAATTGTACATTTCCATGCTAACACCCGTTCTGTTTCAGAATTCTCAAGACTAAAACCAATGTGGCCATACATTCAGATGTATGCAAATCCTGTGAACAGCAGATATATAGGTAGTGAAATGTGCTAGAGTATAATATTCTGCAAGGTTCTGTGGTATTTTTGAAAAGTAACAACTTCCTAAACCTGAATGATGAAATTCCATATCACCATTATTTTGTCACAATTTTTCACTGGACACTGCAACATTCTTGCACTCTTAAATAATATTGGTATTAGATTATGGTATGGTGTTCAAAGAGGGGGAAAGCAACTTCTGTTATCAAGATGGACCATCACAACTTGCACACTTATTTATTATTTGTATTTATTGCATTTGTATGCCGCCCCTCTCCGTAGACTCCGTAGACTTCCAGAGGAAAGGGAAAGGTAATTGTTGGCATGGATGTCAAAAGAAAGGAGTTTTCGTGCATATGTTCTGGGAGTGTGATGAAGTTCAGAAATTCTGGAAGGAAGTGCAGAATGAAATAAATGAGATGTTAAATATTAAGTGGATAATTACAAAAGAAATAGCAGTATTAGTTAAACAAAGAGAACTGAGAGATTTTAAAGAAATAAAAACTGCAGCACTGGAAAGCGCTCAAGTAGTAGTGGTATTGGGTTGGAAAAAGTCTAAAAAATGGACATTACAGAATTGGTAATGCCCCCTCAGGAAGTTTAAAGGCACCTAGGGATTATCTCATCACAACCACAGAAGAAGCAATTAGATGTTTAATACACTACAATATCTTTACTATTGCAAGCCTATGTTGCCATATTATGGTGATTTTGTCATGGGTTACCCTAATTTAATATTTTTACTTATCTATTGTATTTGTGTTGTATGTATAATATGTTTATTAGTGTTATATATCAGTGATTACATGACCTTTGTAGATGTCACATAATTTAATAATAATAGTAATTTATTAGATTTGTATGCCGCCCCTCTCCGGAGACTCGGAGTGGCTCACAACAATCACAACAATATACAAATCCAATATTTAAAAAGAAACAAAACATTTTAAAAGCCTATCATTAAGAACTATTCAATACAATCATACCATTCATAAAACTATATGTGCTCGGGCAGTAGGAAAAGCAAGTAGGATGCTTGGCTGCCTAGCTAGAGGTATAACAAGCAGGAAGAAGGAGATTGTGATCCCCTTATATAGAGCGCTGGTGAGACCACATTTGGAATACTGTGTTCAGTTCTGGAGACCTCACCTACAAAAAGATATTGACAAAATTGAACGGGTCCAAAGACGGGCTACAAGAATGGTGGAAGGTCTTAAGCATAAAACGTATCAGGAAAGACTTAATGAACTCAATCTGTATAGTCTGGAGGACAGAAGGGAAAGGGGGGACATGATAGAAACATTAAATATGTTAAAGGGTTAAATAAGGTTCAGGAGGGAAGTGTTTTTAATAGGAAAGTGAACACAAGAACAAGGGGACACAATCTGAAGTTAGTTGGGGGAAAGATCAAAAGCAACGTGAGAAAATATTATTTCACTGAAAGAGTAGTAGATCCTTAGAACAAACTTCCAGCACACGTGGTTGGTAAATCCACAGTAACTGAATTTAAACATGCCTGGGATAAACATATATCCATCCTAAGATAAAACACAGGAAATAGTATAAGGGCAGACTAGATGGACCATGAGGTCTTTTTCTGCCGTCAGTCTTCTATGTTTCTATGTTTCTATCTCAGTTACCCCATGCCTGGCGACAAAGGTGAGTCTTAAGTAACTTGCAAAAGGCGAGAAGGGTGGGGGCCATTCTAATCTCTGGAAGGAGCTGATTCCAGAGGGCCGGGGCCACCACAGAGAAGGCTCTTCCCCTGGGGCCTGCCAGATCACATTGCTTAGTCGACGGGACAATGCTAAGTAAATAAATAAAATAGTAATTGATAATACCATCAACACTTTAGGATCAATAGTGACTACTGCTACTGCCTTCCATTGAGGACCTGTATGCTGCACGAGTCAAAAAGAGGGCTGTGAAAATATTTACTGACCCCCTCGCATCCTGGACATAAATTGTTTCAACTCCTACCTCCTACCTATAGAGCACTGCACACCAAGACAACTAGACACAAGAACAGGTTTTTCCTGAATGCCATCACTCTGCTAAACAAATAATTCCCTCACCACTGTCAAACTATTTACTAAGTCTGCACTACTATTACTACTAGTTTTTTTTCTCATCATTCCTATCACCCATCTCCTCCCACTTATGACTCTATGACTAACTTGCTGCTTGTATCCTTAGGATTTTTATTAATATTGATTGTTTCCTCATTGCTTATTTGATCCCTATGACAATCATTAAGAGTTGTAACTCATGATTCTTGACAAATGTATATTTCATTTTATGTACACTCAAGAGATATGCACCAAAGATAAATTCCTTGTGTGTCCAATAACACTTGGCCAGTAAAGAATTCTATTCTATTCTAATTTGGGAAACCCTGCTCTAAAATAATGAATAATCAGCAATGCCATCCAAAGCATAAAGCAAGGGAGGCAGAAGGCACCTTTTCTGGTTGCAAATGAAAAAAATAATGCTGTGGAATACATTAATTTTGATGTGTAGATGATCAAAGCAACCATTTAGGAGATGCTCTCATCTCTTTCCTCAGTTTGTTCAGCTTTGGACTAATTAGTCTGCTTTGAGCTGCCCTCAATGGGAAATTGCTCAAAAAGGATTTCCAGCCCTTCCTTTTGTTTGTGATGGCAAAGCCACAGCTTCAGGTCCACCCCTGTAAGACCTAGACTGTTAACATTTCTGATTTTTGTCTGCTGTAAGAAGTCAGAAATGGAACGAGAACAAAAGGACCAAAATCTGTTGAGTTTCAACCACTCAAAAGGAGTTATTCTTTCTGGATATTTCATCCAAATATAATTACAGATAATAATTGATAATAGTGTTGATTTTTACCTTTAAAAAAAACCATACCGTACATGAAAGATCCACATTCTTATCCCCAGCCCTATTCATTTGAAATGTATAACACAGTGTTTCTCAACTTTGGCTGCTGGAAGATGTGTGGACTTCAACTCCCAGAATTCACTGGTATAAGATTTCATAACTGTATTAGTTAATATCTGCACAGTTTTCAGCTTTGATCCCAAGTCAGAAGTATTAAACCCTTTGTGATTTAAAATTGCAGATAAGGAAGGATATGTTTGTTTGTTTGTTTGTTTATTATTAGAGTTTAAAGGGACCTTGCAGGTCATCCAGTCCAACCCCCTGCTCAAGTAGGAATTCTACACCACCCCAGTCAGATGGCAGTCCAATCTCCTCTTGAATATGTCAAATGTTGGGGCATTCACAACCTCCGCTGGCAGGCCGTTCCATAGGTTGATCGCCCTCACCATCAAAGATGTCCAAAGATACTTCACCAGAAGAGCCTTTCACTCCTCCACTCGAAATAGAATACCCTACAAAAGCAGACTATCAATCCTAGGTCTTGAAAGCTTAGAACTATGATGCCTAAAACACGATCTAAGTATTGCCCACAAGATCATATGCTGCAACGTTCTACCTGTCAATGACTACTTCAGCTTCAACCACAACAACACAAGAGCACACAAAAGATTCAAACTTAATATTAACCGCTCCAAACTTTACTGTAAAAAGTATGACTTCAGCAACCGAGTTGTCGAAGCATGGAACTCATTACCTGACTCAGTAGTGTCAACCCCTAACCCCCAACATTTTTCCCTTAGACTATCCATGATTGACCTCTCCAGGTTCCTTAGAGGTCAGTAAGGGGCGGGTATAAGTGCACCAGTGTGCCTTCCGTCCCCTGTCCAATTGTCTCTCCTTATCTCATTTATCTTTTCTTCCTTTCAAATATGTTCACCTATACTTTTATATCTTTTCTTCTATTCTTTTCTTTATTTATATTACTACATATCTAGTCTCTTCAATGTGTATTATGTATTGGACTAAATAAATAAATAAATAAAAATAAATAAATAAACCATCAGAAAGTTCTTCCTTATTTCCAGTTTGAATCTCTCCTTGGTCAGCTTCCATCCGTTGTTCCTCGTCTGGTCCACTGGTGCCCTAGAAAATAGTGTGATTCCCTCCTCTCTGTGGCAACATCTCAAGTACCTGTACACTGCCATCATGTCCCCCCTGGCCCTCCTTTTCGCTAGACTATCCATGCCCAGTTCTAGTAACTTCTCTTTGTACGCCCTACATGGCATTGGACCAGAATACCTCCGGAACCGCCTTCTACCGCACGAATCCCAGCGGGCGATAAGGTCCCACAGAGTTGGCCTTCTCCGGATCCTGTCAACCAAACAATGTCATTTGGTGGGCCCCAGGGGAGGAGCCTTCTCTGTGGCAGCCCCGGCCCTCTGGAATCAACTTCCCCCGGAGATTAGAACAGCCCCCACCCTCCTTGTCTTTTGCAAGTTACTTAAGACTAACCTATATCGCCAGGCATGGGGGAACTAAGACATCTCCCTCAGGCTTATTATATTTCATGTTTGATGTGTATGAGCTGTATGGTTTTTAATTGTTGAGGTTTTTACATATTTTATTATTATATTTGTTCCATTGTTATACTGTTTTTATTACTGTTGTGAGCCGCCCTGAATCTTCGGAGAGGGGCGGCATATGAAACTAATAAATTGAATTAAATTGAATTCTACTCCCTTTATCATTTTAGTTGCTCTCTTCTGAACTTTTTCCAGAGTTTCAATGTTCCATTTGAAGTGAGGTGACCAGAGTTGAATGCAGTACTCCAGGTGTGGTCTGACTAGGGCATTATATAGTGGTATTAGTATTTCCTTAGTCTTGGAGTGTATCCAGTGAAGGGCTACCAGAATTTTTACTGCCACACTGTGGGCGTGGCTTATGCAGAATGCCCGGCATTTTCTTTCAACATCTTTCAGTGCAAATTGGGTGCTCTGGGGTGGAGCTTCATTTTTGCTACCCCACTGCATTTCTCCTCCATCCGGGCAGTAGCCCACCCCTGACTGTATCCCTCTGTTGATGCAGCTTACGATAGTGTTGGCATTTTTAGCCGCCACTGCAAATTGCTGCCCAAATGATCAGAAAACACTGAGGCAGAATTGATACCAACATGAGTTGAAGCTGTTTGTATATTTTTTTTCTGTGTCCCTACCTAAAGTAGTGGTTTTAAAAAAATGTAAAAGAAATGCAAAAGATGATAAATTTAGACATGGGGCCTAGCACAAAAAAAAATCAGGAACAGGAATTGACTTCAAAGCACCAATTATTTATTTCATGCTACTTTTACACAAGAATTTGATTTGCTAGTGCCAATTTGGTCAAGCCAAATTGGCACTAGGTAAGATTGAATCTATTTTAGGTAATAAGTGCTAATTCAATAGAATTCACAGGTGGCTAGACCTTGGTCTCTTGTGGGAACATATGTGTCTGATCACCTCCTACAATAGAAACATGAAGGAGTTATAATTGAACAGAATACAAAACAATAGAGCTGGAAGGGACCGTCGAGGTTTTCTAGTCCAGCCCTCTGTTCAAGCAGGAGAACTTTGACTATTTTAGATAAATGACTATTCTAGTCTCTTCTTAGAAACCTCCAGTGATAGAGTGCCCATGATTTCAGATGGCAAGCTGTTCCACTGGTTAATTGCCCTCACTATAGGAAGTTTCTCCTAAATTCCTGGTTGCTTTCCTCTTTGATTAATTTCCAACCATTGTTTCTTGTCCTGCCCTCTGGTGCTTTGGGGAATAATTTGACCCCTTCTTAGGGCAGCCCCTCAAATACTGGAACACTGCTATCATGTCGCCCCTAATTCTTTTTTTCCCTACATGGCATTGGACCAGAATACCTATGAGACCACCTTCTGCCGCATGAATCCCAGCGGCCAATTAGGTCCCACAGAATTGGCCTTCTCTGGGTCCTGTCAACAAAACAATGCCATCTGGTGGGACCCAGGGAAAGAGCCTTCTCTGTGGCGGCCCTGGCCCTCTGGAATCAACTGCCCCCAGAGATTCAAACTGCCCCTACCCTCCTTGCCTTCCGTAAAATCTTGAAGACTCACCTTTGCTGCCAGGCGTGTGGGGATTAATCTCTCCCCTCCTTTTTCGCTGACCTTTATTATGTTTATGTTCAGTCGGCCTGAGTGTGTAGTAGATTTTTATAACAATGTATTTCAAAATCGTTTTTTAATTTCTTAACATTAGATTTGTATTTATATTGTATTGCTGTTATGTTGTGAGCCGTCCCAAATCTTCGGAGAGGGGCAGAATATAAATCTAATAAATTATTATTATTTTCTCTGGACTAGCCAAGCCCAAATCCTGAAGCCGTTCTACATATATTTTAATCTCTAAGTCTTTGATCATCTTAGTTGCTCTTTTCTGAAGGTTTTCCAAGGTCTCAACATCTTTTTCATAAGATGGTGACCAAAATTGGTTTCAGTATACAAGGTGTATGGTCTTACTAGGATTTTATAAAGCAGTACTAATATTTCACATGATCTTGATTTTATTCCTCTATTTGTATAACCCAGGATTGTATTCATTTTTTCAATTTCTTAGGGAATATCCCATTCATCATCCCATTTTACAATGCTTAGTATATCTTCCAATCTCATGGAGGACTGTAAAATAATTGTTCACTCCATGGGACCCCTGCCACCCTAACTCAGGCTTTATCGCTTGCCATTGGTATAAAGCAAATCCTTTTGAAGAGATATTTATTTATTTTATTTATTTATTTATTAGATTTGTATGCCGCTCCTCTCCATAGATTCGGGGCTGCTCACAGCAATAATAAACAATATATAACAAATCTAATAATTTAAAAGAAACACTAAAAACCCCATTATTAAAAGCAAACATACACACAAGCATACCATACATAAACTGTATAGGCCCGGGGGAGATGTTTCAATTCCCCCATGCCTGACGGCAAAGGTGGGTTTTAAGGAGTTTACGAAAGGCGAGGAGGGTGGGGGCAGTTCTAATATCTGGGGGCAGCTGGTTCCAGAGGGTTGGGGCTGCCACAGAGAAGGCTCTTCCCCGGGGTCCCTCCAAACGGCATTGTTTAGTTGACGGGACCCGGAGAAGGCCAACTCTGTGGCACCTAATCGGTGGCTGGGATTCGTGCGGCAGAAGGCGGTCCCGGAGATATTCTGGCCCGATGCTATGAAGGCCTTTATAAGTCATAATAAATGTTGCTTGCATGCTAGTTGCACCCAGATGTTGGGGGGGACGACGATATTTGCAGATTCAGACACAAGGACTTTCCATGGTATCTAAGAATATACAGTAGCTAAACACCAACCACATTCATTAGCTACCTGTCAATGGAGAAACTGCTAATGGTGATGAAATAAATTGTCAAGTTGGCTAAGAAAAGGAAATAGCTGGTTGGGGAAGAAATGAAGAAACATCTATTTTGGGTGATAAGTGCTAATGAGCATTAAGTGGAATAAGGGATGGGGTTTTTTTGACATAAGTCTTTGGCAGCAAAAGAAGAATGCATTGGTATCTATTTCCCAGTCTACTGCTGCTTAAGATATTTGAGACAATTCTGACTCACATGGGCTGTGAACTGTCACAGAGTTAATGGTATCCTGAAAGGCAAGGCCTATCCGTTGAATTTAACTTGTCTGTAGAAAGAAGTTCATAATAAATTCACCGGCTTTCCTGACAAAACATTTTCTGAGGAACATGAAATTATAGGTGCACTTGTGACAGCCAAATTTATATGCAGAGTAGTCAAAAGAATTTTATTAACATAAACAAGTCAAAACTATCTTAATCCCAGCTCAAGGGACATAGCCTCGTTTACAAGATGAATTCTAGACAAGAAACTTATCTCGCAGATAATTTAGCTTTTTCATGGGCAGAGAAATGTGTCAGGAGTTTTTAAATCTTTTTTCTTTTTTTAGAACAATAGCAGCCGAAAGAAAACTACCCCAAGTCTATGTGGGCTGACAAACATGTCTCGCTATTTAATGGATTCCTTCCTTAAAGGTCAAAAGTAGACATAATTTTGGAAAGGCAATAGCCCTTTGCCGAGGAAATGGTTAATGTTACAGACAACACTCTGGTGTCTAATTATTTATCACATTTCATGAAATCTGAAGGTGTTTAAGCAAAGGCAACTGAACTTGGCAGCCAGGTCAGGTTACTGCCTCGCACCAAACTAGCATAGAAAGACCATTTGGGGGCTTTGTCACCGGACTAGTGGCTTCTCTGTTTGGTGAGAGCTGACTTTTCCTTGCTTGCATGAAGAAAGTTAATACCAAACAGTCCTGGTAACTAACGTCAGCAAAAGGGGTTTCCAATCATTAATGTTGATTAGGTTATAAGTTTTTTTTTCTTTTTAACTAAAGCCACAGAGAACAAGTTAAACACTACTGCTCTGTCTTTATTTTTATTCACATTTTTTCATTTTTTTCTCTGTCCTCTTCTAATCCTACCCCCATAAATACAGAACACATTTCAATCTACTCTCTCACACACACTTTCATTATCTATCTTGGTATATTTGGGTTTCTTCCCGTGTGGGATTTGGAAATTTCTGGCGACATTTCGATGAGGTCCCACTCAGCATCTTCAGGCTGGTGTTTCTGTCCTTGTTCTAAGGTGAACATGTGTTCAAATCTACGAAAACAAATATATATATATATATATATGTGTCAAATGTTTTTTTAGCTTTTTAACACATACAGAATATAGTTGTCGGCTATAAATAAATTAACTGCCTTGAAATGGTCCTGGATCGCCTCCCTTAATTTTAAAAATTCAACAAAAACATGTGATACATACAGAATATAATTAACTGCCTTGAAATGGCCCTGGGTTGGGCCTAGAGGCAAAAAGGAGCTGTGACGTTCCTGATGATAGATAGATAGATAGATAGATAGATAGATAGATAGATAGATAGATAGATAGATAGATAGATAGATAGATAGATAGATAGGCAGGCAGGCAGGCAGGCAGGCAGGCAGGCAGGCAGGCAGGCAGGCAGGCAGGCAGGCAGGCAGGCAGGCAGGCAGGCAGGCAGGCAGACAGACAGACAGACAGACAGACAGACAGACAGACAGACAGACAGAGACAGAAAACTAGATAAGTAGGTAGGTAGGTAGGTAGGTAGGTAGGTAGGTAGGTAGGAAGGTAGGTAGGTAGGAAGGTAGGTAGGTAGGAAGGAAGGTAGGAAGGTAGACAGACAGACAGACAGACAGACAGACAGAGAGGTAGAGGTAGAGGTAGAGGTAGAGGTAGAGGTAGAGGTAGAGACAGTGATGGGCTCCTACTGGTACAGTTAGGAATGCAGTACCGGTAGCAAAATTTGGAGCTCTACCCCAGAGCACCCAATTTGCACTGAAAGATGTTGAAACAAAATACATAAGCCACGCCCACAGTGTGGTAGTAACAATTTTGGTAGCCCATCACTGGATAGATATAGAGATAGGGATAGGGATAGGGATAGGGATAGGGATAGGGATAGGGATAGGGATAGGGATAGGGATAGGGATAGGGATAGGGATAGGGATAGGGACAGAGACAGAGACAGGGACAGAGATAGAGATATCCCTCTCTCAAGAATATGTGTGGAAATATTGCTCAAAAAAATAAAGGGAACACTTAAACAACAAAATATAACTCCAAGTAAATCAAACTTCTGTGAAATCAAACTGTCCACTTAGGAAGCAACACTGATTGACAATCAATTTCATTTTGTTGTCAGCACATTCAACTTTGTACAGAACAAAGTATTCAATAAGAATATTTCATTTATTCAGATCTTGGATGTGTTATATGCGTGTTCCCTTTAATTTTTTTCAGCAGTGTATATTTGTGTGTGTGTGTAATATATTTTTTGCTGATTTTGAAAATGCCCATATTTTATATATATACTTTAGATACTTTAGATATATATAAAATATATTTCGAGTACATATATATATTTCCTCTCCCTAGCAGATATAATATGAATTTTATTTTTAAAAAGTCTACATATATTATTTGAACTCCCTCAATGCTTCTGGCATTGTTATGTCATTATATATGACATTTTCCACAGCTTGAAAGAAACAAAAGTCAAGCTGTAATGATATATTTCTTGCATTGACCTTGTTGAATAGAAATCATGTTTGATTGATTGCCAGAATAATAATAATAAAAAAGAATTCCCTTGAAATAGAAATCTTCTAACTTTTTATTATTTAAGCTTTAGGAACAATGTTTTGAAGGAAAAGGAAATAATTCTGGCAGACTTGCCACCAGATTTTTTTTCACTCCCTTCTCTCTTCCAAAGTTGTATCATTTTTCGTCTCTGCTATCTTGATTCATTTTTAGGAAAGACAATTGTGAATTCCTTCATGGAACGTCATTCAAAGAGACAAGAGGGGGTTTTTTCCTCTCCCATCCATCTCTCCCTATTTATGAACTTGGGACAGTGAAGGGCTCCCCATTGCTGGTGCTACCAGTGTGCTCCCGGTGACTGGCGTGGGTGTGTGCACATCTGCATGTGCACAGAAGATTTGGCTCTTATGCAGGCGCAGGAAAAGAAATCTCACATGAGGACACTCATGTGCATTAGATTTTGGCAATTTTCAGCTATTTCTTTGCTTCTGTGCATGCACAGAAGCAGAGTTTATTTATTTATTCGATTTTCTACTTAGACTCAGGGCGGCTTACAACATGTTAGCAATAGCACTTTTTTAACAGAGCTAGGCTATTGCCCCCACAATCCGGGTCCTCATTTTACCCACCTCGGAAGGATGGAAGGTTGAGTCAACCTTGAGCCGGTGATGAGATTTGAACTGCTGACCTTCAGATCTACCAGTCAGCTTCAGTGGCCTGCAGTACAGCACTCTACCTGCTACGCCACCCCGGCTCAGAATCTCATGCCGGCGCTCATGTGCATGTGTTGGGGACATGGAGATGCATGCACATCTCCATTTTTCCAACCAGGACCGTCCGTGCTGCACAGTGGTGGGCTACTTGCCGGAATGCCTAATCGGGCTTGCCTCTGTGGCTCTTGTGGTCCTGTGAGTTTCAGCAGAGTTATGCTGCAGCACCCGTGCAGGTAGCAAAATCGTGCATGGAGAACACGGGCGGACTTGTCTCTCTGTGCATGATTTCGCTACCTTCCACCCTTCCACCTCTCACAATACTAGACAACACAGTATCAACAGTAGAGACCTTCACATTTGTAGGTTCTATCATATCTCAAGACCGAAAATGGTCACCTAACATCAAAAAAGCACAACAAAGAATGTTCTTTCTGCGCCAGCTCAGGAAGCTCAAACTGCCCAGTTCTATAGAGCAGGGGTCCCCAACCACCGGGCCGCGGACCAATACCGGGCCGCGGGGCATGTTGCACCGGTCCGTGGAGTCAGCAGATGCCGGCCCTCATGCCGCCGCCCCCTCCCTCCAGCGCTTCGCCTCCCGCCGGGCAAGAGGCCTCGGGCAGGTTCTGCCGGCCACAGGACGATGGATGGGACAGAGGGGCGGGAAAGACCGAGAGGCTCAAGCCTCTTTTGGCTTCTGCCGTGGGGCGCTTTTGCGTTTTTGGCTGGGGGGAGGCAGGAGGGCCAGCCTGACCCCCTCTCTCCAGCGCTTAGCTCCCGCTGGGCAAGAGGGCTTGGGAGGCAGGTTCTGCCAGCCACAGGACGATGGCGGGAAAGAAGGGCGGGGAGGACCAGCACCCCCATGCTTAATCCTGCCCCCAACCACGCCCCTTTCCGCCCCCACTGGGCCATAGAAAAATTGTCTTGCTGAAACTGGTCCCTGGTGGAAAAAACGTTGGGGACCACTGTTATAGAGGAATCATTGAGTCTGTCATCTACACCTCTATAACTGTCTGGTTTGGTGCTGCAACCCAACAGGACCGACACAGACTTCAGAGGATAATCTGAACTGGAGAAAAAACAATTGCTGCCAACCTGCCTTCCATTGAGGACCTGTATACTGCACGAGTGAAAAAGGGGGCAGGGAAAATATTTACTGACCCCTCGCATCCTGGACACAAACTGTTTCAACACCTACCCTCAAAACGTCACTACTGAGTACTTCACACCAAGACAACTAGACACAAGAACAGTTTTTACCCAAACGCCATCACTCTTCTAAACAAATACTAATTCCCTCAACACTGTCAGACTTTTTACTAAATCTGCACTTCTACTAGTTTTTCTCATCATTCCTATCATCCTTTTCCTCACACTTAGGACTGTACAACTGTAACTTGTTGCTTGTATCCTAAGATTTTTATTAAAGTAGCATTTTCTCATCTATTTAAATATCATACACCATCAATGATTAGATAGAATTCTAGTACAGTATATGGCTCCAGAATGTCTATGGAGACTCTCAGTTATTCAGCTTATGAGGTGTTTTTTCAAAAGGCAAATGGACATTCTTTGTTTTTCCTTGAAGACATTTTGCTTCTCATCTAAGAGGCTAGGAAAAAGTAGAAGAAAAAATTATTACAGACTATAAAGAGATTTAATATTTTTATCTATAATAAATTCACTGCAACCTAGGACCTTTCCCTAGCTGTTTCACACCTGCCTGTTAGGGTAATTATTCTTTCTAAGTGTTGTTTTTCATTTTATAATCTCTCTAAACAGTGCTTTTAAGATTCCAGCTGTCAGTGTATTATTTCAAATATATATTATCTATGCACTTTTTATTTGTTGTGAATTGTTTTAAATACAGGGTTTTTTCCCTCTCCCAACATTGACTATGAATTGATTTTCACCTTAAAAACTGTTAATATGGTGAACATTGCACCTAATAATTAATCATGTTTTACAAGTTCATTCCACTTATTAGCTACCTATTATCAACATTCTATCTAATAGTAAGCTCAGAGGCTGGAGTGCCACAACATTGCTTCTGAATTATACTGGTTCACATTCAAGCTGAAACAGGGCTATTAAAATCAAAACATTGTTTTCAAGGCTCACTATGTGCATAGAAATGTTAATTCATAGAAAAGGCCATTTTATGATAGGGTAACCATCACGATACAGTGAGGGTTTATTTAGGATTTGATCTTTGAGAGACAAATATTCAAAGTCCAAGTAATTACATCATCCTAGATTTGGAAGGCACCAATTAGGCCTATGAAATCTTCTAAATTCAGGAAATAAAATTAGAAACAATAACAATAGCACTTATATACCTCTTCACAGTGTTGTACAGCAGGGGTCTCCAATCTTGATAACTTAAATCTTGTGGACATCAACTCCCAAACTTCTGAGAAATTCTGGAAGTTGAAGTCCACGAGTCTTAAAGTTGCCAAGGTTGGAGACCCCTGCTATACAGCCTTCTCTAAGCAGTTTACATAGTCATCCTATAGCCCCCAACAATCTATGTCCTATGCCCATGTTACACCAACACTCCGCAGTCTGCATTGGTTGCCGATCAATTTCCGGTCACAATTCAAAGTGTTGGTCATGACCTATAAAGCCCTTCATGGCATCGGACCAGAATATCTCCAGGACCGCCTTCTGCCGCACGAATCCCAGCGACTGATTAGGTCCCACAGAGTTGGCCTTCTCCGGGTCCCGTCGACTAAACAATGTCATCTGGTGGGTCCCAGGGGAAGAGCCTTCTCTGTGGCGTCCCCGACTCTCTGGAGCCAGCTCCCCCCAGAGATTAGAACTGCCCCCACCCTCCTTGCCTTCTGTAAACTCCTTAAAACTCACCTCTGCCATCAGGGCCTATACTATTTATATATGGTATGTCTGTGTGTATGTCTGGTTTAATAATGGGGTTTTTAAATGTATTGGATTTGTCACGAATTGTTTAATTGTATGGTGTGAGCCGCCCCGAGTCTGCAGAGAGGGGCGGCATACAAATCTAATAAATAATAATAATAATAATAATAATAATAATAATAATAATAATAATAATGTTATGGACTGCAGAAGGATGGAAGGCTGAGTCAACCTTGAGCCTGATGAAATTTGAACTGCCAAATTGCAGTCAGCTGGAAATCAGCAGAAGTAGCCTGCAGTACAGTATTCTAACCACTGCATCATTGTAGCTTTCTCTTTTCTCTCTAGATCAGGTATATCAATCTGGCAGCCTGCAGTCTATGGAGAGAGGCGGCATTCAAATCAAATCAAATCAAATCAAATCAAGTCAAGTCAAGTCAAGTCAAGTCAAGACAAATCAAATCAAATCAAATCAAATCAAATCAAATCAATAAATGTATCACATGCAGGCCATGCCCACCCCACGTTTCATGAATATAAAAATGTCATGAAACATCACATGACAACAATGTGACACAATGAGTTTGACTCCTATACTCTAGATAAATCACTATCTAGTGACTATCTAAACACATTCAGTGAAGGAGATTTCTGTATATCTCTTGAGTATAGGTAGTCCTCAACGTCTGGCCACAGTTGAGCCTAAAATTTCTGTTACTAAGTGAAATACTTGTTAGGTGACTTTTGCTCAATTTTACGACCATTTTTGCCTCCGTTGTTAAGTGAATCACTGCAGTTGTTAAGTTAGTAATACAGTTGTTAAGTGAATCTGGACTCCCCATTGACTTTGCTTGTCAGAAGTTTGCAAAAGGTAGCCACATGACTCCTGGGGCCACTGCAATATGAACCAGTTGTCAAGCATCCAAATTTTAATCACATAACCATGAGGATGCTGCAATGGTTGGAAGTTTGAATAATGGTCATGTCACCTTTTCCAATGCCATTGGAAATTGCCATTGAACAATCATTAAATGAACTGTTGTAAATCAAGGACTCCATGTATTTGCTCCTGCTATTGAAATGCTCTTATCAGGGACATCTGTAGCAAGCCTACACATCATCAGTAGGAAACAATGCTAAGTACAAAAAGGAACAATGTTTGCATCAGGTTGTTGGGATACACGTTTTAGCACTTAATACTCCTTATACTCTTCTGCAAGAGATGTTATCCATATCAAGGATAATAGGCAACAGGATCAGATCTTGCTCTGATTGGCAGAATTCTAAGTAGCATTTCTTCAAGAAATATTGAGAAAACACCAGAAATGATTTCCTAATGCTTTCAGTCTCTCTTCATGATGTTTCTTTGAATGTACACCAGTTTATCTAAAGCCTACAACTGGTGTTCATAGAATATAGTACCATATTTTTCAGAGTATGAGGCACACAGGAGTATAAGACACACCTCAGTTTTGGGGGAAGAAAATAGAGTAGAGTACAGTAGAGTAGAATAGAATAGAATAGAATAGAATAGAATAGAATAGACTTCTTTATTGGCCAAGTGTGATTGGACACACAAGGAATTTGTCTTGGTGAATATGCTCTCAATGTACATAAAAGAAAAAATATACATTTGTCAAGAATCATGTGTTACAACACTTAATGATTGTTATAGAGGTCAAATAAGCAATGAAGAAACAATCAATACTAATAAAAATCTTAAGATACAAGCAACAAGTTACAGTCATAAGTGGGAGGAAATGGGTGATAGGAATGATGAGAAAAAACTAGTAGAAATAGAAGTGCAGACTTGATAAAAGTTTGACAGTGTTGAGGGAATTATTTGTTTAGTAGAGTGATGACGTTGAGGAAAAAATGTTCTTGTGTCTAGTTGTCTTGATGTGCAGTGCTCTGTAGCGACGTTTTGAGGGTAGGAGTGGAAACAGTTTATGTCTAGGATGAGAGGGGTCAGTAATTATTTTCACCACCCTCTTTTTGACTCGTGCAGTATACAGGTCCTCAGTGGAAGGCAGGTTGGCAGCAATTGTTTTTTCTGCAGTTCTGATTGTCCTCTGAAGTCTGTGTCGGTCTTGTTGGGTTGCAGAACCCAACTAGGGAAATAATAGGGAAATGATAATCTGCCTACCAGATATTCATCAGTCTGGTCAGCTTCAGCACATTAGTTTGCTGGTTTTGAGCATGTGTGCTTGCTTTTTGTCCCCTGGTTGAGGAAATGGAAGATCGCTTCGCTAGCAAAGCATGGAAGATCATTTCACTCATTAGCATCTCATTCGTGCTGGAAAAAAATGTGGAAGATCGCTTGCTAGCAAAACAGAAGATTGCTTCACTGGCATTAAGACTGAAAAGAGACTACTAAAGCACAGAGGCCCAGCTGATCATCAGAGGGAGCAGCTGTGAAAAAAGCAGGCAAAGGATAGATCACTTAGCTAGCAAAGCACAGAAGATCACTTGTTAGCACCTCTTTAGGGATGGAAAAAATCTTGGTAAAAGATACATTTGGAGTATAAGACGCACTCAATTTTCAGCCTCTTTTTGGGGGGAGATGTCTTATACTCTGAAAAATACTGTAGGTGGATATAATATCAGAGATTAGATCTTATAATTTAGACTATGTTTCTGTAGATAGTCTAAAATTGCATACATTTGTTTTGTTTGCAAACAAATTCTGAATGTATTTTAGGTATTTAATCAACTGTCATGGCAATATCTTCACTAGTACTATCACCAAACCATGTAAGTTTATTTCTCTTCCTAAGCAAAGGTGAATGTTCCAAAACATTTGGAAATCAACACACAAGCTTAGAGAATGAAGCTCTCCTCTCCTCCTACATCTGAGCTACAGATATTCATCACTATTGAATTCAGTTTAGAAACAGAAATTGAATACAAATTGTAAATCTAAGATTGTAAATTTGGATTGCACTGACTTTCCAACACTGAAGAACAGTCTTCTTCCTTCTCCTTCTCTTTCTCCTACTCCATCTCCTCCCCCTGCCCTTTCTTCTTCTTCTTCTTCTTCTTCTTCTTCTTCTTCTTCTTCTTCTTCTTCTTCTTCTTCTTCTTCTTCCTCCTCCTTCTCTCCTCCTCCTCCTCCTCCTCCTCCTCCTCCTCCTCTTCTTCTTCTTCTTCTTCTTCTTCTTCTTCTTCTTCTTCTTCTTCTTCTTCTTCTTCTTCTTCTTCTTCTTCTTTAATCTATATTTCCTTCCTTTTGTTATGTATGAGTTCCCTATATTTTATATGCAGGGATTGCATATAAATACATAAAAATACACCAGAGTATATCTTCAAAGTTGCCAGATGCCTAGAATTTTCTCCATCATGTTTTAATCTTTTCTATAAAAAGCTTCTGTTTCTGTAGTGGGAGCAATTTATGAAACATGCATCTTTCAAATTAATTCATTTTCTGATGTACCCCTCCTTAATTTTGATTTTTCCACCAACTTCAAATGGACCCAAGAGTATACTAAATCTAATGAAGAAAGAAAAGAAAGCTTGTCTTTTTAATGTGATTGGAAGAAAGGCCTGGGGAGAAACCTGGAGATGCAAAAACACTTGCAAATGTAGCTTTCTTTCAATAAACTGAAGCAATTATGCAGAATCATTTTTGTTCAGTTCACTTGGCTGGGGATTCTGTATATTGTGCCTCAAAATCATTTGTTTAAATCAATTTCTATTTTATGCCCGTTAGACTAATATTCACCAAAGAAACAACAGTGGTAAATTAAGAACTATTTCTTCCATTTGGGGCTATTTATTGCACAAGTTCATGAATTAATATACCAGTCTATATTTCAAGTATTTATTATTGTAGCAATATTAAAACTTTATTTTATCTTATTATTTGAATTCCAAATATTTCTCAATAGACTGAATGCCACTATGAGTTGATGAGAAGGGATGAAAGGGTTGTTGCTGTGGGGGTGGGGCGATGATGCAACGAATGCAATGTTCATTCCCTTGAACTTCGAGAAGGAAGGAAAAATATAAAAACCAAGCAAAGAAAATGTTGTTTTTGAGACTACATAATTTAAAGATGTTAGTTTGCACACATTACTAACAGTTTGATTGTGCGCACTTTTTTGGTTCTTCTTGTACACTGGCAAAAAAAATATATCAAAGGTGATTGGTATTACTGTTAGCAAGAAATATTGCATATGAGCCAGTAAAACTCAGGCAGGTAAGCGTCTTCTGTCCTACTAACAAAACATTCTGTAGAAACATAGAAACATAGAAGACTGACGGCAGAAAAAGACCTCATGATCCATCTAGTCTACTATTTTCTGTATTTTATCTTAGGATGGATATATGTTTATCTCAGGCATGTTTAAATTCAGTTACTGTGGATTTACCCACCATGTCTGCTGGAAGTTTGTTCCAAGGATCTACTACTCTTTCAGTAAAATAATATTTTCTCATGTTGCTTTTGATCTTTCCCCCAACTAACTTCAGATTGTGTCCCCTTGTTCTTGTGTTCACTTTCCTATTAAAAACACTTCCCTCCTGGACCTTGTTTAACCCTTTAACATATTTAAATGTTTCGATCATGTCCCCCCTTTTCCTTCTGTCTTCCAGACTATACAGATTGAGTTCATTAAGTCTTTCCTGATACGTTTTATGCTTAAGACCTTCCAACATTCTTGTAGCCTGTCTTTGGACCCGTTCAATTTTGTCAATATCTTTTTGTAGGTGAGGTCTCCAGAACTGAACACAGTATTCCAAATGTGGTCTCACCAGCACTCTATACAGCTTGTCTTCCTGCTTGTTATACCTCTAGCTATACAGCCAAACATCCTACTTGCTTTCCCTACTGTCTGACTGCACTGTTCACCCATTTTGAGACTGTCAGAAATTACTACCCCTAAATCCTTCTCTTCTGAAGTTTTTGCTAACACAGAACTGCCAATACAATACTCAGATTGAGGATTCCTTTTCCCTAAGTGTATTATTTTACATTTGGAAACATTAAACTGCAGTTTCCATTGATTTGACCATTTATCTAGTAAAGCTAAATCATTTACCATATTACAGACGCCTCCAGGAATATCAACCCTATTGCACACTTTAGAGTCATCGGCAAATAGGCAAACCTTCCCTACCAAACCTTCCCCTCTTGACTGACCAAAACCATGATAGTTGATGGAAGTCAATCATGTCAAGTGTGGTATATTTAAAATGAATAAATGATAAACTGAATGAATTATGAAATGAAGTTGAAGTAGACCCAGAGACAGGGGTCAAACAAATCGGTACTTTTTATTCAGCTCAGAGAACAAGTGACAGCTCAGCAAGGCAAGTGACAATTCAGCGAGTACCGACTGACTCTGCTTGGAGAAACCGCTTCTTTTATACATTTGCGGCTCCCGCCAAAGCAAGAGCCAGCCGCGTCTGAGCCAATCAGGAGCGACTTCCTGCTTCAGCTCAGACAGCGCTGGAAGACGGAACAAACTATCTACAGGAAATACAAGGTAGCCATTTCAAGATACAACACCCCTCCCCTCATAGTTGGGCACATCCATCACGAAAGCCACGTGACAAAGTCGTCCAATCGGTGGGGTCTCCGTGAAGCTCGCGCTGACCTGCGCAGTTCAATTTCTCCTTCGACATTGACTGTGGAGGATGGCTCGCCGCTGTTCTCCCGGTGCGGTGGACTTGGCCTGGCGGGCCCAACGAAAGCTTCGGAGGAGGAGGATGGCTCGGCGTCGCTGGATGGCTCTCCCTGGCCCGATAAGTCCATTTGCGTGTCTCTTAATTCGGGCAATGTGTTAAAGTCTGTTGAAGGGGGAGAGTCCATGTCAGCGGGTTGTGGCAACTGATTTTCTGTTCGTTTTCGAATATGGTCTATGTGTCGTCTCCACAAACGACCATCCTCTAGTTTTACTATATAAGTCTTTGGTGCATTTTGCTTAACAACAATTCCTTTCATCCAGTTTACATTTCCATCAAAACTTTTTACATACACATTTTGTCCCAAATACATTTCTCTTTCAGGTTTTACACACATTTGATTGTTATTAATACAGAATCTTGGGTTCAACCTATCTAGTGGTGACCTTAATTTTCTTCCCATTAATAACTCTGCGGGGCTTACATGTGTGTGCGAGTTAGGGGTGATGTGTTGGGTGAGTAAGAATTGGTCCAAATTTTGTTGTACATCCCCAGGGCCTGACCTGCGCAATGCCTCCTTTGCCACACGAACGTAACGTTCTGCCAAGCCATTAGCCCAAGGCGAGTAAGGCGAGATGAGGGCATGCCTGACCCCTAGGCCATCTAGGAACAATTCAAATTGCCTGGCTGTTAGCTGTGGCCCATTGTCAGACACTAAGATATCTGGGCAACCATGGGTGGCAAACAGTCTACTCAATACCTTGATGGTGGCACTTGTGGTTATGTTGTTCATTGCTATTATTTCCACCCATTTGGAGAACGCATCAACCACTATTAAGAAATACTGGGACCCCACTGGACCAGCAAAGTCAATGTGGATTCTTGACCACGGCCCAGCAGGCTGTTCCCATTCAGCCGGAGTTGTTTTGGGGGGATTAGGCCGTGACTCTTGGCATGGTTCACACTTCGATACCCAGCTCTCAATATCAACATCCAGACCTGGCCACCATAAATGCCCTCTTGCTAGGCTCTTCATCCTGACAATCCCAGGATGGCCCACATGTAACATTTTGAGTACCTTTACCCTTAGGCTTTTGGGGATGATCACTCTATCTCCCCACAGCAGACAACCCTTTACATAAGATAACTCAAGTCTTTTGGTTTTGAAGTCACCCACTTCAGGTTTCACAGAATCATTTTGCCATCCCTTAAGTACACAGTTTACCACTTGTTTAAGGATTTGATCTTGCTGCGTGTGTGCAGCTACCTCTTTGGCCGTGGTTAGTGGGTTATCCTCGAGTTCTATCATTAGTACATCTGTGGAAGGAGCAGGGTTCTCCACTAAGTCTGTTATGGGGCACCTGCTGAGGCCATCTGCGTGATTGATTTCCTTCCCCCCCTTGTGGGTGAGATCATACTGGTACCCTGAGAGGAAAAGAGCCCATCTGATTAGTCTTGGAGACATAAAAGGCGGAGTGGGCTTATTGGGGGCTAGCAGACCTAGTAAAGGCTTGTGGTCAGTAACTAATTCAAAACTTCTTCCAAAAATGTAATTGTGAAATTTCTTCACCCCTGCCACTAAAGCTAGAGCCTCTTTATCTAACTGGCTATAATTCCTCTCTGTGCTGGTCATGGTTCTGGAGAAAAATGCTATTGGGGCCTCTGTCTTATTAGGCAGAACGTGAGCTAGGACTCCTCCTATGCCGTACGGTGAAGCGTCGCACGTGAGCCTAATGGGTAGTGAAGCACTATATTGGACTACCACACTTTTAGAAGTTAGTAATTGCTTTATTTGGAAAAAGGCTTCACGTTCAGTTTCCCCCCAGGTCCAGCGGGTTTCCTTCTGGAGTAAACGATGTAGAGGCTCTGCTACTGTTGCCTTCTGCTTTAAAAAAACGGAATAAAAATTAAGGAGGCCTAAAAATGCCTGCAGCTCATTCTTATCTCGTGGCTATGGGGCTTCCCTAATGGCTCTCAGCTTCTCTGTTGTGGGGTGGATACCTTCTTTGTCTACTTTATATCCTAGGAATTCTATACTGTTGGTTCCCCAGACACATTTGTCAGGCTTGATTCTTAACCCTTTATCCTGTAACCTCTTAAGTACTTCCCTTATTCTTTTGTTTACTTGTTCCTGGTTTTCCCCTGCAATTAAGATGTCATCAAAATATGGAATGGCCCCATTTACCCCTGACAATAGGCGTTCCATAATGCTCTGGAATATCTCTGGGGCTATGCTCACCCCAAACTGTAACCTCGTGCATTTGAAAGCCCCCCTGTGCGTTACAATTGTTTGTGCATTTGCTGTTTGTTCATCGACCGGAAGCTGCTGGTAAGCTTGCGCGAGGTCGATTTTTGCAAACCTTTTCCCTTCCCCCAGTGAGTGTAGGAGTTGTTGTACCACCGGGATGAGGTAGGGGTGATGTTGGAGGGCCTTATTTAGGGTAGATTTATAGTCAGCGCAAACTCTTAACGAACCATCT
Organism: Erythrolamprus reginae; assembly: GCF_031021105.1. Lineage (NCBI taxonomy): Eukaryota > Metazoa > Chordata > Lepidosauria > Squamata > Dipsadidae > Erythrolamprus > Erythrolamprus reginae. The sequence goes on along the minus strand of NC_091951.1, from coordinate 326,064,097 downwards.
GGCTTCAGAGGCGTAACTATGGGCGTTTCCCATGGCCCTTGTTCCACAGGGACCAAAATACCTTGGCTTATAAGTTTATCAAGCTGCAGGTCTAGTTTGGGAAGAAGTGGAAGGGGTACCCTGCGAGGTTTGAGCCTGACTGGTGTGACCTTGGGGTCAATGGAAAATGATATAGGGGGCCCCTTATACGATCCTAAGGTGGGGCTGAACACTTTGGGGAACTCTTGCACAAAGTTAGGCACATTATCACAGTTTACATTACACACACCCGAAATTTCAATCCCCAAAGGTTCCATCCAAGCCAACCCCAAGAGAGAGTGCTTAGCCCCTGTTACAATAAGTATGGGTAGGGTACATTTGACATTCTTGAATACAATAGGTACATTTGCTGTTCCCAGGACCGAGATTACCCCCCCTTGAAAATCTCTAATCACTAAAGAGGTTTGTTTTAGATCAGATTTAGACAGATTAGGCATATACAATTTAAACTTCTCCCACGGCATAATGGTATACCTCGACCCAGTATCAAGCTCCATCGAGCATGGTTGGTTATTTAGTAACAGCGAGATAACAATTTTGGCCCCTTTTTTTGTTGCCATGTTATTCACGGAAAATTGAGTGTTACCTCTAGAGTAGTCACGGTTAGCGGTTGAGTAGTTCCTTTGGCCCGAATAGCGGAACGGTCGATTTTCTTGTGGTTGGGGCGTCTGGTTTTGTGGTCGTTGGTGTTGCGGTGTGGCGAATGTCTCCTCTGGTGCCGTTGCTCTGCATGCGATGGCGATGTGGCCTCGACGGTTGCAGCGGCGGCATGTGGCGTCTCGGAAAGGGCATCGATGGCGCTGGTGGTTTCCTCGGCAGCCCGCGCAGGGGGCTGGGGGGTGAGTAGCTCTGTGGTGTCTCGGCTGGTCTTGTACCAGGAAGCAGTTGTCCCCGTTGTGAGCTGGTTGGCTGGGGTCGTCTGATTCCACGGCGCGGGGAGATGCGGAGTCAATCTTGGCGATGAGTTCTCGCCTTCCGTGTTCTTTTAATTCTCTAGCTGCTGCGTCGGCGGCTTCTGAGGTTTGCACTAGTTTAATCACGGTTTGTAGAGTCGGCTCGTCTTCGGTGAGGAGTTTGTTCCTCACCGTGGCGCTTCTCATGCCGAAAACCAATGCATCGGTGAGGCGAGCTTCCGGGTCTTTAAACTTGCATTGTGCAAGTACCGTCCGAAGTCGCGTTGTAAACTGGTTTATTGATTCCGTTTCCTTCTGAGCCATCATGGAGAACTGATACCGAAAAACCATGGCTGGTTTGGTCGGTTTGAAGTGGCTCGCTAGTTTGTCTTGTAGGACGTCCCAAGCGATGGTTCTTGCTGGCTGCGGGTCGGTGAGAGTCTGGGCAAGGCCACGGATTTCTGGGCCGCAGTAATTCAGAAAAATAGCCCGTCTGCGATCGGCTTCGGCGTCCTGTATCCCTGCCGCCTCGAGGAAGATCTCGAAGGTGGCCATGTATTCGTCCCAGGACGTTTTTTCGGGGTCGAAGAATTCTGGAGCCCGGCCGATCTGGACGTTGCTCATGTTGCACGTGGTGTTTCTTCCGTCCGTTCGTCGCCAGTGAAGTAGACCCAGAGACAGGGTTCAAACAAATCGGTACTTTTTATTCAGCTCAGAGAACAAGTGACAGCTCAGCAAGGCAAGTGACAATTCAGCGAGTACCGACTGACTCTGCTTGGAGAAACCGCTTCTTTTATACATTTGCGGCTCCCGCCAAAGCAAGAGCCAGCCGCGTCTGAGCCAATCAGGAGCGACTTCCTGCTTCAGCTCAGACAGCGCTGGAAGACGGAACAAACTATCTACAGGAAATACAAGGTAGCCATTTCAAGATACAACAGAAGTGAAAGAACCAATAGACACAGTTTTATATATGTGCGTGTGTGAAATTAGAAGAGATATTGAAATTAAGGAAGATTAAACTTGTGGAATACAATTGATAAATGCATGCACGAGAGTGAGGATTTAGATTTAATTATTTTTATTTATTTATTAATAGCAAAAACAATAGCACTTAGACTTATGCACCTCTTACAGCCCTCTCTAATCAGTTTACGGAATCAGCTCATTATCCCCAGCAATCTGGGTCCTTATTTTACTCATCTTGGAAGGATTGAAGGATGAGTCAACCTTGACCCTGGTGAGATTTAAACTGCCAAATTGCAAGGAGCTGGCAGTCAGTAGAAGTAGCCTGCAGTACTGCTTCCTAACCACTGCACCACCACTGCTTAAATTTATTTACCGTCTATCTTTGTGGATGGAGGTTACTCTAGAAGGCTTTTATCTAGGCGGATAAAGAGGAAGAAATGAAATGAGGATAAACAAAACAGAAATGAAAGAAGAGGGAAATAAAATGAACAGTGAAAAAGACCACAACATGAATACATCAATATGATAAGAAAATGATGGATGGATGGAGAGTAGACAGAAATGAAAGGAAGTGGAGTTTGTCCTCAATCTAACAGCCACCTCCACCACAGAACTCCTGTTTTTGCTCCCCAGGTCAACCAGCAGAGCCAGAACTTCAGGATCTTGTACAAAGGCAGGAGGATAGGATGTTTATTTTATTAATTAATTAATTGGACTTATATGCCACCCCTATCTGAAGCAGACATTGTGGCAAAGAAGACTCTACTTCTGCATCCCAATAGTCAGAGTTATTTTATGAATGACAATGATATTTTATGAATTCTTTTTTGAATGCCATTCTGTTATGAATGACTGGATTAACATGATTTATCAGAAAATTGAGCCAATATCTCTTATGCTCCATCATAAATGGAATCCTGTGAAAATAGGTGATACTTTCTTTGAAATTCCATTCACAATCATAATAGGAGAAATAGAAATGTACTTTGGGGGGAAATATACAATATTAGAATAAAATCCATGGGAGTAAAACATATTTTCTGAGGTAACATGAATGGATGGATGTGGAATTTGATAAGAAAGCGCACCAAAAAAAGTGTTGGGTCTATTCAGAGACAGGAGAATGAGAATAATGACATTCCTGCTTAGAAAAAAGTTTCATATAGTTGATTTAAGCATAAGCGTATTCATTGACTTTTGGATAAACATTAAAATAAAAAACCCCCACAAACCACTGTTTATCAAAACAGTGTTTCCCTTTGTATTTGTATTGTATTTGTATTTATTAGATTTGTATGCCGCCCCTCTCCGAAGACTCGGGGCAGCCAACAACAATAAAAAATACAATGTAAACAAATCTAATATTAAAAATAATCTTAAAAACCCCAATTTAAAGAACCAATCATACATACAAGCATACCATGTATAAATTCTATAAGCCTAGGGGGAAGGGAAAATTTCAATTCCCCCATGCCTGATGACAGAGGTGGGTTTTAAGGAGCTTGTGAAAGGCAAGGAGGATGGGGGCAACTCTGATATCTTGGAGGAGCTAGTTCCAGAGGGTCGGGGCCGCCACAGAGAAGGCTCTTCTCCTGGGTCCCGCCAAACGACATTGTTTAGTCGACGGGACCTAGAGAAGGCCAACTCTGTGGGACCTAACCGGTTGCTGGGATTCTTGCGGCAGAAGGCAGTCCCGGAAATATTCTGGTCCGATTTATCAATGCTATTGTGGAAGAACAGTAAGAACAATCAAACGGTGGAACAGTTCACCTCAGACATTGTGAGTGCTTCATAACTGGAGGCTTTTATAAGAAGAGTCTGGACATCCACCTGTCTGAAATAGTATGTATAGGGTTTTCTGCTTTAGCAGGAAGTTGGAACAAAAGACATCCAAGGTAATTTCAAATGCTATTATTCAGTTAGATTTTAACTAACTGTTATTCAGTTAGATTTTAACTAGAATTTGAAAACAGAAGATCAAATAGAACATTCTAGTTCCTCTTTCAAACTCTTCAGAAAGCTTCCCTCATGGGCATTAAATCTATTTGATTACAAGATAATCTATATTCTGATAAATCTCTTTATTAAAAGAATGTATATTTGTGGAACCCTCTAAAATGAACAAATATGTTTTCATTTCTGACAGCCTCAATACTGAAATTTCATTACATGCTCAGTAGGAAATCATTCAAATGAAAGCAAGTTGGGCACTACCTTACTATGAATTTTAGAGGGTATTTATCCATTGCAACTTTGTCATCAAATATTGCCTTTGGCCTATGGTTATCATTGCTGTGCATTTACATTTGAATTGGAGAAAAAGACACCTTCTTTTTGTCTTCTCTGATTAACATTTTGAAGCTCTGTAATTTTCTTGCTGTTTGGAGAAACAAAGCACCCAGGCTCATAGAGAAAACCCATTCAACAAGATATAAATATTTGCTATTCAGGAAACCTCAATGAGGGTTTAGTTACTTTAAAACTAAAAAAAAGGGAAAGAAAATTACTAATAATGATTGCTTTCAGCTAATGAAATGCTTTTATGCAAATAAGTGAACCTTAAATATGACCTGGAAACAAAAGACTGCTTAACAGTTATTATTAAGCAATACATTAGGAGATCAATTAAACAGAATTTCTTTTTAATGAACAAGCTATACCACAGTTGCCATGGTTACCCGATGAGAGAAAGCCTTAGAATCCTAATTTGTAATTTTAAGATCTAAAAAGTACTAGTGTTGTGATGCTGTAACAAGGATGCTGGAAAGCCAGAGGATAAAAGTACAAAGAATACTGGGCAATTCCTTTGGTTCTGACTTAAAAGTGAGCTTCAGGAAACTGAACATGCTGAAAATATCCTGAGGTGAATTTTGAAGCTAGGAAACAGGATTTCTTATTCTGGGATCCTAAAGTACTCTCTACTGCCCAATTGTTTTACTTTAAATATATGAGCAATTATGGTGGCAATAAATATTCTTGAGGAATTTTTGTTATTTTATTATTATTTTATTTATTTTTCTGGCATTTATTACTTTTAGAAATAATTTAAGGCAGGAAACATACTGATTTCTGATTCTGAAAATAGAAGTAGAACTATATAGCCTTCAGTATACTTTAATCGCCATTAATTTCAATAATTAGTTCATGTTTTGTGCTGATAAAATCGCTCGGATCCAGGCGGACTTCGACTCCAATTGGATAACAGAGTCGATTGACAACAAGTCAGTCGAGGTGACTGGGGCCCGTACTTGCCCATCTGTCTGGGAAGAGTTTGATCTGGTGCCACCTGATGAAGTGGACAAGGCCATTGGAGCTGTGAGTTCCGCCACCTGCTTACTGGATCCATGTCCCTTCTGGCTGGTCTCGGCCAGCAGGGAGGTGACACGGAGCTGGGTCCAGGAGATTGTCAATGCTTCTTTGGGGAGGGGGTCCTTTCCAGATCCCTACAAGGAGGCACTTGTGCGCCCCCTCCACAAGAAGCCTTCCCTGGACCCAGCCACTCTTAACAACTATTGGCCAGTCTCCAACCTTCCCTTTATGGGGAAGGTTGTTGAGAAGGTGGTGGCACTCCAGCAGTCCTTGGAAGAAGCTGATTATCTAGGCCCTCAGCAGTCAGGATTCAGGCCCAGCTACAGCACGGAAACTGCTTTAGTCGCGTTGATGGATAATCTCTGGCGGGCCCGGACAGTGGTGTATCCTCTGTCCTTGTGCTTCTTGACTTCTCAGTGGCTTTCGATACTATTGACCATAGCATCCTTCTGCGCTGGCTGGAGGGGGTGGGAGTGTGAGGCACTGTTCTCCAGTGGTTCTCCTCCTACCTCTCCAGTCAGTCGCAGTCGGTGTTAGTGGGGGGTCAGAGGTTGACCTCTAGGTCTCTCCCTTGTGGGGTGTCTCAGGGGTTGGTCATCTCCCCCCTGCTATTTAATATCTACATGAAACCGCTGGGCGAAATCATCCAAGGGCTTGGGGTGAGGTATCATCAGTACATGGATGCTACCCAGTGAAATACTCCTTTTAAACATATGCAATTCTGATTTTCACAATGCGTCTGGAGAACCAGTAGCAGAAATTTTGAGTAGTTCGGAGAACCGCTAGTGGAAATTTTGAATAGTTCGGAGACTCAGCAAATATATTCGGAGGGGGGGGCATACAAATCTAATAAATTATTATTATTAATAATAATTAATAATTTATTAGATTTGTATGCCATCCCTCTCCAAAAACTCAGATTATTATTATTATTAATAATAATAATAATAATTTTCACCTTTGGCTGACCCCAGAATGCGATTGAAATGGAGATTTTGCAGTATCCTTCCCCTGCCGCATCCACCAAGCCACGCCCATTAAGCCATGCCCACTAAACCACACCATGCCAATCAAGCCACACCATGCCCACCAAGCCACGCCCACAGAAGCAGTAGTAAAAAAAAATGGAATTTACCACTGAGGTTTTGGGTCAGTGGTGAAAAAGGATGAACAAATACTAGTCACATTCCAAATATTTCTTCCACCAATATCCACACACACACACACACACATAGTAGAGCAATAAAAACTACACTTGTTGAGAATGAGTTCTCTCTTCAGGTGAGAACACTACCAGCTGACACCACTTCCTTTTCTTTAGTGATGGATTCCCAAGCAATGGGGGTCATGTCAGCAGCTTAAGCTGACAAAATCCATGTGCTGAATATCGCAAGAGAGATGGGGATTCTGTCTGAAAGACATAAACAAAATCTGTAGTTGATTCAAAGCTTGGGGAAGTCTGACACAACGTTCAGGAAAAGGCTGAGAGATTGGTGCAATAACTCAGGATTAGCTACAGTGAGCTTTTCGCTTCCCTCGTCCACCTAAACAATCTTTCAACTCTGATGAAAATAAATTGTGTTAAATGGTGCAGGGAGGGGGGGGGGACACTTTATCTACCACCCTGAATAGCTCATCAGCAAAATATGTTTGACTTATCATTCTTGGTGTAGTGATTGATGAAAGCAAACTGCACAGTGTGCCATTTAATGCAAACAACTCTCTTTAAAAAAAAAAGAAAAAGGAAAAAAAATGCTTTGGGGAGGGTTTTTTTTTTTAGATTGTTAAATGTTTGCAGAGTCAAGTCAATATCATAAAGTGGTTTAATTAAGACGCATAACCGTTATTTTACTTAGCAAAAAATACCGATGCACATATACACATACATATACAGTATAATTCCATTTTCTATAAAGTTGTTCTGTTTATTTTTAGGAGAAAAAAAATCAAAGTTAGATAATGGTAGGTTTCTATGCATTTTCTAATAAGCAGCAATGATTAAACTGTGGATCTTCCCCACCAGATAGGCACATGTTATAAATCATTTTAAAAAATCATATATTCATTTATTCTTATTTGAAACCTTAATAGAGAATGCTTAGAATTCCTTTCTTTCATCCAAGTAGAATTTTGTAGCACACAATTCAGCCTAAGCTGCTGTCTCTGTGCATCTACAGCATTATTACTATTATTATTATTATTATTATTATTATTATTATTATTATTATTATTATTTAGATTTGTATGCCGCACCTTTCCGTAGACTCGGGGTGGCTCACAACACAATAAAAACAGTTTATAACAAATCTAATAATTTACAATTTAAAATATTTAAAAAAACCATTATTAAACAGACATACACACAAGCATACCATACATAAATTGTATAGGCCTGGGGAAGATATTTCAGTTCCCACATGCCTGACGGCAGAGGTGGGTTTTAAGGAGTTTGCGAAAGGCAAGGAGAGTGGGGGCAGTTCTAATCTCAGGGGGGAATTGGTTCCAGAGGTTCAGGGCCACCACAGAGAAGGCTCTTCCCCTGGGACCCGCCAAACGGCATTGTTTAGTCGACGGGACCCGGAGAAGGCCAACTCTGTGGGACTTAATAGGTCACTGGGATTCGTGTGGCAGAAGACGGTCCCGGAGATATTCTAGTCCGATGCCATGAAGGGCTTTATAGGTCAAGACCAACACTTTGAATTGTGACCGGAAATTGATCGGCAACCAATGCAGACTGCGGAGTGTTGGTGTAACATGGGCATACCTTGGGAAGCCCATGATTGCTCTCGCAGCTGCATTCTGCACGATCTGAAGTTTCCGAACACTTTTCAAAGGTAGCCCCATGTAGAGAGCATTACAGTAGTCGAATCTCGAGGTGATGATATATTTTGAAATTAACCTACTAGATTTATTCACAAAAGTTGCTTCCAGAAAGAAAGTCGAGACAGATAATTCAAACCATGGGACAGGGACGTAAACGGTGTTTAAGTCAATCAAAGAAACATATCTATTTTTTAAATAAATATAGTTTTATCCTATTTTCCATGCAGGGATGGAATGCATGGCTTACAAATCTGCAAAATAAAATAATAAAATGCAATAAATTAATTCACAATGGAAAGAAATTCATTGAAAATGGTGAGAGGAGAAGAAGAGAAAAAGGAAAACTCAATGTAAGTCTTTGTCTATAACACTCATAGAAGAACAGCCTCCATGAAGAAAGGGTCATAATCTGGTCAGCCTTGCAGAATAATTTTCATATTAAGAACGTCCAAATTACTCATCTCTTATCCATGGTAGATCCACTAGATCACCATATGATCCTCCTTTCAGAAATCCAAATGCTGCTCATCACAATCCTAAAAGTGATAAAGTAAAAGACCCTAAGAATATATAATATATATTAGTATATAAGAATATATAAGAGTATATAATTCCAGCAGGATTACTCAATGCATGAAGGTCACCCCAGGTAAGCAAGCAGGCACCTATATTGGCCTGCAATGGTGTAGAAGATGCTGGAGGAAGATTATCACTTTAGTACGAGTAGCAAAAGCATCAATTCATACTGCATGGTTAAAAGAAATAGTAAATGACTCCTGGGAAAGATGAAAGGGGAAAAAAGAAGTGGTAGACCACCATCAAAGTGATGGAATTAGTTACAATGGTGACAAGTGCAGCGTTGGAAGACCTAAAAGACCAAGTTAGGACAGATCATCTTGGAGAAAGTCTAACTATGTGATAATTAAGAAACGACAGGGACTTGATGACAAGTAATCAATCAACTACCATTTGACATCAGCTAAGGTTGGCGAAGTGCTGCTACCTGCTGAGATCCAGAGTACAACAGCTTTTCATCCAAGATTAAACAAAGACCTCTTTTCTTGAAATAAACCTGATATTGGATTTTTTTTTCCTTCCTGTCACCAAGACCATCATCTCAAACTATTTCACACAATTGTTGGATATTCTGACTTCAAGGAGACTGGAAAAGAGGTAGTGATTTCTGACAGTCTCAACATGGGTGAACAGTGCAGTCAGGCAGTAGGGAAAGCAAGTACAATGCTTGGCTGCATAGCTAGAGGTACAACAAGCAGGAAGAGGGAGACTGTGATCCCGCTGTATAGAGCGCTGGTGAGACCACATTTGGAATACTGTGTTCAGTTCTGGAGACCTTACCTACAAAAAGATATTGATAAAATTGAACGGGTCTAAAGACGGGCTACAAAAATGGTGGAAGGTCTTAAGCATAAAACTGATCAGGAAAGACTTAATGAACTCAATCTATATAGTTTGGAGGACAGAAGGGAAAGGGGAGACATGACCGAAACATTTAAATATGTTAAAGGGTTAAATAAGTTTCAGGAGAGAAGTGTTTTTAATAGGAAAGTGAACACAAGAACAAGGGGGCAAAATCTGAGGTTAGTCGGGGAAAGATTAGAAGTAACGTGAGAAAATATTATTTGACTGAAAGAGTAGTAGATGCTTGGAACAAACTTCCAGCAGATGTGGTTGGTAAATCCACAGTAACTGAATTTAAACATGCCTGGGATAAACATATATCCATCCTAAGATAAAATACAGGAAATAGTATAAGGGCAGACTAGATGGACCATGAGGACTTTTTCTGCTGCCAGTCTTCTATGTTTCTATGTTTCTAGAAAGTTGTTGCGTTTGCAGAGAATTGCAAGAATGCTGATCTTACAAGGAGCTATTTAGTTTATTAAATCCAGTACAGGATTATAAACTAAAGCATCTAAAGGTATATTCAGGAACTGAAGCTGTTCCTCCCTCTCTATTACTGCATTAAAAATGTGAGGGCTATTTAAGACAGCTTTGAAGGAAAGTCAAAGAGTAAGAATTCAAAAGAAACCACCAGAAACATATCAGGGTTGAACTGTCTCCTCTTGTTTTCCTTTGCTAGAGCTAAGACTTATCAGAGCCCTTGATAGTGAATTACACTGACTAACACAGTATGACTGTTGTTAGATACTGAAATGTATCTAACATGCATATAGGATAACAAATGTAAACTGCAGTGGGAGCTTTTCTCAGCACCTTGGCTCACTTGCTCCTTGTGCTTTGGCTTAAATCTTGCAGTCATTGTGGCACCACATCAAAATGTGCTTTTTTGCCTGGACATGTTATACTTTTTGTCTTTGGAAAGTGTTTTTATTTATTCATTTCTGCAGGTTGAATGTGATTATGAATATGCCTGTGCTTGTTTTTAGAAGTGATTTGGAAGATGTGCTTTGGACCTCATGCAAACATAGCAACTCTATGATAATCATTAAAATCTCTCTCTGTCTCACTCTTAAATCTATTTCTCCTTTAAGCTTCTGCACAAGCCTGAAAACATGTTAGCTGATTTATAAATCAGACTATTGAAGCTGAACTCCTGGAATTCACCTTTTTAAAGCCACGATTCCTTTAAAATATTATATTTATATATATAACCTTAGTTTTGAAATTTTCTTCCTTATCCTTTTCTTTTTTTCTTTTAGTTTCATTTATTTTAATCCATGCAACAGAAATAGTTTCTTACCATATGGTCACTAATGTATCACCCTGTTACTCTTTACTAGTGATTAAAAATAAAACTTCTTCTGAATCAGTTTTATATGTAATTACATGCCCTAATGTGTTTTAATTGGGCATTAATGGAATTGTGATATTGCTCTAACAATTAAAAGTCATCTTAATAATTGAACATTATACCTAATAGAGAGTGGAATATAATCTTAATAAATTCAGCCATGTTTTTCTGAACTTTAAAAAGGGAGTAAAGTTTTATGAACATTTTACCTTTAGTTCCTAGCAGAAGTAAGTAGGGAAAAAACCTCCTATATCCTTGCAGGGAAAATTATGAGTTCTTCTCTACATCCGGCTGAAATTTGTATTAGCCTTTCAAAAGAACATATATATATTAATGCAGTCCTGCAATTAAATAATGATTATTCCCAGTTCTGGTACCATACTTATAAAGAGACTTCTTTTTTAAAAGTCTACTTCCATAGCAACCTCCACCCTGACCAATCAGAAAAAGACTAAGGGGGGAAAATACAGGACAAAAGTAGGCCAGGAATAATTTGACAAGTACGATGGATATGTCATCCAGCAGCATAATGCTAATGGGCAATAAGAACTCCCTTCTTTATACTATAAATAGAAAATTCAACCAATTGTTCTCAAAAGGCACATTTGAAACCATTATAGCCATTATAACCTTTGGCAGCAGCCATACTTATGCCATTAAGTTATATGGTGTCAAGGTGTGTATCTTTATGCTTGTAGCTGCTAATTTACTGTTGCATTCCAGTTACGCATGTAATATATATGTCTCTGGACCAATCAGTCTATTCACAAATGACACATTTCACATGTAGGGTATTCCACAATAGGAAACAGGATAAGAAAAAGGCAGCAAAAAAGGCTATATTTTTGAAGATCCAACAGGGGCCACAAAGTATTTTACGATTTGAAACAATCTGCAACTCAAGCCTTTTCCCCACTTTTATGTAATGATAGATGGATAGATGGCTGGATAGATAGATAGATAGATGATAGATAGATAGATAGATAGATAGATAGATAGATAGATAGATAGATAGATAGATAGATAGATAGATAGATAGACTGCTCAAAAATAAAGGGAACACTCAAACAACATATCCTACATTTGCATGAATGAAATATTCTTATTGAATACTTTGTTCTGTACAAAGTTGAATGTGCACAACAGCATGTGAAATTGATTGTCAATCAGTGTTGCTTCCTAAGTGGACAGTTTGATTTCACAGAAGTTTGATTTACTTGGAGTTATATTGTGTTAAGGGTCCCCTTTATTTTTTTGAGCAGTGTAGATAGATAGATAGATAGATAGATAGATAGAGAGAGAGAGAGAGAGAGAGAGAGAGAGAGAGAGAGAGAGAGAGAGAGAGAGATGATAAATAACTTAATTTTCATCTTCCAGTTCTGTTCTAGTTAAATTCAGACAGATATCTCAAAAACAGGAATTTACAAAGGAAGTGCTGACAAAGCCTTCAATTATTGGTAGAAAGAACACTTCCATAATTAAGCAAAGAAATCTGAATAAGATGAACATAACAGTGAAACGAGGGGAAGGAAAATGCTCATATTTGCTGCTCTCAGGTATTTGAAAAGAATGGCCTTGGGAAAGAAGAGGTTAATGTGGAATAAGTACCATCCACTCCAACTGTTCCCATTTATGAGGCCTCAGTCTAAAGCAGAATGTGTCCCAATATGGGCTGTACTCTGTTTCAAGATGGTTCTGCATGGTTTAATTTGGGGCTTTGGAGAACAATGAAAGGAAAATGAAAACATGAGCCAAACTGTGAATCTGTGATATGGCTTCTTTCTGCTAACTCCGTTCTTACTAGATTGAGCCAGCTTGCTTCGTTTCAATGTGGCTTCCAACAACTATTTATTGTATGACTAGCTTGCAAAAACAAGAGGCTTAGCTACCTTGGAGCTGCTGAAACAAGCTTTGTGTAGAATAAACAGAGTCTTCTAGGGTTTCTTCAAAGAAAGAACTCTTATAAAATAGTCACAATAAAACACTCAGAAATTCCAGAAGCGCTTTTAAACTGCAATTGGCTCATAGACCTTTTTTTTTTACAAACCTAGCAACTGCATTATCCCAGGGGTGGCCAATCATTTGGTTTCGGAGCCATATGCAGCCTTTTGATTATTATAGCTTTTGAGCCACCAAAGGTATCTATGCAGCGTGTAGCACTGTGCAGCTCAAGGCATTGTTGAGATTCTGAGAGAGCAGGGAAATTTAAAAAAGGCATGGAAAACCTGAAGAGAGAGAAATTGGAGGAGGAGGAAGCTAGAGCAAGTTAGAAGAAGATCCAGGTTCATTTTTTTCTGGTTTCAATGTAGATATAAAAAGATTGAAACTACTGTATATTCTATTTATTTATTTATTTACTTTGTCCAATACAAATTGAAAGTTAAGGAGAATAAAAACATGTAGTAGTAAATATCAGGGGAGGGATAGAAGAAGAGATATGAGAATAGAATACATCAATGAAGAGTAGAGGAAGGATATATGGATGGGAGAAAAGATATATAAAATATAGGAGAGACAATTGGACAGGGGACGGAAGGCACACTAGTGCATTTATGCTCGCCCCTTACTGACCTCTAAGGAATCTGGAGAGGTCAACCGTGGAAAGTCTAAGGGAAAAATGTTGGGGGTTGGGGGTTGACACCACGGAGTCTGGTAATGAGTTCCATGCTTCAACAACTCGATTGCTAAAGTCATATTTTTTACAGTCAAGTTTGGAGCGGTTGATATTAAGTTTGAACCTGTTGCGTGCTCTTGTGTTATTGTGGTTGAAGCTGAAGTAGCTGTTGACAGGATGTTGCAGCATATGATCTTGTGGGCAATACTTAGATCATGTTTAAGGCATCGTAGTTCTAAGCTTTCTAGACCAAGGATTGTAAGTCTATTTTCGTAGGGTATTCTGTTTCGAGTGGTGGAGTGAAGGGCTCTTCTGGTGAAATATCGTTGGACCTTTTCTAGGGTGTTGAGGTCCGAAATTCGGTGTGGGTTCCAGACACAGGTGAGCTGTATTCGAGGATGGGTCTGGCGAAAGTTTTGTAAGCTCTGGTGAGTAGTGTCAGATTGCCAGAGCAGAAGCTACTTAGGATCAGGTTGACAATATCTCCCAACTGAGTTTGAGTGTTTTATTTTGTTTGCCTATCATATATAATTGTTCATTATGGCTAGTTTCCGAAGGGAAAAAGTATTGGAGGAAACTCCAAAAATGGCTGTAGGAAATAACAGACACCGTAATTGAATTCGTGCCGGAATTCTTTTTGTTAAGCATTATTAGAAATCTGTATTCTAAAAATGTGAAATATTTAATATTACATATAGTAACAGCTGCATGAATTTCCTATGCACAACAATGATAAGACCTACAGACCCCTGCTGAAAAGGAGATAATTTTTTAAAATTATGACTGTGCAGAAATGGACCGATTAACAATGGAACTAAATGATCAAAAGGATTCGGACTACATTGGACAAAATGGTATAAATGGATACAGAAAAGAAATGCAAAACAACAGTAAAAGATGGATGGAAAAAGAAAATATTAAAATTGATTGTGTACATAATATATCAATATATAATATATTGATATTAATGTAAATATATGGATGTCAACCCACCTGAAAATATTAAGATGTATATGTGGAAAATATAATTGTTCATTATGGCTAGAAGCAAAATGGCTCTCACCATATAAGTGGAATCCATCCCACAACATCCAACCCACCATATCCCAACAACAAATCAATCCCACGCACTACCAACCAAGACTTAGAAAGCATGCCCCTTACTTCCTCAATCCAATCCAATACTAATCTCAAATGCAAACTAATCAATGCAGGGAACGTAATTTACAAGATGTCTGAATTCCTACTACTACCAAACACGAACACCTTCAGCATTATTTTTGTCTGTGAAACATGACTAAATGCATCCCTTACTAATTCCATCATCACAGCAAGAAACTACCTTGTCTTCCAGTCTGACCATGAAACCCACAGAGGAGGTGGAGTAGGTATATTCTACAAAAAGACACTAAACCTAAAAAATATCCAAGTTACACATGATCCCATTCTTCCCGAAACCATTGTCTGCGATCTATGTTTAAATGCCACACTTCACTTCCTACTTTGTTACAAAGCCCCAGACTAAGACATCACACAGGCAAACAAATTAACCTCACTGCTAACGGGGGCAGCTTCCTGCCCATACCCCCTTATCTTTCTTGGAGACCTCAATCTACCTCACATTAACTGGACACTAAATGAATGCATGACTGAACCCATCCATACAACCCTTTACAATACTGTTACCAATGTAGGACTTGACCAACTAGTAACAAACAATACTAGACTCAACAATTGCTTAGACCTCATATTCTGTAACAGCGAATACACAATTTATGGATTACATATAAAAGAAACCTTTTCCAACAGTGACCACAGCATGATAGACTTCAATCTCAATCTACATCATTGCAAGTATCACCTTAATAATGGGATGCCAAGTACAACTTTAAAAAGCCAATTATGAACTCATAGATGCCAACCTTTCAACTCTTGACTGACAAACTCTATTCTCTGGCTGTAACACTGCCGATGACCTCTATAATATCTCCTTGATAATCAAACTATCAGACTACATGTACCGCTGATAACCACTATAAACAAGAAAAGCAAACTACCCATATCAATATGGAAGCTACAATTAAAAAAAATCCCTCTGGTGAAAAAACCAACAGGCTATGTAGCCAACTTCAAAAACTGCTACAAAAATATATGCCACCAAATAAAGACGGAATGCTTCAACTATCACAGCAAACAAGAGGAAAACCTTCTGTGCAGCAAATCCAAATGTATCTTCTACAACTTTGTAAATAACAAACTCAAGGACTTGAGACCCATCCCACCACTAAAAGGACCCAACAACAAAGAATGTTACGATGAAAGAGTCAAAGGTAACCTCTTCAATACTTTCTTTGGCTCAGTCTTTGTAAACAGCAACAGATTATGTCCAAAATTCCCTAGTCATACCACAAATACTCACAAAGATTTAACATGAATAGATTTCACTGAAGACAACATTGAAAAAACATTATGCAGCTTGAAACCTTCCCTGTCAATTGGACCTGATGGACTATGAGCATATTTACTAAAAAAGCTCTCCACAGCCATAGCTGAACCACTAAGAATAAACATAGCACATATAAACTAAGTTATATCTATGTATATTACCAAATGTACCTGACAAAAAAATAAAAATAAAGTCCTTTAAGAGATCTTCTAGAACTGACTCAAGCAGGAGACCTATACTATTTCAGACATATTTGCCGTCTCATTTTAAAAGCCTCCCCACATATTATCCTCAAAATTTATTATCCCCAAAATTATCCCCCAAAAATGAAACATGTCCATTTCTTACTAGGTTTGGAAAAGACATGTGGAGTATATCTGACAATTTAAGAGCTGTTTATGGAACAAAATAACTCAAACAAAAGCAACCAGCACAGCATTCATCAAGACTTTCTGTATCAGTAGAATCAGAGAAGAATGTTCCACTAATACTTCAGGGAAAACATGACAAATGACTAGCAAGGGATTTAGCTATCATTGATCCTGAAAAGAAGTTGTCAAAAATTGTATTTGAAAAAATGTTGTGGAGAGATTTGTATTTGTCACAACAGGCATTCTCAACTGGAAAAGATGAGCATTAATTTGTACAGTATAAGCCCTGGGAAGATAAGCGGATTGCATAGGATTAGAGGTTTATTTATTGACTGAAAGACCAGGAACTACTGAATATATCTGAATTATCTGATTATGCGCCATCAAGTCCTTGCAGATTCTTAGAGAGCACCAGAATTTCTTCATAACCATGTCTCTCATGATGACCTCAATGACTTGGTCTTTCAGGTCTTCTAATGCTGCATTCATCATCATTGTAACTGAGATGAGTCTAGGTCTATTATGGCTGGCCATCCTCTTTTTCTTTCTCCTTCCCCCTTTCCCAACCTTAGATGATAGGTCACCGCATAATGTGCTAAGATGTTAGGTCATTGCACAATGTGACTGATGTAGGGTAATTTGAGTCTTGTCACATGTGCCCAAAATGGGAACTCTGATTATTTTGTTCAATGTCATATTTGTTTGAATTCTGAGGAGTCTTATCCAAGACCAAAGTTCATTACAAACTGTCTAGATCTCATCATGTAAAACCAATAACAATATTAGAAGAATGATATAAAGCTATTTTATTTACTACAAAACATAACCCTTCCTAATATTAAATAACATTCTTGGGAAGCAAGTTCTCTTATCCCTGCTTCCCAATAATGTTATTTCCAATCCCTTTGATCCTCCCTACAAATGTTTCTATAGTAATTACTAGGCTCAGCTGAAAAAAAAGGAAACCATATCTAGTCCAGAGCCCAAGTGCATAAATCATTCCAAAACTTGTTTTAAAACCTTTCTAAACTCTAAAGACCCATAAAACTCAAAACAAAACATAAGCGTGTTTTGTTCCAAATTCTAAACAAAATTTGCCCATTCAACTGTTTCCAACTCTTTTGGTTGTTGGGGTTGAAGTTTATAGTTTTATATTGTATCTTTGTATTTATTTTCCCCAGCCTGGCTATTCCTAGAGCTGGGACTTACACAAGCCTTGTTACAATTGACTTTAAAGCTGCACTTGTCCCATGCTTGTGGTTTACTTCAACTGACTGAAAAAATTAATGGTGAAATGATGGAACATCAAACAAAAAAGTTTTCAACTATATCTGAAAGAAAGGAAATTGAATTGCTTGTTGTTTGTTTGGAGGTTTGGGTGGTGGTTGTAGGAGGTTTAAATTTTCTGCTGGGGTTTAAATTAGCAACTCTTACATTTTATTTATTTATTGGTTGGTTGGTTTATTACATTTGTTTGCAACCCATCTCACCACAAGGTGCCTCAAAGAGATTTACAACGTTAAAAAGTATTCAATAACGCAAAAAGATACAGTAGTCCCTCACCTATCGCTGGTGTTACGTTCCAGACTCGGCCGCGATAGGTGAAATCTGCGATGGGGAATTTATCGACTGATAGTACTTATTTAAGTATTTATATTGTAATTGTTTGGTAAGTTTTCATTGTTTTAAGTGTTTATAAACCCTTCCCACACAGTATTTATTTTAGATACAGTATTTAAATACAGTATTTACAATTTTAGATATATTTTTTTTGAAAAACCTGCCGATCGAGTTCAGCGGGCTGTTTAAATCTGCCGATCGACTTCCTCAGAAACCCGCGAACCAGCGAAGATCCGCGAATGATTTTTCTCATTAATATTTCTTTAAAACCCGCAATGAAGTGAAGCCGCAGTAGGTGAAGCGCGGTATAGCGAGGGACTACTGTACATACAATGAAACACTATAAAAGTACAAATTATCAGCTGTAATTAAAATATGTGGATGGAAGTTGTAGAATGAGAGGGGGGAGGTATGGGGCGATCTGTTGTTACTCCATCTCCAGCATGACATTTTCCCACTGGAATGTCAGGATTAGTACTGTAATATTTCATTTACACAAGGAAGGCTGTAATTACTGCAGATGGAAAGGAATGCTGAGTCACGATGATTAAGCTACAACCTGATTGGCTTAGAAGTGTATAAACAGTAATGCACCTTTGCATAGGTGTGGTTCACTGTGGTTCATTGTGGCTGGTTAGTAGTGGTTCGTGGCTTGTGGTTCATGTAGTTAGTAGTCTGTATTAAGTGGTGTTATATAGATATACGTATATTTGATACAAAGAAGAGTAAAACATCTTCAAAAGAATTCTTGCTGCATTGTCTTCATTCTTCAAAGACTTCAGTTTCTGATATGTTTATCCAGTTCCTGGTATGGTCACCCAGTAGCTTCCTAAAGTAACTTTGACATGGAACTCCAGATCAACCTGAAGAGCCAGGGCTTTAAGTTCTTACAGAAGGTCAGGAGGGCATGAGACAACCTCACTCTGGGAGGTAAAGATGTTCCAAAGGGTAGGACCAATGACAGAGAAGGATTTTCTTCCCTACCCTGCTAATCAGAATACCTTGGCGGATGGGGCCCTCACCATGCTTCCTCTGCTGTCATAGGTGGGGTGAGCCCATCCAAATTGGATGACACAGTTGCTCAAGTAACTTGGGCTTATGTCATGAATGGTTTTAAAGACAATAACAAACACCTTAAATTGTAGCCAGAAACACACCGGCAGCCAGTGCAGCTCACAAAACAACAGTGTGAAATGAGCCATTCTAGGGACTAATAAAGTTGTCTACACCACCACACTTTGCCCCAGCTGTAGTTTCCTATTGCTCTTCAAGGATAATTATGTAGAGCAGTGTTTCCCAACCTTGGCAACTTGAAGATATTTGGACTTCAACTCCCAGAATTCCCCAGCCAGCGAATGCCAAGGTTGGGAAACACTGATGTAGAGTGTATAGCAACAACCCATCAGATGACCTGGGCTTGAATGTAAAGTGACTACTGAGCCAGGAAAGCTACATACGTCTCGCACCTTATGCTATTTTGCTACTATTAATAAAAGCCAGTGTAAAGGCATTCCTTCCTCTGTGAAGTAGCCAATGAAGTGCCGGTAGTAGCCTGCAAGAAAGCTAAGCATTCCAGCCAAAATCATGAAGATTCAAGGTGAAATAAAAACAAATAAATCCAATAAAATGAACCTGGTCATTGCATTTGGGAAAGAAGGGGGTGACTAAAGGCTAGTCTCCACCATTTCTAAACTTAAAAAATGAGGGGGGGTGTTTGTTTTTGGTGATGGAGTAAAGTAGACAGTAATTAACTTGGCAGGAGTGAAATACAGGGAGGGTTGAATGCTGGAGCAAAACTCACAGCTCAAGATTGAATAGCCAACGTAGACTACAATCATCTTCCAATTTAAGAAACTAGCTTGTAGTTGCATGTCTGCATACCAGGTGAATTACTGCTTCTACTGGGGTGTTTTTTAATCCTTTGCTATGATCTCATAGCATTGATGTCAGTAGTTTGGAAGATGAAGATGGAAAAAAACAACAGGTAAATACAAAGAAATGTTCACACCCCAAAGTTGCCAGTAAAACTGTTAAATTATAAATGGAAAAAAACCTATAATATAATATACTGCTACTATAATATTGAATGAGTTGGCTTGCTGGGATTTGGGTGTGTTTGTATTTTTGGCTTCTTTTCTGCCCTATAGATGTTGAGCTTCAGGATGCCTTTAAATGCACATTTTCCTTGTTTGTAAGGACGGTTGACAGCTTCTTTTTATTTTGCATTTTGTAGTGCTGGTGTTATTAGAGCAAAGACAAAGGGATTGTTCTAAGCTCCTATTGTTTCTCATGGACAGCATCCTTGAAACATTTCAATCGTTTTTCCACTGGAACATGGAATCATCAAGCCAAGTTGAAGTTTGTTTTCTTGGAACATGACCAACTTAGACAATTTCCAAAGGACATCTCAGATAAAGGTCTTTTGACCCAAGGTTTAAAAGCAAGGTCTTTCCTGTCTTGCACACATCTTTAGCTGTGAGCAGAAACCAAACTAGAGAAGATTGTTTAGAAGTGAAATGGAATGGAAGAAAATCAAAAGTTGCAGGAATTAAACTTAGAATATTAATTAAATCCTTCTTCTCTCCAGATCCAATTTATTCAACTGAAATGAATCTGTACCTTCCTTTTTATTTTATTTATTTTTTCATTTATCACATGAACTTCCACAAAGGAAGGATGGGGTGAGAGGCATAACTTTCCAGAAAGGTATCTCTTTCAAAGCCCAACCCCTTTTGGACACTGTTGCTTTATTACCCGTTGCTTCTATTCTACTAGCTTTTCTCATCATTCCTATCACCCATTTCCTCCCATGTTGACTGTATGACTGTAACTTGTTGCTTATATCCTAAGATTTTTATTGATATTGCTTCTTCATTGCTTATTTGACCCCTATGACAATCATTAAGTGTTGTACCACATGATTCTTGACAAATGTATATTTTATTTTATGTACGTTGAGAGCATATGCACCAAGACAAATTCCTTGTGTGTCCAATCACACTTGGCCAATAAAAATTCTATTCTATTCTATTCATTAGTATGCTCCGTTTATATTTTTATTTCAGTTCATGAGTTAAAATAATAAATGTGATATTTTTACACCAGAATGCTGCATACTATATCTTTTTCATGCAAAGAAACTCTTCAGTATGAAAACTCTGCACATTTTTGGGACAACATTTAGAGCTAGATAAAAAAAAATGATGTGTTTTGGGCAAACAAGAAGAACTTTTAAAGCATAAAATAAATGCCACATTAGGTAGAAATTGTTAGAGTTTCTGCAATCTGATGTTCTAAAATTAAAAAATTAAGAGGATGAACCATGTGTTGCTTTGCTATATCATTCTATTTGAATAATGCCCATTTTGGAATAGGTGATAATTAATCCAAGAACTGAATAACAGAGTTGGAAGGCACCATGGAAGTCTTCTAGTCCAACTCTCTGCTCAAGCAGGAGACCCTATAATGGTTTAGACAAGTGGTTGTCCAATCTCTTCTTTAAAACTTCCAGTGTTAGAGCACCCACAACTTCTGGAGGCTAGTTGTTCCACTGATTAATTTATCCTTAGTTCTAGATAGGTTTTCTCTTTCATTAGTTTCCATCCATTGTTTCTTTTCCTACCTTTTTCACTATAATCAGAAGTACCAGGAATAAATCTCAATGATATAATTTCTTACAGGATGTCATTGTGCAAATTGTGCAAATGTAGCATTTGCACACAGGTGGGCTGTTGTCTAATTGTGCGCAGCCCTGCTGCTCTGGAACGCGAGTACAGGGTTGAGCACAATTGTGCTTCCTGCACCTGTGCAGGTAGCAAAATCACACACAGGGTTTCACATGTGGGCGTGTTTTGGTGAGGTTTTTTGCATATGGGGAAGCAAAAAACCTCACCGAAATGCGCCCATATGCGTGTCCTTGTGTGCGATTTTGCTACCTGCACAGGTGCAGGAAGTATAATTGCGCTCGATCCTGCACTTGCGTTCCAGAGTCGCAGGGCTGCACACAATTAGGCATTTCAGCATTTGCATCAACCACATTAACAGAGGAATACAATTTAGGACTAGGGAGGTACTAATACCACTCTATAAAGCCTTTGTTTTTGTTTGTTTGTTTTTTGTTTGTTTGTTTGTTTGTTTGTTTGTTTATTTATTTATTTATATGCCGCCCCTCTCCGCAGAGTAATGCATACAGCTTTGATCAACACACTACAAAAAAGACATTGAAACTCTAGAGAAAGTGCAGATGAGAGCAACCAAGATGGATGAGCCGACGTGGCACAGTGGGTAGAGTGCAGTATTGCAGGGCATTAAAGCTGACTCCTAGATCTGCAGGTCAGTGGTTCAAATCTCATCACCGGTTCAAGGTTGACTTAGCCTTCCATCCTTCCGAGGTGGGTAAAATGAGGACCCGGATTGTGGGGGAAATATGCTGGCTATGCTAAAAAGTGTTATTGCTAACATGTTGTAAGCCACCGTGAGTCTAAGGAGAAGGGCAGCATAAAAAAAATGAATAAATAAATAAATAAGGGGACTGTTGTGGTTAGCTCTGGCCCAGCTCCTGCCCCAAGGACTGTGGATGTGGGGGAGACATCCACATGCTGCAGGCCTGTTTTGCCCTCAGTGGAATCTGCTGATGAAGGCTCCTCTGACCAAGAAGACATGAGTGACAGGGAGGAGGAGAGTGTGGCAGACAGCTCAGAAGGAGATCAATTATCTAGCTCCTCCTTGGATTCAGAACAAGAGTGAATGATACAGCCACGCATGAGGAGAGCGATGCATAGGCAACAACAACTGAGAGATTATTATCAAAGAAAATGAGGCCACCTGTGGTTGGGTGGGGCTGTGGTAATTAGTGAGGCTGCTATAAAGAGCAGCCTGTGGGTTTGGCCATTGTGGAAGATTATCTGATCGTTGTGTTTCGTGACTGCTTTACTGACTTTGACCTTTTGTGTGCTGATTTTTCCCTGCTTTGAAACTAAACCAGAGCAAAGTGTGTTTCACTTTGTGAAAGAAGAAGGACTGTGAATTGCCTCACAGCTGCAAGCTAAGTATCACAGAACTGATAAGGGACTTGTACAAATTACCAGTTTGTTTGGAGACAAGTGCTCTTTGCTATACCAAAAGAGGGCTTGGTTTAAGTGAATTTTCATTATAAAGAACATTGTTTTGAATTTTCAAACGTGTGTGTGTCTGAAATTTGTACCTGTGAATTTTTGGGAGGAGTCTACCAGAGAGCCCGACAGAACAGGGACTGAAAACTAAAACATATGAAGAGAGGTTGCAGGAACTGGACATGGCTAGTCTAGCAAAGAGAAGGACCAGGGGAGACATGATAGCAGTATTCCAATACCTGAGGGGCTAAGGGGCTGCCACAGAGAGATGGGGGTTTCTTTTTTTAGCCTTTTTATTGCTTATTTTGAATGATGTGTAATGCTATTTATCTATTTATTGATCATTGATTTGCCTGAGTGCTAACCTTCCAGGAATTTGTTAGTTCTGTCATCCCAGATGCAGTTCATCCAACAGTAATGTCCACAAGGAATACTAAAATTAAAAATTAAAAATCAAGATGTCTAGAGCTGATGTAGATTGACAGGATTTAACTTGGTCTAGGATGCTCGCAGCTTCCTGGTTAAAACTATGTTGTCCATACATTGTCCAATTAAGAATTTTCCCTATATCTTTTGATTGCTAGTTGTTCATAGATGCACTTTGCTAGTATGTTCAAAGGGAGGAAAAAAGTCACCCCTCATGAATAAGTCGGATAAGCAATAAAGCAGCAAACAATATCTTTATTAAGGGTGTTGTTTACTGCTTGATTTTTTGTCTAGTGTTTATCCCTAATTAAGAAACTACCAATTTAGGCAAAAAATTAAGCAATAAGCAATAGCCTAGTCAAGAAATTACCAATCAAAATACAACATCCCACCAACTATGACAGATGAAACTGTTGTATATAAATTATCCCATTCCCCCTGACACTGAAGATGTTACCTCGTTGGGTAATTAAATGTCTGAACGAAAATAATCTCAGAGAGACCAAGGATTCTACAGTTCAGCCCTGAGCTATATACATTGTTTTGTATTGGAACTACAAGAATGCCGATGAAAGCATCCTCTTAAAGTCATAAGCTGAAGTCTTGAGTGATAGATTCCTTTTCCAGAGTTAGTTTATTATCCTCTGCATATCTATACCAATGCAATTATTTGTCACTGAATAAGCTGTGCTCTTTGGCCTAATTTCCAAAACTATTATAGATAGCAAATTTAGATGGATGGAAAAATTATCTGTCTTCTTCCCATTTGGTCAGGCAGAGAGAAAAGGATTGTGCAGAAAGGGAAGAGAGAAAAACATTTATCATCCCATAGTGGGATCTGATGCCTCAGCGTAAATTTTGCTACTTTATGAATGTCAGTAGAAGAATTATTTTCTTATCCCTAGATTATTCAGATCAAAATATGATTTGATTAGCATTTGCTGGGGCTAGAGGAGTTCATAGTTCAATGAGATGCATCTCTGTTTGCAGAAAAATGAATGCAGCACAATATAATGGGAAAAATAACATCTTACAAATACACCTTCTTTATCTGTTGACTAGGTAGTGAATAAGTCTTTTATATAATACATCATTACAACAAACACGATCACAGCTGAACATTGTTTCTATGTGGGGCATAGGTGTGAATTTTTTTATTTTTGAAAAGCAGCTCCTTACAATATGATGGATGTAACCAAAAGGAAGCAATCTTTTTTTTAAAAAAAGAGAGAGAGAGAGAGGTGAAACCCATTTTCTTGTTGCTATTTCCACCTTTCAAAAGACAGAGCGGTTTTCTCACAAGATTGTGGGGAGTGAGGTAAAATGCAACTTTGCCTTAGAAGAACCAAATTGCAGTTCACCTTTGAACTGTTGAGTGCACAATAAGGGGTACGTAGTAGAAATGCCAAACTTTTGTACTAGTGTATGAAGATGAGAAAAGCCAGTTGATATTTTCTGGCCTTGAAGTCTCCAGTCAATGTGTGTGTGTGTGTGTTTGTGTGTGCACGCACACACACCTTTAGTCCTTTTTTGTTGTGTGCACATGGATCATTGGCTGTTTACTATAGAGCTGATGTGGGTTGAAGAGAAGCCCGAGATGTTTTATCTGTTGTCGAAGATGGCTTCAATTAAATTAATGGATCCATTCAGCTCTGTCTTTCTCCTTTCAGCTGGTGAATACATTAAAAAGATCTTAAGCCTCAAGATGGTGCCTCGTGGCATTAGCTAGAGCCTTCATGCCTGCTGTCTTCTTTTTCTGTAAATCAAATAATTAATGAGGACTCCATCTCAATAGGGCACTTAAATATTTTGTTGCAATATGGGGGGAAATGTGCTTTTTTCCTCCTCTTCCTTTTTTTTTTTTTTTGCTCAAGGAAGAGCTTTTATTTCCACTTGTAGGATACCCACTGGACATAATTGTGACTGGGTTTTTTTTGTAGTACAATCTTTCTTTCTTAGAAATATCATTTAGGGCAGCGGTGTCAAATTCAAGGCCCGGGGGCCAGGTCTAGCCTGCAGGGTACATAGAACCAGGCCAGCCCATGGTGGCGTACCACCCCTACCCCCCAAACTCTATTTTCAGCTGCCCCAGCCTACTAAAACCCTCGGCCAGTGGAAACGAAGCTTGGCGAGCCTCAAAAACTCTGTTTCCACTGGCAGAGAGCTGCAGGCAACCAAAAATGGAGCTTGAAAGACCATTTCCACTGGCAGAGCACACTAAGGTCACCACAGGCATCCCCAACATGAGAGATGTTGGGCTGGCCACATTCATCCTGACCATGCCCATCCCAGCCCCTGGAGGTCAGACAAAACCCTGATGCAGCCCTCAATGAAATTGAGTTTGACACTCCAGATTGTGCATACTGGTTAATTTTTGTAAGTTGCCTGCTTGCTGACATGGCTCCATTGAAGTTTCATCCACGATAAGTTCCCGGGTTTGCTATTGGTTTGAATACGCTGCTGTGCAGTTTTCATAGTTACGTATCAGGGAGAACTCTAGGACTGATTCAAACTGGCTTAAACAATCCACCAGAGCATTTCTGAATTATTGTCAATGGGAAGTGCACATTAAAAAAAAAATCGTGTGGTCTGTCCGGGGAAGCAACTCGATACTGACCCATAGCACACACAACTCTGAGTCATGTAGATTCCTCAAAAAATAGTTTTATTAGATGTATTATACTGACAAAGACTGTGAAAACCAACTCTAAAAGTCTGTGTGGTTTTATCTAATTAAAAATTAAACTTTTCCCCCTTTCCCCAAATGGTCCATTCAAGATGCTGTCCACTCACTTGGTAACTTCACTCCTGCTCTCTTCAGCCATCTATTGGGCGTCCTTGGTTCCCATGGAAAAGTATTTTGTTTTGGCTACACATTCCCAGTTATCTCTACTCCCCACTCCCTAGCCCTCATCTCCATTGTGGCAATGCTGAAACCTCAAAGATGTCCTCAGTCAGGCCAGCTTCAGAGTTGACACTGTACTTCAAAACTGCCCTACATGGAGAAACAAATAAACTGTTACCAAACGCAACCATCGATTTCTATTGAACCATTAATTCATAGTTAAATATAACCCAAGAAAAGAAATACAAAGAGATAGAAACAAGGTAATTTAAGAAGATTAATTTATAATGAAATTAGGAAATGAAATGTGTGTAAATGAGTAAGCTGTAAATAACAAGGTCCAGCCAAACAGCTGGCATTTATTTTAAGTTCTGATACCAATGTAAACTATTGTATAAAGCAATATGCTTTACTATGTCACTTTTTTTGTTTGTATGTTTGTCTATGTTTTCTTTTTGTTGTTTTTAATGTAAATAATTAATAAAGATTTTTTTTAAAAAAATAATAATAATAAAATATTCATATATGTCAATACCCTTTTAATTGAAATACTTACCGGACTGCCTCCTGCCCCACATCTCCCAGCAACCAATCAGAACCCAAAGAGTTGGCCCTGTACAGATCCTGTTGGCCAGACAATGTCGATTGGCAGGGCCACAGGGAAGGGTCTTCTCTGTGGTGGCTCCGGTTCTCTGGAACCAGTTGGCCTCAGAGATCCGTACCACCCCTACCCTCCTGGTCTTTTAGAAGACCTTACAAACATGGCTTTGCCAGCAGGCCTAGAGCCAGTGAATTACAATATTCAGCTCCAGCCTGGAAATAATGAATGTTTTCAATGCTAGGGGTTTTAATATTAGATATGGTTTTCATTATGTATATCACACAGAGTCCATTTTGGAGTTGGGCGGCTTATAAATCTAACAAGCAAACAAGCAAAACTAAATTAGACTGTGAGCCTATCAGATGGATCCAGCCTCAATTGTACAAAATCTGTATTAGAATCAGCTGGGGGTTTCTTTTCTCTAAAAACCTATCAACCGTTAGCACCATTTCATCCCTACCTAAGATGAAGTTATATATGAAAATAAAATGCCAACGATAAACACTTTTTCTCCTTTCTTGGAAAATAGCCACAATAATTTTCTTTAACTTCCTGAGCTCTGCCACGCATGCCTTGCCCACCATAATTGCAGTGCAGGAAGCTAACACAAGGACTTGCCACAAAGCTGTCATTTGAGGAGTAATTTCTTGAGGCATTCTCTGACCACTTGACCCCTCACTTTTACCAGACAGATAAATATGGAGAGTTTTATCATAAATACCTGGGAGTACTTTAGGTCAGCGTCATGATTATACCAAGGAGCAGGTTGTTCCCTGCGTGGTACAACTGTAATTATATAATAATTATATATAATCAACTGATAGCACTCATTTGCTATTGCGGACAAGAAGCAATAGGAGTTTTTTTTCCCCTCCTCCCTCTAGAAGTACCACGTAATGATTGAAAGCTGAATCTTCACCCTTAGGGCTGAAAGAGTTAAAACTATTTTTGGGTTTTTAAAAAAAACACAATAATCACATCCTGCTGTTCTCCTATTAAGCATCATTTGGCTGTTACCTGTGTTCTAGTCTCAAAGAATGAAGAAGCCCCATGGCCATAAAGTTGTGTGCGGCCTCCAGCAAGATCTGGTTACTAATTATTTTATTTATTTATTTACTTTTGGAGTCCTAGACAACTTTCAGAACTGATACCCTAGGCTGATTTCTCTGCAGATCAAAGGCAATGTGTGAAAAAACATCCAGGCATATGGCTAAACAGCCATGAAAAAATGTTGGGGGGAAATATTTCCTTAAGCATATAAGGCACATTCAGCTGGATACTCTCTGACAACAGAAACTTTATATTCTGTTCCAAAGACACCTATTAAGTATGTCTGGTGTTAAACAGCAAGCTCTAGTAGACTCCCTTGTCACTCATGGTAAGAAACTAATATCCAGTGCTGACAGGTGAAAACCTTGTTTGGATGCTTACACTGAAGCCTGCTTCAGACTAAAGATGATGATGAATGGTTCCTTTGATCACCCAACAGTCAAGTTCTAGTTAAATTTGTTAGCTGGTGTCTTCCATCTAATCCCAAAGACCAAAACAAAGAGGGAACAGCAATGCACTCTTGCTTGGAGGACCTTCTATTGGAGGACAACACAAACCCATCAAAGGTTTTTTTGTCAAGACCGTATTAAAAATCCTGAATCCTACAAATCCCAGCAGCTGATTAGGTCCCACGGAGTTGGCCTTCTCCAGGTTTCGTTGACTAAACAATGTCATCTGGCAGGACCTAGGGGAAGAGCCTTCTCTGTGGCGGCCCCAGCCCTCTGGAATCAACTTCCCCTGGAGATTTGAATTGCCCCCACCCTCCTTGCCTTCCACAAGATGTTGAAGACCCATCTATGCCGCAAAGCATGGGAGGATTAATTCCCCCCCCCTCACCTTTTCTGACTTAAACAGACTGTGACTGTTTTAGAATTGTTAGTTTTTTAACAATACGGGTTTTTAATATAGTTTATATTGGATTTGTATTCTGTTGTATTTAATTATTGCTATGAGCCGCTCCGAGTCCTCGCAGAGGGGCGGCATACAAATCTAATAAATAATAATAAGAAGAAGAACCGAGGGCTAGTCTGACTATGACACACAAAAATAAATATGAAAATAATAATAATCTTGGCTTCCAGGAAAAAAAATGTCAAACTAACTAGAAACATAGAAACATAGAAGACCGATGGCAGAAAAAGACCTCATGGTCCATCTAGTCTGCCCTTATACTATTTCCTGTATTTTATCTTAGGATGGATATATGTTTATTCCAGGCCTGTTTAAATTCATTCACTGTGGATTTACCAACCATGTCTGCTAGAAGTTTGTTCCAAGCATCTACTACTCTTTCAGTAAAATAATATTAAGTAGTCTTCTCAGGAGTCACTATTTGCTCTAAACAGTGCTTTTCAATTATTTTTTCTTATGCCGCCTCTAGGAAGAAGTAAACATTTTGCACACACACATACACAACTCTCTGATCTGATCTTTTTATTGATAGGTTGACTAGCTAAATGAATGAATGAGCAAATGAATTACTTGGGGCAGCTTACAACATAAAAAAGAACAATAGAAAACATCCTAAATCCAAATTTAAAAATTAACCTAACTAATCTCAAACCCCAATTCCTTAAAAACTAATCATTCTTATCCAGACAGTCAAACATATATTCCTGGGTCTAATGGCCCCAGGCCTATTGGAACAAGTGGATCTTTAGGCTCTTGCAGAAAGTGGAGAGGGTGGGGGCAGTACGAATATCTGGGGGGAGCTGGTTCCAGAGATTCGGGGGGCCCACAGAGAAGGCCCCGCCAGGCAACATTGATTGTTCTTGTTCCATTGGCATCTCTGAATGTTAAAGATAAGGCTGACAAGATATTTCCCAATTCATTGCCACAGCCATCTGCCGGAGCCTGAAAAAAATAATAATAACCCTTAATGTCCAGTGAGTAAAATGGAGGGGGAGGGAGAGAAGGAGAGAGAGAGAGGAAAGGAGAGTGGGAGGGTGGGAGAGAGAGAGAGAGGGAAGGAAGGAAGGAAGGAAGGAAAGAGGAAGGGAGGGAGGGAGATAGCGCGAGAGAGACTCATCCCATTATTTCACAACATAGAAATTGTCAACTGAAAGAGAACTTGCTGCTTTTTCTCTTCTAAATAACAACAAAGCAAAACTTTTTTAAAAAAAAAAATTATGTTCAAGGCACAATGACCTTTTCATTGAAATGCATTCAATAAAATGAATTTTCTTTCAAACTGTCTTTGCTGCATTTTTTGAATTTCCTTAACAAATGAAATAGACTTGGAAGCAGCCATGTTAAGAAAAGAAAAATCCCAAGGCTGCCTTTGGCTTTCATGAACTATTTTCCTAGATAGGTGCATTGAAAATCAATTTCCTTTCTGATCGTAATCATTCTCCATGAATACCTTTAAAATAAAATAAAATAAAATACTAAGTGTAGTTGGGTGGTAGCGGCCTTGAGCTTTTCTCTCTTTTTTTTCCCATATATACTTAGTGTAAATCTCTTTTATATTCAGTCTATACTACTGTATAAAACAGAAAATCTCTTCTTCTGCAATTCAGTTTAGGGTTAACACACTCACATCATCCATTAACAGGAAAATGGAGGACACGCTACAGAATGGCCTAATTAATTTTTCATATTTTATTTATTTTATCTGTTTTATTTTGTCAAGTATGTATTGGTAGTATATACAGATATAACACTGTTTATATGCATGAGATGGGTACCGGTAAGAGGGAAACGTTAGGACAAGGATGGTAGGCACGCTTGCATGCCCCTTACTGACCTCTTAGGAATCAGGTGAGGTCAACAGTAGATAGACTAAGTGTAAAGTTTGGGGTATTTGGTGATGAAACTGCAGAGTCAGGTAGTGAGTTCTAGGCATTAACTACACGGTTGCTGAAGTCATATTTTCTACAGTCAGGTTTGGAACAGTTTACTTTGAGTTTGTATCTGTTGTATGCTCGTATATTGTTGTGGTTGAAGCTAAAGTAGTTGTTGACAGAAAGAATGTTATAGTAGATGATTTTATGAGCTATGCTTAGCTTATGTCAAAGGCGACGTAGTTTGAGTTGATATTTACTGATAATAATGATACTGATAACGATAACGATAATGATAATGATAATAATAATAATAATAATAATAATAATAATAATAATAATAATAATAATTTATTAGATTTGTATACCACCCCTCTCCAGAGACTTGGGGTGGCTCACAACAACAATAATAACAGTGTTACAATGTAAACAATTCTAATATTTTTTTTAAAAAACATCTAAAAACCCCATCATTTAAAAACCATGCAACACACGCATACCATACATAAAACTATAAAAGCCTGGGGGAGATAGTAGTATTGAAAATTCTTGTAAGGCCAGAAAAGATATATTTCCTTTCCCTTGTCTTTCTTATAACAAAGCAGCTTCATATATCCACCAGCTGCAATCAAATCTGAACAATAGTAATATTTGCCACTTTTCTCAGATGTAATTGAGAATGCTCTGCAGTGTTCACCAATGCTGCCTTGAAAAATAATAGCAATTTGGACACACCGAGAATCTTCTAAAACAGGGGTATCAAACTTGATTTCATTGGGGACCTCATCGGGATTATGTTTGACCTTGGGAGGGAGGGGGGGCTCAGCGAGCATGGGAATAACCAGTTTGATGTCTGTCATCAAGGCTCCATTTTTGGTTTCAACCTGGACTCTGTTTTTGGCTGCAATAGCCTCCTGCAGTTCTCTGCCAGCAAAATTTAATCAAATGATAACTCAAACATAATCTTATTCCAACTCATCAACAACCACCTCAACCACCTCCACTATACACCCAACTTTAACAACCACTTGCTCATCAATACATAAACAACCCAAACAATATATCCTTAGTTATCAAAGACACCCTCGAACGGGAACAGAAATGCAACAATGCCATTCTATTTGGTCTTGATGTCACAATATAGATAAGATATGTAAGATTATTGTACCAAAATTACCAGCAGAGGAAATAATTGAAGTATCTAGAGATGGCCCTAAATTTAAATACAGAGATGGCTCAATAGCACCCAAGTTTTGTAGAGTCATCTGCAAAACTGAACTCAGCAAACGAATAATCATCAACACTATAAACTCTATTAGCAGAAATGACTCCAATCTAAAAAAATTACACTCAAGGCCTGTCAATATTACAACATCTCAAATCCCATCAACTCAGAGCTGATCTTAAAAAACGCCAAGACCAAGGACAAACCGAACTTTACATCGATTACCATGCTGGTTACATCAAAACAAAGACCCGTATCCCACCAAACAACCCTGAAACAATCATCAACCTAAATCATCCAAACCTCCAATCCACCACCAACCAAGGTCAACCAACCTTAAACCATATCCTCCATACCAACATCACCCAAAACTATCCTAACATTCAATCCTCCTCAAACCTAAACCAACTCCCAACAAACCAAGACTAGGTATGCACGCTCCTTACTTCCTCTATATCAACCACTAAAAGTCTTAAATGCAAACTCATAAATTCAAGAAGCATCATCAACAAAAGTAGAACTTAGGGGAGCCCTCATGCTGCCTGCCAGGGCTCTATTTTTGCTGGCAGAAGAAGGTCCTTCTCTGTTTCTGGTGCAGTTTGAAATCACTCTTCTAAAAAGTCTCTCTTGCAACCATGGAAAAATGTTTGGAAAAATAGCTAGCTAGTTAACTTAGGGCCAACCCTTCCCTGTCTTAGCCCAACCCACCTCATTAAGGCTCTTAATAAAGCAGACTTATCAATAGATTTATCATTTATCATAGTTGACATACCTATGGAATTAAGTCTAAATGTCACATTTCAATGTTTGTATGTTGAAACTTTTGACCATGTTTCATCCATCTTCTAACTAATTAACGCTTTTCAGAGCGTTCATGATAGATTTCTTTCTTCTGATCCATTTGACAATAGTATACAATAGGAGAAGAAATAGTTGACCATAGAAGATAATAACTCTGTTTTATATTCATGTTATCAGTTAAATTAAACATGGCAGTACAGTGATACCTCGTCTTACAAACGCCTCATCATACAAACTTTTCGAGATACAAACCCGGGGTTTAAGATTTTTTTGCCTCTTCTTACAAACTATTTTCACCTTACAAACCCACCACCGCTGCTGGGATGTCCCGCCTCCGGACTTACGTTGCCAGTGAAGCACCCGTTTTTGCGCTGCTGGGATTCCCCTGAGGCTTCCCTCCATGGGAAACCCCACCTCTGGACTTCCGTGTTTTTGTGATGCTGCAGGGGAATCCCAGCAGTGCAAAAATGGGAGCTTCGCTGCCAACGGAAGTCCAGAGGTGGGGTTTCCCAGTGAGGGGAGCCTCAGTGAAATCGCAGCATCGCAAAAACACAGAGGTCCGGAGGTGGGGTTTCGAGGACTTCAGTATTTTTGCGATGCTGTGATTTCACTGATGCTCCCTTTGCTGGGAAACCCCACCTCCGGACTTCCGTTGCCAGCAAAGCGCTCGTTTTTGCGATGCTGGGATTCCCCTGCTGGGATTCCCTTGTAGCATCACAAAAACACAGAAGTCCGGAGGTGGGGTTTCCCATGGAGGAGAGCCTCAGGGGAATTCCAGCAGCGCAGAAACGGGTGCTTCGGCTGGCAAAAGGGGTGAATTTTGGGCTTGCACGCTTTAATCGCTTTCCCATTGATTCCTATGGAAAACATTGTTTCGTCTTACAAACTTTTCACCTTAAGAACCTCGTCCCAGAACCAATTAAGTTTGTAAGACAACGTATCACTGTACTAGTAAGTCTGGAATTTTTTTTTCTGTTGAGCAGTTTGCCTTGAAGTATTTTTCCCTTTGGATCTCAGTAGCTCTATTTCCCATGAAACTAACTCCCCTTTAATCCTGTAGGTTCTTAAATAATGCCTTTAACCTCAACACTGTGAAGTTGTAGATGTGGTAATACTAGAGAAACTCTTGGCCGTTTTTCAGAAAGCAGCTGTGATTTCCAAGCTAAAGGAGTGATTACAGCAAAGTATGCTACTGAATGGCTTGCCTGGGGTATCCACTAGCCTAACAAAATTTAAATAGGTATCACTTTAGTCAACAGTAGGAATTCTGAAAAAAAGAAGAGTTTATTTTATTTATTCCATCATGTGTATGTAAACCATTTTTCTGGAAAGGACTTTCTATTGCTTTCTCAATATGCCTAAGAAAGCTACAGTAACTCAGCCATTGTTTGTGATTTATTTGATAACGCAATGTTGTGGTTAGCTCTGGCCCAGCTCCTGCCCCAAGGACTGTGGATGTGGGGGAGACATCCACGTGCTGCAGGGCTGTTTTGCCCTCCCCCCCCATGGAATCTGCTGATGAAGGCTCCTCTGACCAAGAAGACATGAGTGACAGGGAGGAGGAGAGTGTGGCAGACAGCTCAGAAGGAGATCAATTATCTAGCTCCTCCTTGGATTCAGAACAAGAGTTAATGATACAGCCACACATGCGGAGAGCCATGTATAGGCAACAATAACTGAGACATTATTATCAAAGAAAATGAGGCCACCTGTGGTTGGGTGGGGCTGTGGTGATTAGTGAGGCTGCTATAAATAGCAGCCTGTGGGTTTGCCCATTGTGGAGGATTATCTGATCGTTTTTTCATGACTGCTTTATTGACTTTGACCTTTTGTGTGCTGCTTTTTCCCCACTTTGAAATTAAACCAGAGCAAAGTGTGTTTCACTTTGTGAAAGAAGAAGGACTGTGAATTGCCTCACAGCTACAAGCTAAGTATCTCAGAACTGATAAGGGACTTGTACAAATTACCAGTTTGTTTGGAGATGGGTTCTCTTTGCTATACCAAAAGAGGGCTTAGGTTAAGTGAATTTTCCTTATAAAGAGCATTGTTTTGAATTTTCAAACGTGTGTGTGTTTGAAATTTGTACCTGTGAATTTTTGGGATGAGTCTACCAGAGAGTCCGACAGAACACGCAATAACAAGATAAAGAATGACATCACATTTTTTGAAAGGTCTCCTCTCTTCTAACATTGATCTTGACATACACTGCTCAAAAAATAAAGGGAACACTCAAAGAACACATCCTAGATCGGAATGAATGAAATGTTCTCATTGAATACTTTGTTCTATACAAAGTTGAATGTGCACAACAGCATGTGAAATTGATTGTCAATCGGTGTTGCTTCCTAAGTGGACAGTTTGATTTCACAGAAGTTTGATTTACTTGGAGTTATATTTTGTTGTTTAAGTGCTCCCTTTATTATTTTTTTAGCAGTGTATATTCACAGCCATATGATTCCTAGATATAGGTTAGATTCCTAGATATAGTCAGATTTCAGGACGCTGTGATCTATCCTTAGAAACATGACTTGGAATATAAGAAAATGTATTGTTTCTATTGAGATAATATTCCATTGTAAAAATTACCATAATTACAGATGGAAGCACAGCCAAGAAAACAAATCGATGGATCATCAAGCAAATCAATTGAAA
This sequence comes from Erythrolamprus reginae, assembly GCF_031021105.1. Taxonomy (NCBI): domain Eukaryota; kingdom Metazoa; phylum Chordata; class Lepidosauria; order Squamata; family Dipsadidae; genus Erythrolamprus; species Erythrolamprus reginae. The sequence goes on along the minus strand of NC_091951.1, from coordinate 326,028,749 downwards.
GTTTTTACTTGAGGTACAGACTCCAATTATTCTAATTCAGGCACATTATGCAAAGATTAAGCTTTCTAATACTGGAAAAGATGGAAGGAATGAGAACAAGACAACTAGCAGCAAAATGGATGGACACAATGACAGTGACAATGACTTTATCATTGGAAGACCTGAATGACTCACGTAAGGAGAGATCATTTTTTAATGTGGACACTGGGAATAAAAAGCAACCTCATGGCGAAAGTCAATTAATCAAAGATAGGGGGTAGTATGGCCCTCCCTATTCTTTCAGACTTTTGACAGTCTTTGATATTGTTGACTTTTGTATTTTTTGGGAACATTTTCAAGGATTGTGTGAATGAGGTAGAGATAGAGAAGAAGCCTTCTGTTGTGACCTGCCTAGCAGGAAGTGCAGCCAGAGGCTTTGGAATTCTGCAGTGCCTTTTGGGAGGGCTGAGAAAGGATGGGATACTCCTTTGTCTGAATGCAAGAAGACGCAGGAACTGTCAAAATGCAGTAAAAGCCAAAATGCAATAAGGTTTACTCTGGTGGAGGTCTACTCGAGAGTAGAGCTGCAGGCTAATTGGCCATGCCCTTAAGACTACCTAAGGCCTCACCATGCTAAGGCTAATGGTAGGGAACAATGCCAGTCATGAATCTTGACGTCAGTTTCCAGTTTGTATCATGAATCTTGAATCTTGTATCGCAGTTCCTAAATAGAGTGGTACCTCGTGATACGAACCCCTCGCCATACGAACAATCCGAGATATGAACCTGGGGTTTGGAAAATTTTTGCCTCTTCTTCCGAACTTTTTCCGTCTTACGAACCCGCCGCCCGAACGCCGAACCCGAAAGTTCGGCAAAAGTTCGGGTTTGGGTGGCCGCCGCGAAGCCCCGCCGCCCGGCTATTGCCTTTTGAAACAGCCGGGGGACTTCTCGGCATCCTCCCAAACCCGAACGCCAAACCCAAACTTTTGCCAAACTTTCAGGTTCAGCATTCGGGAGGCTGCCGAGAAGCACCCAGCTGTTTCAAAAGGTGACAACCGGGCGGAGGTGTTTTTGCATTTTTTTTCTTGCACGCATTAATTCATTTTACATTGTTTCCTATGGGAAACAATGTTTCTTCTTACGAACTTTTTGCCTTACGAACCTCCTCCGGGAACCAATTAAGTTTGTAAGATGAGGTATTACTGTATTAACCTCAGTGTTCCAAGTTTGCATCATAGCTTGAATCTTGGCTTCAATAGTTCCAGTCTTCAGAAAACCTGTCTGTTCATAGCATGCTCACTGACTTTAGTTTGCTTTCTTTGTTTCAGCTTGAATTCTTCAAGGATTAATTTGTAGGAACTTTGCCAACTTTTGGAAGCTCAGTAAGATAACTGGACTTTCTTATCTTCCTTGTCTTCATCTTCTTTGAACTGTTTGTAAATTAATTTCTAAAACAAACTATGTTGAATATTTGTTGCATACTTATTTGGGGCTTCGTTGCATGGGGAAGAACATCTTCTTATCTATCGCTTACCTTCTACAGAAGATTCAAGTTTGCAGCTCTGGTTTATGCATCTATATTAGGCCATTATGAGACATCAACAACTCAATTATTCAGAAGATAATCAGAAATGCAGAAAAAACAATTGTTACGAATATGCCTCCATTGAGGACCCATATACTGCACAAGTCAAAAAGAAGGCTATAAGAATATTTACAGACCCCTCACATCCTGGACACAAACTGCTTCAACTCCTATCCTCAAAACCACACTACAGAGCACTTCACACCAAAACAACTAGGTACAAGAACAGTTTTTCCCCCGAACACCATCACTCTGCTAAACAAATAATCCCTTCAACACTGTCAAACTATTTACTAAGTTTGCACTACTGTTAATCTTGTCATTGTTTCCATTACCCATCTCCTCCCACTAATGACTGTATGACTGTAACTTTGTTGCTTGTATCATTACAATTTATATTGACTGGTTTCTAATATGATTGGATTGCTTATTTGTACCCAGACTATCATTAAGTGTGGTACTTTATGATTCTTGATGAAATTATATTTTCTTTTATGTACATTTAGAGCATACGAGTCTACTGTGAGGGGCAGCATACAAATCCAATGAATAAGTAAGTAAGTAAGTAAGTAAGTAAGTAAGTAAGTAAGTAAGTAAGTAAGTAAGTAAATAAAAAAAATATGTACCAAGACAAATTCCTTGTGTGTCCAATCACACTTGGCCAATAACTATTCTATTCTATTCTATTCTATTCTCAGTTCAACAACCAGATTATTCGCAATTGTACATTATTAAATGAGACAATTGCAGATGGGACTGAATTTCTGTCTCAACGTTTTGAGGTTGTCGAGAAACTGGATGGGATGAAATACAAGCCATTTGAGGGCTAAACACAATAACAGATTGTTAACAGAGGGCTTTGAAATTTGGCCTTTTGTTGAGCTACCTCTTAAGTGTTTTTTTTTTAAAAAAACAACAACAACAACAGTAGATAGATGGTAATATTTTTTAATGTTCTGTACTAATTTTCAAGTACTGGGAAATCAGAAGATTCAATCAATTCAAATAAATATAAAGATTTATTGCAAATCTCTCTATAGTCTACTAACAGTCAAGTTAGTAGTCAATTCAATTCCCAAATTGAGCAGGAATAAAAAGGCATTCAAAATGGGCTGGACTTGTGGGCATGCAGGAACTAATGACTTCTGGTGCATTTGACTCCTCCCTCAGGCTCAACCTGGTCATCTTCTATAGTAATTTAGCAAATAGAGATATAGAAGTTGTTAAAATTGTGATCTGACTTGTAGTGGTGGGGGAGAACTATTATTGTTGAAATATATGTATCAGTATTCAAATGGGAGGGGACAGTTTATGCATTTTGTTACTTTGTATTTATATACATTTTTTCTGGTTTTATGTTTTGGAGTTTTCTTTATTTTTTTCTCTCTTTTGGATTTTGTATTTTAACTTTGGAAATAAAATGATTTTTTTATTTAAAGAATCATTTCTCAATTTTTTTTTTCAATCTTAAAAAGTCTAAACTGGAGAGGAGGATATTCCTTAGCATGCTTTTAGCTTTGAGTCTGAAAATTAAGAGCATTAACGTTCTACTAATGACTCAGAAATTGACATATATCTTATATATCTATCTGTACCACATATATTCTTCATTTTTGGTGGATCCTCTGAAGTCCACTAATATAATATATAAAAAAGACCATGTCCCAGCAGCGTTATAGCAGCAATATTGTGGCCAACATCATTTGTGAAAAACATATATATTCATTGTAATTACCATGATATATTGCTAATCATTGGATTTCTACAATCAAGTACTATAGTTGTCAAATATGAAGAACTGTTAATTGAAGTCAAATGGCCCAGGACGTAGTTTATTTGTAAATAAATCAATGCCAAGTGAATATTGAGAACCTTAGTGCTTTAACATCAAAGACAAGCTATAAAACAGATGTACCATATGAGGACTGCAAAAATCCAGATGTCCACTAGACAGCAGCACAATAATATCCAGACCAAGTTAAACTATGAGATATTTGGTAAATGTTCAGCTAATATTTGTGGTTTCAGACAATATTTAGGAAATAATTGATTACATATGAAGTATACATTTTTTTTTAAAAAAATAAAGCAAATTAAAACACAGCCATTTGGGGAGAAATATAGTAAAGGTTTTCAGAAGTACTATATATAAGAATGAGATTATTTCCTTTTCCATTTTAATTTTGAATTAAACTGAATTTCTTCTGCTCTGGATAAACCTTTAATTATCCATTCCATTCATAACGTATTATTATAGGAATGAAAAATAACCTCAACTGCAGCATTTTTACTTCCCTCGACAAGTCAGATAAATGTATCATCATTCAAGTGACACATTATTAAAAAGCACACTTCAAATAAATGAATTATGCATCTGTATCCATTTACTAGTCCTAGTGAGATTTAAATTAACAATTAAAATGAGAAATACTGCAACAGAATTAAACTCTGGTACAAGTATGCAATAATACTTAATACACATCTTGTTAAATTTCATACTGTGTTTTTAATCAATTTCAAGAGAAAGAGAACCTAGTACATTGTAGCTTTAATCCTGAAACACTTACACTCTCTGGCTCTGAAGAAAACCAATTGGCTTAAGTGGAACTACTTTGCAGTGCATGATTTGATAATCTAACAGCCAGATTAACAGCACTGTTAAAATGAAGTGCCTGGATTTAAGCCTACTTAGACCCATGTACTTCAATAGGATTAACTCATCTTGCATTCAATCTTGTTTAACCTGATTGGAGACTAGGGTGCCCTTTTGCAGCTAATTTACATCTCATTCTTATAAACAATATAAAACAGACTCTGGACCAATTGTAGCATTCTGCATGAAAATAACTTGTGCAAAAGAGTGCCGGTTTGATCTAGTAGCTAAAGCACAAAGCTAGAAAGTAGGAAACCATGAGTTCAAGTACTGCCATGGAAGTCACCAAGGTGACTTTGGCTGACACACAATGTTGTGAGGAAAAAGGGAGGAAGGTATGTGGCACAAGTTCACTGCTTGAATTATGGTAGTTGTAAAAAGTAATAAAAGTGGGTTGCAAATAAATAAATAGAAAGGAGATTGAATTCTGATTTTAGGTTAGGTTAGGTTAGGTTTATTGGATTTATATGCCGCCCCTCTCCGCAAACTCGGGGCGGCTCACAACAATAATAAAAAACAGTACAGTACACAATACCAAATCCAATGCCCACCCATCCAGTTCCAATTGAAATTAATAATCTCATAAAAAACAGTATATATAAAAAACAGGCACACAGTCAATCAATCAACAAAACAACATGGGCAAGGGGGAGGTGTTTTAGTTCCCCCATGCCTGACGGCAAAGGTGGGTCTTAAGGAGTTTACGAAAGGCAGGGAGGGTGGGGGCAATCCTAATCTCAGGGGGGAGCTGGTTCCAGAGGGTCGGGGCCCCCACAGAGAAGGCTCTTCCCCTGGGTCCCGCCAGACGACATTGTTTAGTCGACGGGACCCGGAGAAGACCAACTCTGTGGGACCTAACCGGTCGCTGGGATTCGTGCGGCAGGAGGCGGTCCCGAAGATATTCTGGTCCGGTGCCATGAAGGGCTTTATAGGTCATAACCAACACTTTGAATTGTGACCGGAAACTGATCGGCAGCCAATGCAGACTGCGGAGTGTTGGAGTGATATGGGTATACTTGGAGAAGCCCATAATTGCTCTCGCAGCTGCATTCTGCACGATCTGAAGTTTCCGAACACTTTTCAAAGGTAGCCCCATGTAGAGAGCGTTACAGTAGTCGAGCCTCGAGGTGATGAGGGCATGAGTGACTGTGAGCAATGACTCCCGGTCCAAATAGGGCCGCAACTGGTGCACCAGGCGAACCTGGGCAAACGCCCCCCTCGCCACAGCTGAAAGGTGTTTTTCTAATGTGAGCTGTGGATCGAGGAGGACGCCCAAGTTGCAGACCCTCTCTGAGGGGGTCAATAATTCCCCCCCCAGGGTAATGGACGGACAGATAGAATTGTCCTTGGGAGGCAAGACCCACAGCCACTCCGTCTTGTCTGGGTTGAGTTTGAGTTTGTTGACACCCATCCAGGCCCCAACAGCCTCCAGGCACCGGCACATCACTTCCACTGCTTCGTTGACTGGACATGGGGTGGAGATGTACAACTGGGTATCATCGGCATATTGATGATACCTCACCCCATGCCCTTGGATGATCTCACCCAGCGGTTTCATGTAGATATTAAATAGCAGGGGGGAGAGGACCGACCCCTGAGGCACCCCACAAGGGAGAAACCTCGGGGTCGACCTCTGACCCCCCACTAACACCGACTGCGACCGACCGGAGAGGTATGAGGAGAACCACTGAAGAACAGTGCCTCCCACTCCCAACCCCTCCAGCCGGCGCAGAAGGATACCATGGTCGATGGTATCGAAAGCCGCTGAGAGGTCAAGGAGCACCAGGACAGAGGACAAGCCCCTGTCCCGGGCCCGCCAGAGATCATCCATCAACGCGACCAAAGCAGTTTCCGTGCTGTAGCCGGGCCTGAATCCAGACTGCTGAGGACCTAGATAATCGGCTTCATCCAAGGACCGCTGGAGTTGAAGTGCCACCACCTTCTCGACAACCTTCCCCATGAAGGGAAGGTTGGAGACTGGACGGTAGTTATTAAGCACGGCTGGGTCCAGGGAAGGCTTCTTGAGGAGGGGGCGCACAACCGCCTCCTTATAAAGTGGCGGAAAGGACCCCCCCCAAGGAGGCGTTGACAATCTCCTGGACCCAGCTCCGTGTCACCCCTCGACTGGCCGAAACCAGCCAAGAGGGACACGGATCCAGTAAACAGGTGGCGGAATTCACAGCTCCAATGGCCTTGTCCACTTCATCAGGTGTCACCAAGTCAAACTCCTCCCAGACAGATGGACAAAGACGTTTAGCCCCAGTCACCTCGACTGACTCATTGTCAGTCGACTCTGTTTCACAATTGGAGTCGAGGTCTGCTCGGATCCGGGCGATTTTATCAGCGAAAAACGTGTTAAAATCCTCGGCACTACTCTGCAAGGGCTCCCCAACTCCCCTCTGATTAAGAAGGGAGCGGGTTACCCTAAACAGAGCGGCCGGGCGGGATTCCGCTGATGCAATCAAGGCGGCATGATACGCGCATCTTGCCGCCTTGAGCGCCACTTTGTAAGTCTTAATATGAGCTCTTACAAGTGTTCGATCGGATTCGGACTTACTCTTCCTCCATCGCTTCTCCAGACGTCTCTTCTGGCGCTTCAACACCCGGAGCTCCTCGTTGAACCATGGAGCTCTACGGGGTCTAGTGCCGCGGAGAGGTCGCAACGGCGCAATCCGGTCAAGAGCCTCCCCTGCAGCCTTGTTCCAGGCCTCAGCAAGAGACTCTGCCGAACTGTGGACAAGTGTATCTGGAATAACCCCAAGCGCCATCTGGAAGCCTTCTGGATCCATCAGGCGTCTGGGGCGGAACCTCCTAATTGGTTCCGCCTCCCTGCGGGGAAGGATTGGAGCCAGGAAGTTAAGCCGCAGTAGGAAATGATCTGACCACGACAAAGGCAGCACTTCTAAGCCCCTTAATCTCAGATCATTACTCAGTTGCTCAGAGAGGAATATCATATCGGGTGCGTGCCCACCCTCGTGAGTTGGACCCTGAACTACTTGAGTCAGGTCCATGGCTGTCATGGTGGCCATGAACTCCTGTGCCAGTCCAGAGGAACCGCCGAGCGACGGCAGATTGAAGTCCCCCAGGACGATAAGTCCAGGGAACTCCACCGCCAGCCCGGCCACCTCCTCGAGCAGCACAGGCAGGGCTGTTGACACGCAGCTGGGAGGCAGGTACGTGAGTAACAAGCCCACCTGAACCCCTAAGTCCAACTTCACCAGGAGGGACTCGCAACCCGCAACCTCTGGAGCAATGAGCCTACACAGGCCAAGACTCTCCCTGGCTATAATAGCCACTCCCCCCCCCCCTTCCCTGGGGTCGAGGTTGGTGCCATACCCGAAACCCAGCTGGGCAAATTTCAGAGAGAGGAACTCCTCCCTCCGGGCCCAGCCAGGTTTCGGTCACACAAGCCAGGTCGGCCTCCTCATCCAGGATCAGATCCCGGATGAGGAGAGCTTTATTTACCACCGACCTGGCATTGAGTAGCAACAACTTGAGCCCAGGGCCAGAATTACACTCATCACCAGTGCTTTGAGTTAAGCTCATGGAGCCTGAAGAAGGGATCGCTACTAAGCAGCGATTCCTCCTTCCCCTGGAACGGCTAGCTCCATGGCTTCCGCCATACCTGCCTCTCCCCAGCAAGACTGGGATATTTTGACCCTCTGCCACCCCAGAGATAAGTGTCCCCTCCCCTCCTGCCCCTCCAGCGTCAGGTGTGCCAAAAATTCCATTCATGTCATATTCATTCATTCCATACATATTATAATCCCTCCCACCCACTCCATTCCATCTATCACTCCCCTCCCATTCATTTTCATTCACAGTATTCCATTCATTCCAATAATTACTAAAATAGTCCCATTCATTCATGCCATCACTACCATCCTCCCATCCACTTAAAAATCCCCACAATAATTTAATTAAAAAGAGTTAATATAAAACTAATAGATCATATTATTAAAATATTAATTATTAAAAATATAGATAAATATAAGTAATAAAAATAAATATATAGGTAGAAGATATTTCAACTGGTCAGTTAATTAATCAATTAAGCCAAGTTCATATAGATATCATCCAGTCTAAAAAGGTGAGTCTGAGGGATGTATGATGTTATTAGTAGGACAAACAGTCCTGAGTATAAACTCTGTCCTCTGTCGTCCCAGGTTTCCTCTTTGCCACTGTCGTTGTTATCAGCTTTCTCACCTCCACGACACCCCCGGTCTCTCATGGGTCGCCCCAAATGTCTACCAGTACCTCTGCTGTTATTTGAGAGGTATCTCTGTATCCCCTGGTCTTCAGTTATAGCATCCAGCAGCCACAAGGTTTTCATACTGTCAATTTCAATCTGGCAGTTTCTTTCTCACAATCTCCTTGTTCACTATAATGGCAGACCCTCCTTCTTCCAGGCACTCCAGCACCAAGTATGTCCACCGCAAAGCCCTCCGACGTCAAGCGTGCCCACCATGTAACCACTCGACGTCCAGCGTCTATCCGGTAGATCCCGTTGTTTTTGGGAACGTCCTGCTGTTGTGGGGGACGTTTTCCTCCATCTACTTTCCTCCTCGGCCCGTGCACAGTCGGCCCAGCATGCTTGCCCTGAACATTCACACACTCGCTCGCTCCTTCTCAGTCCCTCTCCACCTCTCCTTTTCCACCTCTGTCCGTGTCAGTATGAGTCAATGCTGGGCGGCAACCCCCACTCTTCTTATCTCTGCCAGCCCCCGGGTTGAGCCTCAATGTAATTGCAACAATACAGCTCACCCCACTGCAGAATGCTCTTAAAAAGTGTGGATTCAGGGCAGAATCAAACCAGCTCGGTCACAATCGCCATTTTCCGAGCCCCAGCTGATCGGGGCTCCCAGCTTTCTCACAGCAGGAAATAAAGAGAAAAGCACTGCCGAGACACAAGGTAACACGATCCTCCGAAACGGGGGAGTCTAATCCTTCTGAACTATCTGTTGTTTTTCAAAATTAACTGAAAAGTTTCCCTATATTTGATCTTAATGCCGTAGTCCAGCGGAGCAGCAGTCTCTTCCCTCCCTCCTGCTACTCAACCGGAACCGGAATAGTGGATTTTATATATACATCTCTCTCTCTGTGGTGTGTGTGTGTGTGTGTGTGTGTGACAGTAGTTAGAATGTAGTACTGCAGGCTAATATGCCTGTTGTCAGCAGTTCAGCAGTTCAAAACTCACTGTTTCAAGGTTGACACAGCCTTCCATCCTTCTGAGGTTGGTAAAATGTGGACCCAGATTATTGTTGGGGCCAATATGCTGACTCTGTAAACCACTTACAGAGGGCTGTAAGCACTGTGAAGCTGTATATAAGTCCAAGTGCTATTGCTATTATTTTGAAAAATGGGTTTCATTTGTTTGCTACAAATGTTGAAGGAGAAAGAGCTGCAGTCATTAGCTGCACCTAATCTTGATAACTTCACAGTGATAAAATGGCAGATGGCTTAATATTTATACTTTACATGAGCTCAAACAACAAAAGAGTCAATTATAGAGTCAAGGAATTGCTTTGAAAAATAAACAGGAAGAGTTGGAACATGAAAACTGAACAATATAAAAGAGTGTTGGGGCACAAAAACTGGACAATCTAAAACAGACATCAGGACTTCAATTCCCAGAATTCTCCAGCTATCCCCAAATTGCCTGCTGGCTGGAGAGTTCTGGGAATTGAAATCCAGACATTTATTTATTTATTCGATTGTTATGCCGCCCTTCTCCTTAGACTCAGGATGGTTTACAACATGTTAGCAATAGCACTTTTTTAACAGAACCGGCATATTGCCCCCACAATCCTGGTCCTCATTTTACCCACCTCGGAAGGAGGAAGGCTGAGTCAACCTTGCGCCGGTGATGAGATTTGAACCACAGACCTAGAGATCTACAGTCAGCTTCAGTGGTCTGCAGTACAGCACTCTACCTGCTGTGCCACCCCGGCTCTTCAAGTTTCCAAAGTTTAGAAATACTGATCTAAAATAAAATCATCATTAATTCAAATTTCTAATGTTCTAGATGGGAATGGCATAAAGTCCTAAGGAAATAAATATATACCTTCCAGAATCTACTTAAATACTTACCCTAATTATTTTTTTATGAACATCCAAGACTGTTTGTCCTTATTACATACTTACCATGGCCCTTATTGTTAAGTAAGATGAGTTAGACAGGCAGAAAGGCAGGCAGATGAAAGGTATAGAGATACTTACCATTAAAAGAATAAAGATTACTGTTATAGGTATAATTTCATATCCTGTAGTGTTGTAGTTAGCTCTGGCCCAGCTCCTGCCCCAAGGAATGTGGAGGTGGAGGTGGGGGAGATATCCACATGCCACAGGCCTGGTTTTCTCCCAGTAGAATCTGTCGACGAAGTCTCCTCTGACCAAGGAAGCGTGAGTGACAGGGAAGAGGGGAGTGTTGCAGACAGCCCAGGAGGAGATCAATCACCCTTATCATCCCTAGATTCCGACCAAGAAGTTATGACACATCCACGCATGCGTAGAGTGATGCATAGGAGACAACAACTGAAGGATTATTACAAGAGATAAATGAATCCACCTGTGGTTGGGTGGGGCTGCTGTAATTAGTGCTACAGATAAAAGCACAGCCTGGTGTTTTAGCCTCATGACAGTTTATCTGATTCATTGTTTCATCAAGATCATGGTTTTTACTGTTCAAGATTGTGTGTGTGGACTCTCTGGACTTGGAATTGGAATTGGACTCAATTTCCCAGTTATTGGGTGAGCAATTGGATTGCATTTAACCTGTGCCTTGTGTGTACCAGAAAATCCCTTTGACATTTAAAAAGGGAGCTGTTTCTGATTTTCTGTTTATAAAAACTTTTGGGTTTTTCTTTTATCGTGTGGTGTGTGTCTTCCTGGACTAATTACCCTGTAATTACAGGCGGTTGAGACATGCCAGCAGAACACTGTATATTATCCAAATAGTCAGATCCAATGTGTGCAATGGTTAAAGTGCTCGAGATCCACATTCATGGAAACTGAATTTGAGACCTTGTTCTAAATTGAACTTCTTTCATAGTCCTCCTGCTATCAGAAAAAAATTATATCTAGTACCTTGTGCACCTGGTTATTAATCTAAGGGGAAAAAACAAATTTCTCAAGCAAGTTGTATAAGAGAACCAGCTGGTTCAATTACACATAAAAACCACTCACCCCGAAGAGGTGGGTCTGTCATAGACAGAAAAATATAAATTTACAATCTGTCATCCCTTTCACTGAACAACTCTGAGCCATATACTGTAAGGTCTACTACCTTGTTATTGTCAAAACAATGTTTTGTATTTGAGGTAGTACCTTTATGAGAATGAGCTTTAATATGATCTTGGGTTCAAGTTAGACTAAACTGTGTGTAGAAGGTGAAAGTTAGCATGTGGAAGAAAAAGAAGATGGCAACATGAAAAAGAAGACAGCAAATTTCAGAATCCCCATTGGTCTCAATTAGGAAATTGAAAGAAACCATAAATTTCAATCACTAGTAACCACTTTTGCAGTCTGTGACAGGTTCCACTAATGACTAATCTATTTTACACCCATGAGTAGAAGATTGCTTTGTGCTAAAGGATCTTTTCTCCACTGACTCATTAGTACAGCCATATTCTTTATCAGTTATTACCTCCATTTTGAGGATCTCAGGTTTCTGACTGATGAAAGGCAAAGAACACTGATATTCAGAGACTGCCTATAGTTTCATTGATATGTGCATGTTTAAAATAGCTTATCCACAAGAATGCTGTAATAGTAAGAATGCAAATTATTAAAATGATCTGACAAAAACAAGAGATTTGAGCATTGAATGAAAGAATGCCAAAGAAAAGGTCAATAGAAATTAAGATTTTATATCAAAAACTTAAAAATATAGATTCTGTCCCTTATATTGAAGGTGGTGTTAAATTTTCTCTAAAAAAATTGCAGGATTCTCTTCATGCAAACTTACAATAAAGTAGATTTAGCTTATCCTGTTGTGTTTCTGGCTGGTTTTCTCAAATGAGTATGGCAATAAGTCTGAAAGTATGATCTTCCTACAGCCATTTTTTAACTCATTAATTGAAATCATTCCTTCCTAAGTTTCTTTGAACATTAAGTGTTCTGCCTGACTGGCTCAGGCAATGCGTAACAGTCCAAGGAAAAGAAATCAAACACACACGTGCTCTGCTAATCAGCAAACTTGTATTAAATAAACAAAAAAGGATTACTCAAAACAGTTTGTAGTGTCCGAAAACAATGCAAGTCTTACTTCAGCCGCATACAAAAACACAGGAAAAAGCAAACAAAGACAACGTGGAATGAGCAAAGACATTTCAGGAGTCCTTTTGAATCTTTGGAGCAAACAGCAAGTCCCAGAGTTTTCACTTCCCACTTGTCTGAAAAAGCTGGGTTGAAAACTCCAACGGCACGGAACAGAAACTTCAGAGCAGGAACCACAAAATAACACAGATAAACAGCCACAGTTTGCCTTGGCCTTTGTTCCCTTTTATCCCTTTACTCCTCATTAAGGGAACCACACCCAGCCTCAGTATAAGAACCACACCCAGCCCAGGTGCTCCTATAATGACTTGTAATACTCCTTAAAGTTATCCCTTCTTTCCATAGCTCTTCGGCTACGCAGATAAATATATTGATCTGCAGAAGAACCCAGGGATAAAAGACTGTCCGAGGGACTACAGGCCAAATCCCCTGGGCTGTCTGCTGAATCCTGCGTCCCAGTGGCCTCGTCCTCCTGGCTGTCTGCCACGTCTTCCTGGCTGTCTGCTACATCTTCCTGACTGTCTGCCACACCTTCCTGGCTGCCAGCCAGGCTTTCGCATTCACTTTGTGCCGCGTCTCTCCTATCTGTGGGAGCAATGGCTGGCCCAGGCCCAAACACAACAATTAAATAACTGTGTTTTCTTCCCTCACGTGCCTGATTGTTCTGTAGGCCGCATCTCCTTCCCTCATCCCCCAACCTCATCCATACATTTCATTATAAGGGTTTACCAGTTGACTGCTGTAAGCCTTCAGCCAACCTCACCATCACACATCCAAGTGACTTCCTCATCCTTTCTTTACCAGATGCCACCAAAAGCTAGTCTCCCATTAGACTTTGCTGCCAGACAATAGGACACAGGGGTTAGAGGGAGACAGGAAAGATGATAGCTATATGCCCCTCCAATCCTCTCTTGTGACATGCAGTCAAATGTTTTCAGGGAAGTATAGGTGTGAGACTAAAATGGGTTACCCTGAGAATCATGGATTCCAGTATTGTGTAAATTAGCAAATTTGAGCTTCCTTGATTCCAGTATCACCCAAACAGATGCAAGAATTTTGGTATTACAGTGTTCCCTCGATTTTCGCAGGGGATGCGTTCCGAGACCGCCCGCGAAACTCGAATTTCCGCAAAGTAGAGATGCGGAAGTAAATACCTTTTAAAAGTGTTCAGAAACTTCAGATCGTGCAGAATACAGCTGCGAGAGCAATCATGGGCTTTCCAAGATATGCCCATGTCACACCAACACTCCGCAGTCTGCATTGGTTGCCTATCAATTTCCGGGCACAATTCAAAGTGTTGGTTATGACCTATAAAGCCCTTCATGGCATCGGACCAGAATACCTCTGGGACCGCCTTGTGCCGCATGAATCCCAGCGACCAGTTAGGTCCCACAGAGTTGGCCTTTTCCAGGTCCTGTCGACTAAACAATGTCGTTTAGCGGGACCCAGGAGAAGAGCCTTCTCTGTGGTGGCCCCGACCCTCTGGAACCAGCTCCCCCCGGAGATTAGAACTACCCCCACCCTCCTTGCCTTTCGTAAAGTTCTTAAGACCCATCTCTGCCGTCAGGCATGGGGGAATTGACACATCTCCCCTGGGCCTATACAGTTTATACATGGAATGTTTGTGTGTGTGTTTGCTTTTAATAATGGGTTTTTTAGTGCTTTTTAAAATTATTAGATTTGTTTTTTACATTGTTCTTGTTATTGTTGTGAGCCGCCCCGAGCCTACAGAGAGGGGCGGCATACAAATCTAATCAATAAATAAATAAATACACAATTTTTAGCTATGGACCGTATCACAAGCCTTCCCTTAAAACTTTAAACCCCTAAATTACCGTTTCCCATTCTCTTAACAATCATTTACTCACCATTATTACTGGTACTCACCATTGAATAAGACACTTAGTGATCCTGATATTTATAAACATAATTATTTATTAACAATAATAATTTTTTTTGTTATTTATTTGCAAAAGATATTAGTTTGGTGATGACGTATGATGTCATCAGGCAGGAAAAATCCTGGTATAGAAAAACCCCGCAAACTATTTTTTAATTAATATTTTTTGAAAAACCGTGGTATAGGCTATTGGCGAAGTTCGAACCCGTGAAAATCGAGGGAACACTGTACATACTAAATTAATAACACACATAGCCTTAAATAAATTTGACAGAGGACTGACCCAACAATCCTAATCCAAGGCCTGAGAGAATAACCAGGTCTTTAAAGCTTTCCAAAATCCCATTGAAGTTAAAGAAACATTATTATTATTATTATTATTATTATTATTATTATTATTATTATTTTGATGCAGATTAAATCTGGATACGGAATGAAAGAAATGTAACTGAGAATGGATGAGGAAGTGGTGTGAAAGCAGTTTCATTTATTCAGGCATAGATTTTAGCTTTACATTTTTTAACACTAACAAATTATTGTTGTTTTCCCATTTTTATGTGTTAGATGTTACCAATAAAAAAATTAATGAAAGTGAGCATTAACTTTCCTAGTCATCTTGAATTGCTCCACAAGTCAAAACATCAAAAATGAATGGTCCAATTTGATTGTAGTTTTTAAAAAATGTTTTCCAAAATAATGCAGCATGAAATAAAAGTAATAATACAGAGGTTGCTCGGCATTCCACTATATATGCAGGAATTGTATCTTATACATTTATTTTCAGCAAGGACACAATATCAGGGCAGAAAAACAAATGCTGCTAACTAAACACTATTGTCCCTTCCCACCAGTATCCCTCAGTAAATGAAGACAGGATGAACAGCTAAAATTACTAATTGGTTTACTGATCAGTTGTACTTTGTTCGATTGATTTGCAATTAATTCTGGTTTGTGGTGCAGAGAAGAAGAAGCTTGGCGCCAGTGTTCAAGGAAGCTGATACTTAATACTCACCAAGAGAGATGTGGGATGAAATATCAATAATTTGTTTGGAGGTATGTCCTTAAGACATTGAAACTGCATCTTTGGCATTTGTCAGGGCTTAAGAAATAGGAGACGTGATGGTTTGGGTCCTTGGCTGCTATTTGTGTCAGCAAAAGTCCTGCCCAGAGGAACACAGATATTTTCATTAATTGAAATACCGAGGCATGTAGAATTACATATCATTCTACTATCTTTGATGGAATCTCTTAATAATTATTTTGTTTTGAAAAGTTCAGCATCACTTTGTTTTTACAAAACCATGCCATGTATCCATGAAATGATCATCTTGAAAGCTTAAAGGAAAAGCATAGAATCCTGAAGCAGTAAAAAATATTCATCATCACTAAAAATAATAATTTCTGAAAATCTTTTGAAAATCAGTCCCCTTCTAGTGTATGCACAAAGGTTTCTGGTTCAGTTCACAGCAATGTATCTATAGGTATAAATAGAGAGTTCAATGTTTTTTTAAGATCATGTCCAATTCTCATGTATTTATTTATATTATCCCATTTTTGCATTCATTTACACTTTTAGAAATCCATGTTGTGGAAAAGTCTTAATTGCATTTATGAATATATTTCCTCACTAAATTCAAATTTCTAAATATATCTGATATTTAGAAAGGATGACTCGCAAGTAGTGATGGGCGAACCAAACCCGCACAATTCGGGTCTGTACCGAATTTTGCGGTGTTTGGTATGCCGAACACAAACCCGAAAATTTTTGGAACTTCGGGTAAAGTTCAGGGTCGCGTTCAGTGTACGGAGCTTTGACGTCACCGGCAGGTTGCTAAGGACCCCAAGGTGATCACTTCCTGGATTCCATGGAATCCAGGAAGTGATCACCTTGGCATTCTTAGCAACCTGCCGGTATACATGACATCAAAGCTCCGCCCCCAGAATCTCTTGGTGGGATTCCCCGTTCGGGTTCGGTTCGAGTTCGGCCAAATTTTGCGTAAAGTTTGTCCAAACTTGCCGACCCCGAACACCGTTGGGTTCGCCCACCACTACTCGCAAGCAATAGTAGCATTTACTGTAAATATTATCCCTAAAAGTAATCTGGGTCTGTTCTCAATTCTTATTTTTAAATCGTGGCATTCATATTTAGGGATGTTATTATTATATTTTATACCCTAAAGTGCCTAAAGATTGAAACATGCTGGAGATATATTTAGCCTAACAGCAACATAAAGGGTGGTTGTTGTCATTTTAAATAGAGCTGAGTTCTGGTAATAGCAGTAGATGCAATACTGAAACAATTGCTCTTTACTCACTGGAGCTAATGGTGGAACCTGTAATAAATAATACAAACGATGAATGCTATTGCAATATTGAGATAAGGAAAGGCAGTCTGAGAATCGGTACCATTCAAGACTAGGACCTCTCTGCAAAACGAAAGCTATGATCTGGTTACAAATTATAAATGTCTCTTCAAACTGCATGTTCCTAGATGCATTTAAGATAACGGTAATAGTGGCAGATCATTCCCAGGGGAAAAGTGTTGCATGGTTTAGTGACTCTGGTGTCAAAGAGCTATCTGTCACAAACATCCATTGATTTCACTTAGGTTCTTCAGTGCTCTGATAATGTACCATATTTTGCAGAGTATAAGACACACCAGAGTATAAGACACACTTTAGTTTTGGGAAAGGAGAATAGCGGAAAGAAAATTTATCTACCAGGTATTCATTTGGCTAGCGTCCTTAGTCTGTTCAGCTTTACCACATTATTTTATTTCCTTGTTGTTCTGCTGGGCTCTCTGATAGGAGCCTCCCAAAAATTCAAGGGTACAAATTTCAGACACACACACGTTTGAAAATTCAAAACAATGTTCTTTATCCCAAAATTCAAAATAAACTAAGCACTCTTTTTTATTGCAAAGAGCACTCGTCCCAAAACAACCGGGTAGTCTGTACAATTAACCTTAAGCAGTCATTAAGTACTTAGCTAGCAGCTGTGAAGAAACTTCACACCCCTTCTTCTTCCAACGAAGTGAGACACACACACACACACACGTTGCTCTGCTTTGTTTTCAAAGGCGTGAAAAATCAACAAGCAAAGTCCAGAAACCAGCAACCCAGGATTCCTGACGAACTGCAATCAGATACTCTTCCACAACGGCCAAACCCACATGCTGCTATTTATAGCAGCAGCTCTAATTACTGGAGCCCCACCCAAACACAGGTGTCCGCTCTTATCTCCTGTAATATGTCCTTACTTGGTCTCTTCTATGAATAATTCTGCGCTTGCATGGATCCAAAACATCTTTATCTGAATCAATGGAAGATAAGGAAGATTGACTGCCTGGGCAGTGTGCCAAGCCCTCCTCTGCCGAGTCACTCCCACCTTCTTTTTCGTCCGAGGAAACTAAACTCTGAATTGACTCTAACTGCAATAACACAGGCCTGTGACGTGTTGAAGTTTTCCCTGCATCCACCTCCACATTCCCTGGGGCAGGAGCTGGGCCAGAGCCAACCACAACACCGGTTAAGTCTGAAAAAGCCTTTTTCAGAGGGAATATGAATGAAACAAGCCTGAAAAGACTTAGGGCTGGAAAAACCTTCTTCGGAGGGAGGAGGAAGCTGGGAAGATCGTTAGCACCCAGTAAGGGCTGGAAAAATTGCTTTGAAAATGCTACATTTGGAGTATATGATGCACCCAAATTTTCAGCTTCTTTTAGGGAGGAAAAAGGTGTGTCTTATACTCTGAAAAATACAGTATCTTCTTCATTTTCTTTTTAAAATTATTTTTATTGATATTTGTCTTTTCTACATCATAATATTTCTAAACAGATCCACATCAGTATACACTGTATACATTAATATCAATACAGTAGTACCTCTAGATATGAGTTTAATTCGTTCCAGAACGGAGCTTGTATGTCAATCAAATCGTATCTGGAACAAATGGCTTTAGACTTTGTTTTTCCCCGCCGAGATAACCAGAAGCAAGGATTTTGCGCCACCTAGTGGAAGCTCGGCTCGTATCCCGAATTTGAGCTTGGGTGTGGAACAGAAATTTCGCTCCCATCGTGGCTTGTAACTTGGAATGCTCGCATGTGGAGCAGCTCGTATCTAGAGGTACTACTGTATTTATATAACTTGTACATTGCTTTTTCTTGTTGTCAAATCTTGCATTCTTGTCCCACATTGTCTCCATGTCTTCCTTTTCTTTATCCATTCATACCATTTTGTCCATTTATTATAATATTCATAGGCATTTTGTCCATTTAACTCCATCGTTAAATTGATGAATTTAAATGTGCTGTCCATTTCAGCACAGTCATATATTTTTTTTATAATTTCCTTCTCCGGAGGTGCTTGAGGGACATATGTAATCCTTGCTGCTGTCCCATTGTGTAATACTAGATATTTAATGTTTTTAGGAGATTGTCTCCTAGTGATTCCTAGTAAGAAGAATTCAGTTGTTTTTTATTACTTCCTGCATCCACTTATGTATTTCCCTCCAGTACTGTTTAGTTTCAGGACACATCCACTACATATGAAAGAAGGTGCCTTGCTCATTTTTTACATTTTCAAGGTCAGAGAGGGTCTGCAACTTGGGCGTCCTCCTCAATCCACAGCTCACATTAGAGAAACATCTTTCAGCTGTGGCGGGGGGGGGCTTTGCCCAGGTTCGCCTGGTGCACCCTAATTGGACCAGGAGTCACTGCTCACAGTCACTCAAGCCCTCATCACCTCAAGGCTCGACTACTGTAACGCTC
The DNA here is from genome assembly GCF_031021105.1 of Erythrolamprus reginae. Classification (NCBI taxonomy): domain Eukaryota; kingdom Metazoa; phylum Chordata; class Lepidosauria; order Squamata; family Dipsadidae; genus Erythrolamprus; species Erythrolamprus reginae. The sequence continues at coordinate 326,009,590 of NC_091951.1, read as the reverse complement.
TCTAGATGGGGCTACCTTTGAAAAGTGTTCGGAAACTTCAGATCTCCAAGTCCCATCAACTAAACAATGTCATTTGGCAGGACCCAGGCGAAGAGCCTTCTCTGTGGCGGCCCCAGCCCTCTGGAACCAACTCCCCCCAGAGATTAGAATAGCCCCACCCTCCTTGTCTTTCGTAAGCTCCTTAAAACCCACCTCTGCATGGGGGAACTGAGATATTCTTTCCCCCCTAGGCTTCTACAATTTATGCATGGTATGTTTGTATGTATGTTTGGTTTTATAATAAGGATTTTTAGTTGTTTTAGTATTGGATTGTTACATGCTGTTTTTTTATCACTGTTGTTAGCCACCCCGAGTCCACAGAGAGGGGCGACATACAAATCCAATAAATAAATAAATAAATAAATAAATAAATAAATAAATAAATAAATAAATAAATAAATAAATAAATAAATAAATAAATAAATAAATAAATAAATAAATAAATAAATAAATAAATAAATAAATAAATAAATAAATAAATAAATAAATAAATAAATAAACAAACAAACAAACAAACAAACAAACAAACAAACAAACAAACAAACAAACAAATAAATTTAGGTATATTTTCACCAATCTCCTTGGGGCCAGATGCCACTGGTAGAACATTTTATAATAATTTTCTTTATATGCTATTGATTTTGTTAATTTAATATTCCTAGTTGAAATTTTCTCCTAGTATATTATGTCCGATGTTTTTTACCCATGCAATCATCGGCCCTTTTACTATTTTTTTTTAAAAAATTATTATTTAGATTTGTAGGCCGCCCCTCTCCGCAGACTCGGGGCGGCTCACAACAAAAATATGACTATATCTTCATGTTTATCGAATTCTAACAAATAGTTATATATTCTGGATATAATTTTTCCTCTGGGCCTGTAAGTATTTTCTACATCCTTTTTGTACCTTGATTGTATTTGCAATAGGACCACCAATAAAATTTTATATCTTGTTTTGCCAATTCTTCCTTGCTTTTTAGTTTTCCCAGTGGGTATAATATTTCTTTATATTTGATTATTTTTGTGACACTGGACACCTCTGTCTGAAATCTTTGAATATCTGAAATGATTTGGTCATTTTCCCATTTATAATTACCTTGGCTTTCTGGCAGGTTTATATTGTTTTTACCATTTGCTCAAATGTATTGCCGAATTTCATTACATGCCGGATTTACATGCTGTTTTGTACTACTGTTGTTAGCCGCCCCGAGTCTACGGAGAGGGGCGGCATACAAATCCAATTAAAAAAAAAAAAAAAATAATAATAATAATAATAATAATAATAACAACAACAACAACAACAACAATCTGTCCTATCATATAATGCTAATTTATGTTGTTGAACGCCTTTTGTGCATCCAGAAAGACTAGTGAAACCTGTCTTTCTGGATGCACTTCACACTATTCAATTATATTTAATATTGTTCTTATATAGGTTCTAATGTGTCGCATTGGTAAAAATCCATTTTGGTCCGAATGTATAATTTTGTCTGAAATTCTTTTAGTTCTTTCCACTACAATAGACATAAAAATTTTGTAATTGGCATTCGACAACAAAATTGGCCTATAATCTCGAATTTAGCTTGCATTGGCATCTTCTTTCATAATCATGGTGATATATGTCTCCCTCCACGATTCGGGCATTCTGGCTTTCAGAAGTGCTTCATTTTACAATTTCAATAGTAAATATTCTACTATATCTCCAAAAATTTTATAAAATTCTTCAGGAAATCCATCAGGTCCTGGTGATTTATTCTTTTTCTGACTTTTAATTGCAGCTTGAAGTTCCATTAATGTAATCACTCTATTTATCATTGTCTTATCATTTTGTTCTAATTTTTGTATACTTATATCTGTCAAGTATTTTTCCATTTTATTAAGTTCTATCTAATCTTGTTTCTATAGCTTCTTATAATATTCTGAGGCAATTTCTTTTAATTTTTCTTTGTTGTGGTGTAGTTTCCCTTCCTCCTCCATTAAATGGTTATTGAAATGGACGTCCAAGTGCCGCCTCTATGTTGGTTGAGGCAGACAAGATTCCCTTGGGTACCATTTATTGGGGGTCAAGGAAAATGGAGGGTTTTGCCTTCGCTTTCTGATCAAGATCCCCATATACAATTGTTGGGCCACTGGGTTACACAGAATGCTGGATTTGATGGGCTTTGTCCCAATTCAGCATGGGTCTTCTTATGGTCTTATATTCTTATGTTCTTATGTTGTTATTAATTTGTGAATCATCCTATTTTCATTTTTCTTTTTAATCTTATGTGCCAATCACCTGCCCGTCTTATTTGTGCTTTCAAAAAATGTCTGTTTTGTTAACCTGAAATTTTTAATACATTCTTGCTGTTTCATTAAGTTTAGCTAGTGCTTAAGGGCAAAATAGAGCTTCATATGTTTTATTGTCTTTTTTGGGGGGGTTTGGAGTTTATATTCCAATTGTTTTATATCTTCCAATATTTTGTTATATCGCTGCCATTTTTCTTTTTCCGTTTAGCAAAGAAATATCTCTGAAAAAAAAAGATCCAATATTTATCACAGATTATCTTTTATCACCTGAGATTGCATAAATACAACTTGATAGGAAAGGGAAAACTAACCTAATCTTTCCATATTTCTGATGCAGTTGAACAGATACATTTTAACTGTCAATTTTTTTTTTGTAAAACAGGTACCTATTTATGGTATCTATGAAGCATAAATTGAAATGGGAGTTGGAATCTTGGTCCTGAATTTATAGCATGACACACGTATCAATTTATCAGTCTCTCTCTCTCTCTCTCTCTCTCTCTCTCTCTCTCTCTCTCTCTCTCTCTCTCTCTCTTTCTCTCTCTCCTTCCCTCCCTCCCTCTCTCTCCCCTCTCTCTCTCTCTCCGTGCGCGTGCACACACACACAGACACACATTCTGGTTTTGTCTTAAAAATAAATATTAAAAGAACAAAAGAATATATCATTCCAGCTTCACCTTCACTGATGTCTTCTTAATTCCTTGTTCAATGCATCCAAGAAACACATTGGTATGACGACTTTAGGTATTATCTGGTACTGGTTTTTATAATACAGAGGCTGCAGATTCCAATAATGAATAACATAAAAAATCTGCTTGCATTTAACTAATACTATAATATATGTGAATGCACCAAAATTTTCTAAAATGCTGCATTAAGTCATTATTGCTATTCAGTCTTGGAATTCATGACTAATGTAATAATCTGTGCAAAATTGTATATATACAAAGAATGTGATATAAATATTCCAGCGTTAAAAATTCAGAAAGAAAGAAATGCAGATAAAAATTGCAGTACTTTTTTCTTCTGTTTTTCCCCCTGAAGGCAAAGTAGTATATTTAGCTTTAAAGGTTTATAATGATTAATAAACTAATTGGTTTGCAGAAATCATTAGTTGAGGTTGCCTTGGATTGAATTATTATTCAGACCTGCACTGACCTGACTAATGATCCTGAACATTGGTGTCAAAAGTTCTTCTTATACTTAACTATCCGTGTCTAATAAATCCAGAGGGTTAATAAAATGTCCTTTCTTAAGATGGATGTATTTGCTCCAAATAAATAAATAAAATTGGTACTGATGCTAAAATGGATTTCTTCAGAAAGAAATATTCTAGAGAAGTCTTTCTTAAGAAAAAAGCTATTCTAAATAAATGTGTTATTGTTCAATGGCTGGAAATTGAGCAAATTAGGATATAATGCCAAAGTCTTGTTTATAACAATCAATATTAAGTAAAATTATTTATTTCAATCATTTCTACTGTTCAATGTGCAGGAGGGTGATCGGGATTTGATAAATGGAATTGAACATGATTAAAATACTTACATTACTAAGATAAATGGTCTTCGTACAAACAGTGTACCCTTTTCATTCTGACTTTTATACTACACTATTCCAAAAACAGAACTATAGGTCTACATGACATAATCAATTAGTATGCAATAGCATGGTTGATACTCATTAATGCCAAGTAAAAATAGACAATATAGGTTAAAGATACAGAAAACTGTATATTGAGATTTCAATAATGAGACAGCCACATGGGCTCTCAAAATAATTAAGGGGGTGATCATGTGAAAAAGGTATTTAATCATTTAACCATTTAATCATTTAACCATTTAATCAAATCAATGATGGTATAAAAGATAAAAACAGTAAATGGAAGAGTGGTTAAACAATAAAATATCAGTCTATAAAGAATTTAAAATTGCACGAATCCCAGCAACCGGTTAGGTCCCACAGAGTTGGCCTTCTCCGGGTCCCGTCGACTAAGCAATGTCGTTTGGCAGGACCCAGGAGAAGAGCCTTCTCTGTGGCGGTCCCAACCCTCTGGAACCAGCTCCCCCCAGATATCAGAGTTGCCCCCACCCTCCTTGCCTTTCGCAAGCTCCCTAAAACCCACCTCTGTCATTAGGCATGGGGGAATTGAAATTTCTCTTCCCCCTAGGCTTATAGAATTTATACATGGTATGCTTGTATGTATGAGTGGTTTTTTAAATTGGGGTTTTTAGATTGTTTTTAATATTAGATTTGTTTATATTGTCTTTTTATATTGTTGTTAGCTGCCCCGAGTCTTCGGAGAGGGGCAGCATACAAATCTAATTATTATTATTATTATTAATAATAATAATAATAATAATAATAATAATAATACAATAAAATTATGTCATTTAATTGCTTACATCAATGATGGCAAACATTTTTTCCCCTTGGGTGCTGAAAGAGCGTGGGTGCACGCTATTGCACAAATGCAAGTGCCCACACTCATAATTCAATACCTGGGGAGCAGGTAAACAGCTTCTCCTGCCCCCGGAGCCTTCTGGAGGCTGGAAATTGCTAGTTTCCCAACTTCTGGTGGGCCCAGTAGGATCGTGTTTCATCTTCCCCAGGTTCCAAAGGCTTCCCTGGAGCCAGAGTAAGGTAAAAATACCCTCCTCCATCCCTCTGGAGGCTGTCTGGAAGCCAAAAATGCCCTCCCAGAGTCTCTGTGTGAGCCAAAAATCAGCTGGCTGCCACACACATGCATGTTGGAGCTGAGCTAGGGCAACGACTCGCGTGCCAGCAGATATGGCTCTGTGTGCCACCTTTGGCACCCATGCCATGTTCACCATCACTGGCTTACATTATTAATTTCAATATAGAAGTCCAGATTCATTAGAGCATTTTGGTACAATTCTTCTTTGTATCAGATGAAAATAAATTGTCATTCTGTCACCTAATTCAGGTGTGCGGATGGAACATAGCTCCATCACTATAGAATAAAGCGCTTGATACCTAATTAAGATGAAATGTTAGTTCTTTATAAAACATTTTAGTACAAAGTGGCTCTGTTTCAACTATCATTACTGTAGCATTTGTTTATAGAAATTTAGATTTATTTTTTCCCCTGCAGATTACAACTCAACAGGGGGGAGATGAGGTAATACCATTGGTTGCTGATAGACTTCAATTTGGAGTAAAGCCAGAACGGCTAATTGGGTTCGGCTCCATGGCTCTGGAACGCCTAATTGGGTTCAGTTCCACGGCTCTGGAAATACCATGAGTTCAAGCGGAATTATGCATCGGCGCCCATAGAGGTAGCAAAATTGTGCATGGAGCCGCAGCAGCACCCGTGTTCCGTGCATGCCCCTCTATACTCAAATGTTTTATAAAGAACTAGCATTTCATTTTAATTAGGTATCAAGACCTTTGTTCTTCAGTGATGGAGCTATGTCCCATCCGCACACCTGAATTGGGTGACAGAATGACAATTTATTTTCATCTGATATAAAGAAGAATTGTAGAAAAATGCTCTAATCAATCTGGATTTCTACATTCAATTAATAATGTAACCAATTAAATGACGGAATCTTATTATAGTTTTATGGCAATTTTAAATTATTTATGTATTGATATACCCCTCTTCCATTTACTTCTTTACTTCCATTTATCGCTCAAACTCATGGTACCTCCCGAGCTGCAGAGGTGAGCCCAATTAGGCTTTCTGGCTAGCAGCCCAACCCTGAGTAAAGCTATATGCAAAGCTTATTTCATATGTATTTATTATTAATAATATTAACAACAGACTGATTGCTTTTCAACTCTTGAAACTTATTCTTTGGTTTTATCATTTAGCTTTCTAGATTCAAAAGTCTTTAATTCATGCCCAGGGAATCATATTTTACTTTTACTTTTCATAAAAGGGGAGACTGGGGTAGGATTACTTAAAAAACAGGAAGCAGCGGTGTCTTTTTTTATTGTTAATCTCATGCCTTGACACCAGGACAGAGAGGTGTGAGATCTTCAGAGCTGCATTTCTCTCTTTCAGAAATGAAGGTGGTGACAAAGAAGACAACACAAGGAAATGTAACCTTATTTGTCTGATTCCAGTTCTTTAATAAGACACTTCTTTACAGGCCTTTGAAGCAGGCGAGCTGCCTTATCACCTAATTAGAGAAGATGACATAACACCATCATGGCAGGTGATGTATTATAGACCAAACAGATATTACTCAGTAAAATCTATGAGAGATTCTCTAAGCAGCTAGAGCATAATAAACAGGCAGAAGCTACACTAATTTATTGACAAAAATAAGTATGCACCTAAGTTCATATTTACAACCCCTTGCTATTTGGTGATGCATATATATATGATATATAGACATTTATTTCAGAGATTGCTTATAAGAGAATAAATATATGTGGTACCTCAATTGAAAAGAATTTTACAACCCCTTGCTATTTGGTGATGCATATATATGATATGTAGACATTTATTTCAGAGATTGCTTATAAGAGAATAAATATATGTGGTACCTCAATGCAAAAGAAAAAAATTTTTTTCTAACCTACAAAACAGCACATTTAAACTTTTCACGATAGTATTTAAATATCATTATTATTCCAGTGACTAACAAATAAATGCAATAGCTGCATCTACACTTTAACTAGCCTGTTGCAAAATAGTTTAATTAATTAATTAATTAATTAGATTTATATGCCGCCCCTCTCAGTAGACTCGGGGCGGCCCACAACAATAACAAAGACAATGTAAGAACAAATCTAATAATTTAAAAAACACTAAAAACCTCATTATTAAAAGCAAACATACACACAAACATACCATCTATAAACTGTATAGGCCCGGGGGAGATGTCTCAGTTCCCCCATGCCTGACAGCAGAGATGGGTCTTAAGAACTTTATGAAAGGCAAGGAGGGTGGGGGCAGTTCTGATCTCCGGGGGGAGCTGGTTCCAGAGGGTCGGGGCCGCCACAGAGAAGGCTCTTCTCCTGGGTCCCACCAAATGACATTGTTTAGTCAACGGGACCCAGAGAAGGCCAACTCTGTGGGACCTAACCGGTCACTGGGATTCATGCGGCAGAAGGCAGTCCCGGAGATATTCTGGTCCGATGTCATGAAGGGCTTTAATGTGAACCAACCAGTGGTGAAATCTTAATGGTACACCCCAGAGCGGGCATATTGGTAGTGGCAGCCACAGGTGGTTCAGAGAATCAATAGTGGCCCACCCATGCAGATGTCTCAATTTTCTTGTTTATAACCCTCTGCGCATGTGCAGAAGGTGAAAAAGCATGTGCTTCTAAACTAGTAGGGAAGATAAGTAGATTTCACTGCTGGAACCAACTACTTATTTATGTTTCTTTTGAGATGGAAAAATATTTTACATACCTACATCTTTAGGCATATAAGAATTCATATTGATTACAGTAAAAAGAATGATATATATATATATAAAGGGGATTAATAAATGAAAATGTTATCATTTATCCTGTCTATTTTTATACATTATAGAAATATGAATATAATCTCCGGGGACAAAGGATTGCACCTGTTTATCTCCTTTATTTCTTTATTTTGAAATAAATCAGATGGTGCTCAGACCTAAAACGGCTAATAAGCCTGTGCGTCCAACTGGAAGGACAGCTTGGAGATGTATCGTTCTTCTTTGCCCATGATATAAATGAGTCACGTGTTTTCTTTTTAATTTCATCCTGAGGCTTCTGTCTTTAATACCTTTTAGTCAGCCATGGCCTATTAAACATCTAAGCCATCCAGTAGAACAAATAATAGAGCAGTGATCCATAACCACCTTCGTTGTCACATCCAAGGGTCCACTAGAGCTAATGTGAGAGAGAGGTTGGTTGCTAGGTGCCGAGATGCTTCTATTTAGAAAACTTCCCTAGTTTTGTCTCCCTGCTAAGATGACAAAAGTGTAATTAGAGATTAATCAAGAGCTGCATTAGTGGCACAGCTTCCTGCAGACTAAGTTCTGATGCTCACCAGCAGTTAAGTGCATCTGCCTGTATTTATCAGTTCTTGGGAGGTTTCTTAATTTATTGTCTCATTTATGCATTTAGTTGTAGAAGGTTACCACGGGTAAATGTGACAAAATGAATACAACTTAAGCCAATTTTTTTTAAAAAAAACTTTGCCCATTATAAAGATTCTGGAGGAACAGACTGGACACATACTGAAAATTTGTGATGAAGATGGCTTTACATAGCAACTGATATATTCATCAACTGTTGTGACACTTCAAAGTGCTTGGCTTAGGACTCTTCAATTTTCAACCTTTTCCAACTTCATATCCCACTGAATAGTACTGTTTTGTGACTACTCAGGCAAGAGTAGTAGATGCTTGGAACAAACTTACAGCAAACCTGGTTGGTAAATCCACAGTAACTGGATTTAAACAGGCCTGGGATAAACATGTATCCATCCTAAGATAAAATACAGGTAGTAGTATAAGTGCAGACTAGATGGACCATGAGGTCTTCTGCCGTCAATCTTCTATGTTTCTAAGTCCTTATGAAAGGTGTTAAGTCCTCGACTTACAACTCCACCAAAAACGCAAAGTCCTCAACTTACAACCAGGAAGGCGGATGCTAAAGCCTGATTGGCTAAGCACAAGAGGTCTTTCGAGCGAGAAGTTAAAGCAGTATGATTGGTTGGCTGTCTGACAGCCACACTATAAAAGGAGCTTTCAGAATTCTGGTCGCTGTTCTATTTAAGCTGAGCTGGAGTGGTGCTGAAAATGCCAGAATAAAAATTCCCTGTTCAAAAAGTCAAGTCTGGGCTAAGTTCTGTCAGTGCAAGGACTCACAAGAGCCATATAGAAGCATTATGTGCTATAAATATTTGGGAACTGTTAGTTTTAGAATAATCTGAGGAATTTAGTACTTGTGAAGATTTTAAGTATTTCACATCCATTGCAGGAAAAAAAAAAATACTAGTGTTAATGAGTGGGTCCTGCATTCAATCAGAAGCAATAAAAGGGAGCAGACAGACAGGAAGAGACACGGCTACTGCTTCCGATAGAAACACCCTTGTGTGTTTTTAAGCATCTTTTACCATTGAATTAAAGTTGTTAGTCAGAAATTCTCCCTATTGTTAAGAGATTTCTGACAAGATGCTTCTCTTCACCTCAGGTTGAAAAAATTTAAATGGCTGCCTATTTTACAGCACAACTCTGGATGCCTATTATAGAGTTGTTGTAAGGTTCACAACTAATAGGATGCAAAGAATGAAGGAGTACATGTGAATATAAAATACCATTCAGGAGTTCTCTAGCAGACATATAACCTCCTCATTGAAAAAGGAATGTGCCATCTCAGAATTCAAACACTAAATTAACCCAGTGTTTAATTTAAAATGATTTTGAATTTAATATTTACAGAATATCTCTGAGACCGCCTTCTGCTGCACGAATCCCAGCGACCGATTAGGTCCCACAGAGTGGGCCTTCTCCGGGTCCTGTCAACTAAACAATGTCGGTTGGCGGGCCCCAGGGGAAGAGCCTTCTCTGTGGCAGCCCCGACTCTCTGGAACCAGCTCCCCCCAGAGATTAGAACTGCCCCTACCCTCCTTGCCTTTCGTAAACTCCTCAAAACCCACCTTTGTCATCAGGCATGGGGGAATTGAGACATCTCCCCCGGGCCTATACAATTTATGTATGGTATGTTTGTATGTATGTCTGCTTAATAATGGGGGTTTTTAAATATTTTAAATTGTAAATTATTAGATTTGTTATGAATTGTTTTATTGTGTTGTGAGCCGCCCTGAGTCTACGGAGAGGGGCGGCATACAAATCTAATTAATAATAATAATAATAATAATAATAATAATAATAATAATAATAATAATAATAATAATAATAATAATTGGGTAGTTTGGATTATACGACTAAATACACTAAATCACCTTACCTAAGAAAAGCAGTTCTCACCAGGACTACTGCCATGGAATGAATAAAATTTTGCTTCAGTAACATTAGATAATAGCAACTGCACCTTTTCAACTTTTTGTGATCAGGTATCAAAGTCCACCTTCAAGAAAATAATGAATCCACAAGGCAAAGTTAATATAAATCCTATGAGGCAGGGGAATTTATGTTCAGTCCTCACACCTTACCTCTCAAAAATAATTTGATTTTTGTAAAGAATTAGGTAGGTCCTCCTTACTTACTTTCCATAATTAAAAATATATTAGGCCTTTGTTCAAGATATCCATGTATATCTATCGTATCCCTATATTTTCTGTATTTTTAATAGAAAACATTTCAAAAATTATTTGAAAATCTGGAAGTTTTTATTTTTCCTTAGCTGTGCTGGCAAACAAAGCTCTTTTGTTTTTAAAGGCCTTGTCTTCAGACTTGCACATTTCTAACAAAAATAAAAGGTAACAAATGCATAAAGAAAGGCAGTGGATTGGCAGGAAACATAAAGGATTGGCCTGGCCTTACCAGCACAAGGAATTTTAAGTAGGCATGTGGATCTACTGGACAACCAACTCATACCGTTCACCGATGGTTTTATTTGATACTTTGTTCCTCCAACTAGTCCTTTAGTCACATATAAAATACAACTCTTAAGGACAAATATCTGCCAGACCTGAATATTGATACTTTCTGATGTTCCCTGATGTTATTGCTTTGCTACCTAATGGAGAAGATTGGTTTCTTCATTGTACAATGAAGTCGTCCAAGAGATAGGAATCTTTTGTTGATCAGTGACGTAGAAATGAAACAAGCAAGCAGCAAAAGGTATAATCTCCTCTTCTTTAGACTCAAGCAGCATATTAAGACTCAAAGATTATATTAAATATGTTTCTCCATTTTTGAATTAATGCATATCAGGCTGATTTACAGGCACTCGACATGGTCTTTCATCTCATGTGTTCTCAATTTTTACACAGTCAAAGTATATACCTGAGAAAAACAAGCAATCTAAAAGACTTTGAGACTTCACTGTACAGACTATTTTGAAAAGTCTAGAATATAAAAAATGTAGTATAGATATGGTGCTTTCTCTCCAAACATTTAGGAAAGGATATTCTAGAAACCAGATGACTGTGAGTTCCAGTCCTACCATTAGCATGAAAGCTGGACAGATGCCTTTGGATAACGTTTTCTTGACCCAACCCATCTCACAGTGTTCTTGTTGTGGAGAAAAACAATATTTACATATATACACAATTTTCAGTTACTTATAAATTAGTAAAATCGGGATAAATTGTAATAAATAAAAAAGTGGTTAAAACTGAGGGGGGGGGTTTCCCCATGGATCATTAGTTCACCAGGAATTTAAAATCACATGTTATTGTGTTGTGGATTCTGAATAGCTTTTAACTTTTAACTTTGCAAAGCTTTGGTTAATTTTAAATTTCTATTATAAAACACCAGAATATTGTAGGAATCAGCATTAAATAAAATTAAATAAAATCAATTAAAGTCCGAGGTAGGTTTCTATAGATTTTAAAATACCACCAATTCAAATGGTTGAGTGAATAGTCTAGGGCAGTGATGGTTAACTTTTTTTTGTTCAGGTGCCGAAAGAGCATAGACATGCACTATCATGTATGTGTGAGTCCCCACACCCATAATTAAATGCCTGGAGAGGGTGAAAACAGATCCTCTTGGAGGATCTCCGGAGGCCGGAAATGGCCTGTTTCCCAACTTCAGGTGGGCCCTGTAGGCTCGTGTTTTGCCATCCCCAAGCTCCATAGACTTCCCTGGAACCGAGGGATGGTAAAAACACCCTCCCCCATCCCTCTGAAGGTTCTCTGGAAGCCATAAACGCTCTCCCAGAGCCTCGGTGCAAGCTAAAAATCAGCTGGCCAACACACATATGTACATTAGAGCTGAGCTAGGGCAATGGCTCGTGGGCCAGCAGATATGGCTCCATGTACCACCTGTGGCACCCGCGCCATAGGTTCGCCATCACTGGTCTAGGCAACACAAGTAAATAGTATATTTATATAGTTTATTAGATTTGTATGCCGCCCATCTCTGAAGACTTGGGGCAGCATACAAATATTTGAATTTGGACTAATTATAAATATAGATAAAAATAAATGAAAATATAATTAATATGCAGGCATTATTAGCTTTAAACGCTATTTACCAGAACATGGCAGAAGAAAAAAGCTGAAATTTATATTACTGCTTGTCTTCCTCAGGAAAGATCAACTCCAATCTTTATTTCCAGAAAAGTATTATTTGTTGTTTTTAGAAGACCTGAGTCCAAGTACATAGTCACAACAAGAGCCTTCTGGGAATACCAGCCACCAAGTGTGAAGTTGTTTATCTAAAGAACATAAAACCTTAAGAATTTAAAGGGATCTGAAACTAGTAGAGCTGAATTATTAAATAAGCTTTAGTTGGCTGTTCTTTTCATCGAGTCTTCGGAGAGGGGCGGCATACAAATCTAATAAATTATTATTATTATTATTATTATTATTATTATTATTATTATTATTATTATTATCTTGCTTCCTTTTCCTGCCCTTTTCCTTCTTTTTTGTGTTTGCTACAAAATCCACACAGCTGCCTCATTCCCTTTCACCCTTCCATGGATCATTCCATCATAAAAGGATATCCAATCCACCTGTATACTGCACGAGTCAAAAAGACCCATCACATCCTGGACACAAACTGTTTCAACTCCTACCCTTAAAACATCGCTACAGAGCACTGCACACCAAGACAACCAGACACAAGAACAGTTTTTTCCTGAACGCCATCACTCAACTAAACAAATAATTCCCTCAATACTGTTAACTTTTTACTAAGTCCTCACTTCTATTTCTACTAGTTTTTTCTCATCATTCTATTCATCCCTTTCCTCCCAACTGTAACTTGTTGCTTGTATCCTAAGATTTTTATTAATATTGATTGTTTCTTCATTGCATATTTGACCCCTATGACAATCATTAAGTGTTGTACCTCATGATTCTTGACAAATGTATATTTTCTTTTATGTACACTGAGAGCATATGCAGCAAAGACAAATTCCTTGTGTGTCCAATCACAGTTGGCCAATAAAGAATTTTATTCTATTCTATTCTATTCTATTCTATTCTATTCTATATAAGGATACTGATGGCAACCAAAGGTGTTCATAGTCTAGAGAGGAATCAAAAAAGTCAAGATGGATTATTGAAGCTCCGATGTGTTTTTATATATGTCTTGGCCACTTAAGCATATCCCAAATCTTTGTTGTTAAAAATATTTTTGAAAGTTCAGAAGCTATTTTAAATCTGACAATGAATTGATATAATATATTACTCATATAACATAGTCTCTTGGGATTGTTTTCCTGGCTGTTGTTGTTGTTATGATGGTGATGATGATGATGATGATGATAATGATTATTATTATTATTATTATTATTATTATTATTATTATTATTATTATTATTATTATTTGACTTCTTTACCGCCCGGCTTACAACAAAAGAATAAAGTACAATACAATACAATACAACGAGTGAAACCCAACCTAACACTAAAACTAATAATTAAAACCCCAATAGTATAAAAAACATTCATTCAACAACCATCACACAATCACATCCATGACTGGAGCAAGATGTTAAGCTCAACGGCCCCAAGCCTGCAAACAGAGGTACCGTATTTTTCGCTCTATAAGACGCACCTGCTGATAAGACGCACCTAGATTTTAGAGGAGGAAAATAGAAAAAAAAATATTTTGAGCCAAAAAGGGGAGAGGAAGAGAGGAAGGAGTGAAAGAAGGGAGTGAGGGAGGAAAGAAGGGAGGAAGGAAAAGGAAAGCAAGAAATGGAGGGAGGAAAGGAAGGAAGGAAGGAAAGAAAGAAAGAAAGAAAGAAAGGGGGAAGGGACAGGAACAGAGGAAGGAAGCAAGGAAACTTATGAAAGGGGAGAGTAAGAGAGGAAGGACTGAAGGGAGGGAGGGAGGGAAGAAGGTAGGAAGGAGAAAGAAAAGAAGAAATAGAGGAAGGGAAGGTAAAAGAGAGAAAGAAAAAGAGCAAGAAAGAAAGAAAGAAAGAAAGAGAGAAAGAAAGAAAATGAAAGAGAAATAAAAATAGAGAGGGGGAATGAAAGAAATGGAAGGAGGGAAGGAAGGAAGGAGAGAAAGCAAGAGAAAGAAAGAAAGCAAGAGAAAGAAAGAAAGCAAGAGAAAGAAAAAAGAATGAAAGAGCAAGAGAGCAAGAGAGAAAAAGAAAGAAAGAGAGAAAGAAAGAAAGAAAGAAAGAAAGGCAACTTCAAAGAAAGGCTCACTGAGCATCTCTCACTCTCTCTCTTTCTATCCCTCTTTCTTTCTTTCTCTTCCTTTCTCTCTCTCCTCTTCCTTTATTTCCTCTCTCTCCCTCCCTCTCTCTTTCTCTCCCCCCTCTCTCCCCCCTTTCCCTCTCTCTTTCTCTCTCTCCCTCTCTTGCTATCTCTCCCCCCTCTCCCTCTCTCTTTCTCTCCCCCCTCTCCCCCCTTTCCCTCTCTCTTTCTCCCTCCCCCTCTCTTTCTCTCTCTCCCCCTCTCTCTTCCTCTCTCTCTCCCCCTCTTTCTCTCTCTTCTTCTCACTTTCTCTCTCTTGTTTTCTTTCTGTCTCTTTCTTTCCCGGGCTCTCAGCAAGGGGGTTGCAGGAGAGGCGGGGCCGGCGAAGGTGATATTCAATGTCGGGGGCGCTCGGGCGGTTGCGCGCGCTCCCTATCTCCCTGCTAGCCCACTCGGACTATTCAAAATAAGAAAAACCTTCGCCGGCAAAGGCTTTTCTTATTTTGAATATTCCGAGTGGGCTAGCAGGGAGATAGGGAGCACGCGCAACCGCCCGTGCGCCCCCGACATTGAAGACCTCCGCTGAGAAAAACCTTTGCCGGCATTTCCTCTCGGTGTCAAGGAGGCGCAGCGGCGGGCGGAGAGAGGGAAGGGGGGGGGCAGCGGCATCCCTCCTGGCCTTGGCGGGCCGCCCGACCCTCCCCACCTCCTGCAAATGCGGCGGGCGGCGGGGGGAGAGCGAGGAGCCGGTTCTGGCGGGCGCGGGGCTTGGCTGGCTGGCTGGCGGGGGGAGCGCCGCTGGTGGTGCGGAGGGAAACCCTCCTCCGGGAGGGAGGGGGCCAGGCAGCAGCTAGCCAGCCAGCCGGCGGGATGGCGCTTCCGAGTTCGCAGCCTCCCCCCCCCCCCCCGCCTGCATCTTCGCTCCATAAGACGGGGCTGATTTTTCTTCCTACTTTGGGAGGAAAAAAACTGCGTCTTATGGAGCGAAAAATACGGTAAGCTTTAAGAGCCTTGCGAAAGGCCAGGAGGGTACGGATCTCTGGAGGGAGTTGGTTCCAGAGAACCGGGGCAGCCAAAGAGAAGGCTCTTCCTCTAGGCGATGCCAGCAGGCATTGCTTAGCTGATTGGACCTAGAGAAGGCCAACTCTGTGGGACTTGACCGGCCGCTGCGATACGTGAGGCAGAAGACAGTCCTTTAAGTAACTTGGTCCTAAGCCATGTAGGGCTTTATAGGTCAAAACCAACACTTTAAATTGCATCCAGAGACCAATTGGCACCACGGAGTGATGGTGAGATGTGTGTATGCCTATGAAGGCCCGTGGCTCCTTTTTTGCACCAACTGTAGTCTCCGAACATTCTTTAAAGCTAGCTCCATGTAGAGGGCATTGCAGTAGCCATGCAATTTAGTTGTTTGCTTACAAAAATTCCATTACCCAACTAGGTTACATCACCAATGCTTAGAAGTGTGGACAGTAATGGGTTGCCAAATTTTTTACCACCACACTGCGGGTGTGGCTTATTTATGGGTGTGGCTTGAAGGTCATGTGACTGGGTAGGAGTGGCTTACCAGCCATGTGGCCAGGTGGGAGTGGCTTGAACGATCATCATCGTTCAAGGGAACTGTTAAGTCCTCAACTTACAACCTCACCAATGTTGTTCGTTGCGGTGACAATTTGCTTTGCATTTCCCATGCTCTCCTTCCTGGTCACCTTAGGTTGGGTAGCTAGGCAATCGGGTGCTGCCAGAAGCATAAAGTTCCACCCACACTTTCTGCTTGCACCTCGGGCGGGAGGTGGCCACGTGAGGCTGGAGGGGAGCCAGGCAGGAGAGAGGGAAGCTCGTCCGAGGCTAGGAAGGAGGAAAGAGGAAAAAAGCAAGGAGCGCAGATGCAGCAGCAGCAGCAGCGGGGGGGGGGAGGAGAGCTCACAGAACCTGGTAATCCCAGAAGTGAGTGCTGCCAGTCAGCTGAATCATGGCATGCAGCTTCATTTCCGCCGGTGGAACTGCGTTCCACCCCATCCTGCCTGCTGCCCACCCCTGAATGTGGAGTTTGTTCCTGTTATCAGTGAAGGGCTCCACTTACCTTTTCCCACCAGTACCAGGTTCCCAAGGCATGTACAGAAGCAAAAAAAAAAAAAGAAGGAAAAATTGCTGAAAAATCGCACAAGATTTTGCTTCGGGCGCATGCACAGAAGTGAAGTCTCATGTGGGGGCGTGCACACATGTGTCGGGTGCATGCCCACCCATGCTAAACTCTGGAGACTACTAACAGTCTTAACAGATCGCCAATCCCATTCATACCAAGTGGGGCCCGTCACTGCCTACAATAGCTTGCTCTAGGAGTATGTTTTTTTCCCCTTGGTAGTTCTTAATTTGGTTATTCTTTTCTGCTTGATTGTTTGTCTGGTGTTAATCCCTGCTCATCTGGAGAGGATCTGTTTGGGCAGTTTTTTCTCTTTTCTGGCTTTTTATTGTGTCTTTTATATGGTGTATAAATCTGGTTTGTCTCTAAGTGTCTGTGGATGGCTGATTTGTCTGAATGCCAAATGTTTTCCTCCCTTCTTATATTTTACTTTTGCCTGAATGCCTATTGTTAGGAAGAAATAGAAAGAGTGAGAGACAGCTATTTTCAATTAAATCACTTCTGCTAACAATTCTCTTCTTTTTTTCTACATACTTTTAATATTTTTACGTTCCTTCTTTTCTATCTTTTGGCTATATTACTTTTGCTTCTGTTTTGTCTCCATAGTGATTTTATATAGATATAACATACTAATTTTTTGCCATTATTTAGAAAAAAATAAACACTTGTATAAGCTCTAGATATGGAAATGATGGAAATCTTAACTTCTGCCTATATATTCACATATTCAATATTATAATTTCAGAAAAGCAAAATGCCAACAACACAACCTCAAATCACTTAGCAATGTTGCTTTTAATAGATTATATTTTCAAGGATATTTGCTACTTGCATGCAAAAAAGAAAAACAGTTTTATGTATTAAAATATGAATTATCTAGGATCAGGCAAGAACACTAATCATAAACTCTAGCCTTCATTTTGGATCAAACACTAGATCCAAGTGATAGCTGCACACCAGAAATGAACAATTTTCTTCTACACAATTACCTTGATTGAAGCTAATCTGATTTGGACTATGTGTGTGTATATCTAATCTTACATAAGGGCTGCTGCCTTTGGTGGTTGAATTAGGTCAAAATCAAAAAGGTTGAATTGGATGAAAATTGTTTATTGCATGTCTAAGTTCTTATGTGGAAGGCATCTTGTGAGCTTTGAAGATTTTTGTCAAAGCCGGAGAAATAAAATAAAAAAAAGAGTAAATTGCTGTGCTTTTCTGTAATTTTGTAAAGCAAGATGTTTTCAAGATGAATTATATGAGCAGACAGTATCTGTTTTGTACCACAGAACACATGTAAAATATCTGTAATTTTGTCATTTTGAGCCACACATGAAAAAGATAATAAACACAGTTATCCTAGTTTGCCGACACACAGGATTTACAAGTTGGAAAGATCGCAGGTTTGCTGTATATCAGAGATTGTACTGGTAGCACTATGCAAGGTAAACAACCTAAAATTGCCTTAAAATTCAAGATGCAATTTATTTCAAATGGTATAAAGATGAAGACAGAGGTCTGCATCGCATAGATACAGCAACAGACATACAGAATAGGAGACACTTAGTGTCCCTGTGTTGATGCTGGAGAGTATTTCATTGATCTTTTATGAGTTTTCAGTCCATATGTTCAGAGGTGTATACCCATTTCCAGATAGTTCTGCCAGAGAAGGTGAACTTCAATTTCAGTGTAGATGATCAAATGCATTTTGTTGCCAGATGCTGAAGAATTGAAGGACACCCCCACTTTCCCTGAAAATAAAAATGTAGGAAAAAAATTAAATCACCATGTTTTATGCACTGTTGTGCTATCCAAGAGGAAAGATAACAAAGGCTATTCCATTTTGTCTAATGGCACAATCAGCCTTTCTATATGATTTCCCTGTCCCATTTAAAACCCTGCTGTTCTGTTCGGGTCGTATGTGACCCGAAGCCAAGTTTGAGTCCCTGTAAAAAATTTTCCCTGCATATCTGAAACTTGAAATTTCATGACTGCTCATCATTTCAGGGGTTCTCTCTATGAGAATTTTTTTTGGGGGGTGGGGGGCTTAGTTTTTACTGGGCAAAAAAAGTTACAAATCTTCTGTTCCCGGGTCACCCTGACCCAGACCGAAAACTCTTCATTTGCAGTGCTTATGTTTGGTCTTTTTGAAAGCTTTTTTCACTTGGAAAGTAGTCTGAACATTTCTGCACACAATGATATGAAAATTGAAATGAAAAAAGTAAATCTTATTGGTTTATTTTGCGGATATAATGCACGCCCCCCCCGTTTTTGTGAATTTTTTTTCAATTTATGGATAGTTTTGCTTGCAAAATGCATTCTATTTTACTAAAGTTGGTGTGGGATTGGTAGCTTGAACATTTCTGAATATAAAAAATATATAAAGGAACTGAAAAAAATGATTCTTATTGGTTTTTTAATATCAGCAATAAGCCCCCCCCCTCAGCTGCTTGCAACCATTTTCACTTTTTATTTTTTTATGCTCCAAATCCGAAATATTCTTTAAAATCTTAGGCATTCATTTACTCAATTTAACAATGCTGATCATCAAAAAATATTTTGGGGTGGTGGCTAATTGTTTTCTGGGCAAAAAAAAATCATAACTTCAAGTCTGTTTCTGTTCGTATATGACCGGACCAAAAATAATTTTTTTAGGTACTTGAATTTGATCTTTTTGAAAACTTTTTCAACTGGAAAACTAGTTTGAACATTTATGAACATAATGATATGAAAATTGAACTGGAAAAATTGAGACTTATATTTTTATTTTGATCAAAAAGCCCCTCCCCCCATCCTTTTTGAATTTCGTGTCAATTTCTATTTTTTAAGGCTACAAATCCCTAAGGAATTTTCCCCCAAAAGGTTTGATATACTAAATTGAACATTTCTGAATATAAGAAAAATATAAATGAACTGGAAAAAATGGTTCTTGTTGGTTTATTTTTGCCACAAATGGGCCACCCCACCCCTCGGCCTTGCTGTGTGCCATTATTGTCACCTTTTTATACATATTTGGCTAGAAATATTTGGAATATCCTTTTGAAAATCAACCACATTGTAGCCAGAGAACTAATTTTATGAAACAAATCCATTTTACTAAAAAAAAGTATGTAAGTTTGAAATTAACAGCATAATTTTTATATAAATTGAAATAATTGAACACGGGGGGAGGCATACATTTATGTGCAAAATAAACCAATATGTATCAATTTTTCCAGTTCAATTTTCATATCATTATGTTCAGAAATGTTCAAGCTACCAATCCCACACCAACTTTAGTAAAATAGAATGTATTTTGCTAGCAAAACTATCCATAAAGTGAAGACTATTTTAAAAAAATGGGGGGGGCGTGCATTTCATCAACAAAATAAACCAATATGCATCAATTTTTCCAGTTCAATTTTCATATCATTATGTTCAGAAATGTTCAAGCTACCAATCCCACACCAACTTTAGTAAAATAGAATGCATTTTGCAGGCATAATTATCAATAAACCTAAAAAAAAAAAAAAACCGGGGGGGAGGCATATTTATGTGCAAAATAAACCAATAAGAATTAATTTCTTCAGTTCAATTTTCATATCATTGTGTGCAGAAATGTTCAGACTACTTTCCAAGTGAAAAAAGTATTCAAATTGACCAAACATAAGCACTGCAAATGAAGAGTTTTCGGTCCGGGTCAGGGTGACCCAGGAACAGAAGATATTTAACTTTTTTTAAACAGAACAGCAGGGTTAAAATGACTATCAAAGGTCTCTGAATAATATCAAGAATTTAAATAAAACTTTACATAGCTGCTACTGATACCTTTTGATGTAGGGATACTTGGCTCCCCATCCAACAGAACTACTGTATTCAAACATCAGCCATGACCAAGAATGTAGCCATCTACTTAGCTCCTGGCAGTGGGAGTATATACATTATTTCCCATTATTTCTCTGTTGCACTGCCTACTTTCTGGAATGAGATTCCATCTGAGATCCAAGTGGTTCCCACCCTGATCATATTCTACAGATCTTAAATATTTGGCTGTTGTCCAAGGCCTTGGAAACCTTTGCTAGATGTTGCTGCCACGTTTGACATTTTATTCTTTATTGCTTTTTCTTTTCTATTGTGATTCTTGTTTTATATAGTTGTTTCTATTATGTATCTTTTATTCTGTTTATTATATATTCAGCCATCCAGAATTGATATAGCACAAAATTAAAATCAACCAATCAATGTTTGCTTACCGATAAGCCTTACTTACTGTAAAGTAGGTATACAGAGAAATTCAACACTATCAAAGTTTTCTTAAGTAATTGAGATTTTATTCAAATTCATTTTCCTATAAGGTCTATTAAAATCACATTATATGGAACTGGTATTTCTTATACATATCCTAGAAGAAATGGAAGGAAGACGAAGAAGGTTTACACCAATCTTTGTCAAGGTTGGTGTATTTAAATCAAATTTAGCTTTTGGTGATCGCTTCTCTTTACAGTCTTATAAAAACAGTTTACCATTGCCATCTTTGTAGGGGGAATTGGCAGGGGGACCCTCCCAGTCTGGAGAATAATAATAATAATAATAATAATAATAATAATAATAATAATAATTTATTGGATTTGCATGCCGCCCCAGTCCGTAGACTCGGGCGTCTAACAACAATGATAAAAACAACTAAAAACCCTTATTATAAAACCAAACATACACACAAACATACCATGCATAACTTGTAATGGCCTAGGGGGAAAGAATATCTCAACTCCCCCATGCCTGGCGGTATAAATGAGTCTTGAGTAGTTTACGAAAGACAGGGAGGGTGGGGACAGTTCTAATCTCCAGGGGGAGTTGGTTACTCAAGTAGTCCCAAATCCAAGAACTATGTGACTTTACCTAAATTCAGAGATCAGCTAGGATCAACTATTTCTCGAAATAGTTATTCTAAATGTCATTTTTGTCTTAACACCAACACTAAGGTTTCTACGGCCAATTTCCAGAACTACATTGTGAATGTGTACTGCTTAAAACCCGTATCAATATACCCAATTAGGACAAAGCTCATAGGATAGGTTCTTAGGCTTGCTTCTTTTCTGATGCTCATACATTGCCAGCAAATATGCTATTAACAAAAACTATAACAAAACAATGCAAGTTAAATAACAATAGCACTTATATAACATTTCATAGTGTTTCATTGCCCTCTCTAAGCAATTTTACAGAATCAGCATATTGCCCCCAACAATCTTGGTCCTCATTTTACCCACCTCGGAAGGATGGAAGTCTGAGTCAACCTTGAGCCATTTAAAATTGAACTCCTGGAGTAAGCAGTGAGTTAACCTGTAATACTACATTCTACTACATACCAGAGTCGGGAACAACTAGCACGTACTTTATGCGCAAGGGAAAATTTTACCTTTATTACCTTCTAACCACTGTGCTACCATGGCTCATTTACCGCATTTACTTACATAAGATTGAACTATGATATTTCAAGATAAGCTGATTTTAAAAATTATATATTAACGGCATCTGGTTCCTCCCAGGATATCTTTCTAGCTGTGATATAAGTATGATTAGGAAGGGAATTGAAAATAAGTCAGTAAGTGTTGTATTGCCTCTGTACAAATCAATGGTGAGACCACACTTGGAGTACTGTGTACAGTTCTGGTCACCACATCTCAAGAAGGATATAATGAAACTGGAAAAGGTGCAAAAAAGGGCAACAAGAATGATAAAGGAAATGGAGCACCTCCCTTATGAAACCAGGTTGCAACGCCTTGGTCTCTTCAGTCTTGAAAGACGGCATTTAAGAGGTGACTTGATCGAAGTGTATAAAGTCATGCATGGGACAGAAAAGGTGGATAGAGAAAAATTATTTTCTCACAATACTAGGATGAGGGGGCACTCCCTAAAGCTTATAGGTAAGAAAGTGAGGACAAATCAAGGGAAATATTTCTTCAGCCAGAGGGTCGTTGGTTTATGGAATTCACTTCCAGAAGAGGTTCTGACAGCTGTCAGCCTTGATAGCTTCAAGGCAGAATTAGACAGATTCATGGATGCCAAGTGTATCGGTGGTTATTGAAATGGATGTCCATGTGCCCCCTCTATGTTGGTTGAGGCAGGCAGGATTCCCTTGAGTACCATTTGTTGGGGGTCAGGAGAAAGTGGGGGGGTTCGTCCCTTCTCTTTCTGCTCAAGATCCCCAAAGAGAATTGGTGGGCCACTGTGTGACACAGAATGCTGGATTTGATGGGCTTTGGCCTGATTCAGCATGGCTCTTCTTATGTTCTTATGTTCTTATGATTGAAGAAATAGCACTTGTTAGAGTTATTTTGAATTTTTGTTGGAAACATGGTGGATACAAGGCACAAGGTAGTTTTCTGAATAAAGATAGGACAGCAGGAGTTCTTTCTTCAGAAGGCTCTTTTACTTTAGTAGTATCAAAAAGTAACTATCTACTCTACACTACATTACAGAACAAACCACCAATCAACCAACCACTATCAGACCCCACTCTACTAAACCACTAACTGAACCATCAAACTAGACCACACCCACACAAAAGGTGTATTACATTATATACATGTACTGACCAATCAGATTATAGAAAGATGGCATCATTCTGCTGAAGCATCATGACTCAGCATTCACTTCTACTGTACTTGTAATATTTTATTTATTTATTTATTAATCAGATTTGTATGCCGCCCCACTCCGCAGACTCGGGGCGGCTCACAGCAGGTGAGGTTTATATCCTAACAGCATTATCTAATGTGACATTTTTCACTACTGGTCAGTGCAAAATCCACATTTTATTTTATTTATTTTTATTTTATTATTTAGATTTGTATGCCGCCCCTCTCCGCAGACTCGGGGCGGCTTCATTCAATCAGATGGCAAATCACAATGGCCACTTTCAAACAGGACAGGGATATCTTGCCTATGGTCTTTGGACCTCTTCCCTGCGTACACAAACCCTTTTACTCAATTTATTCAGATGCCTGTATTTCATTCATACACATTTCATTCATTCACTCTTGCTTTCAAACAAGGGCTGGTTCTTCACTTTCTCCCACAGTGTAACAAGATTTAAAATGACCTCTACAGAGGATCTTTTAAAACCTGATCAAAATATGTGACTGATATATTTTTTTAAAACAAGTCAACTCAAGAACTGTAAAATGCTTCCTGAGCACTAAAAAAAAAAGCCTTGAAAGAGTCTCCATTAAATCATTAAATCATTAGTGTGTAAGAGTCCCAATGAGGAATTATGAAAAATAGTAAAGCTGCATCAGGCGTCAGATTCACATGAAAATGAATGTAACTACATTAGTAACCAACTGTGTGAAAGCCTTTCTTTTTTATATTAAATTTATGTTTTACTGACAAAAAATAAAGGGAGATTAGTATAGATCTATTTCAAGCTATTTAGTTATCATCAGTTAGCCATATCCTTATGGGATTTGAACCCTGGCTAGCCATAAGGGTATGGCTAGCTGATGAGAGCTATATAAGCTTGAAATAAATCTATACTAATCTCCCTTTATCTCTTTGTTGGTAAAACATAAGTTCAACACACAAATTGTGGCAAAAGCAGCTGCCTACGAAGGCACCTGGATTGGGGCTGAAAGGCGAAACCAGAAGCAGTATGCTCCATCCTGTAATTGGGTAGACCAGATTGCCTTGATAAACAGATCTCACAGGGGGAAAAAACACTTTCTTTTTATAGATGCCTTCCTTTTTTTCATCAGAGGGCATCCAGTCACTATCGTTGAAAACAGTGACAAGATTTATAATATTTCATAATTTCTGAATATAAATCTCCTTTCTGATTATTTCCCAACAAAAGGATTGAACATGCAATTTGGTCTCTGAAAAATAAAATTATCATCAAGGTGAGCAGCATGCAATCCTTAGCTTAATTTCAAAAGCTTTCTCACATTTCTAGCAAGAGTCATTTTCCTCAGCTAGAGGGGGGGGGGAACAGAGTTAAAGGAGAAGAAAGAGAAAATGTATGTAACAGAGAATGAATGAAAAGGGCTATTATATTTCCTGTTCTTGTTTTTTTTTTTTTATTTATTTATTTATTTATTTATTTATTTATTTATTTATTTTATTAGATTTGTATGCTGCCCCTCTCCGTAGACTCGGGGTGGCTCACAGCAATAATAAACAATATACAACAGATCTAATAATTTAAAAAACACTAAAAACCCCATTATTAAAAGCAAACATACATACAAGCATACCATACATAACTGTATAGGCCCGGGGGAGATGTTTCAGTTCCCCCATGCCTGACAGCAAAGGTGGGTTTTAAGGAGTTTATGAAAGGCGAGGAGGGTGGGGGCAGTTCTAATCTCTGGGGGAAGCTGGTTCCAGAGGGTCGGGGCTGCCAAAGAGAAGGCTCTTCCCCTGGGTCCTGCCAAACGACATTGTTTAATTGACGGGACCCGGAGAAGGCCAACTCTGTGGGACCTAATCGGTCGCTGGGATTCCTACGGCAGAAGGCGGTCCCGGAGATATTCTGGTCCAGTGCCATGAAGGGCTTTAAAGGTCATAACCAACACTTTGAATTGTGACCAGAAACTGATCGGCAACCAATGCAGACTGCGGAGTGTTGGTGTGACATGGGCGTATTTAGGGAAGCCCATGATTGCTCTCGCAGATGCATTCTGCACAATCTGAAGTTTCCGAACACTTTTCAAAGGTAGCCCCATGTACAGAGCATTACAGTAGTCGAACCTCGAGGTGATGAGGGCATGAGTGACTGTGAGCAGTGACTCCCTGTCCAAATCGGGCCGCAACTGGTGTACCAGGCGAACCTGGGCAAACGCCCCCCTTGCCACAGCTGAAAGATGTTTCTCTAATGTGAGCTGTGGATCGAGGAGGACGCCCAAGTTGCGGACCCTCTCTGAGGGGGTCAATAACTCTTCCCCCCAGGGTTATGGACGGACAGATGGAATTGTCCCTGGGAGGCAAAACCCACAGCCACTCCGTCTTATCCGGGTTGAGTTTGAGTCTGTTGACACCCATCCAGACCCCAACAGCCTCCAGGCACCGGCACATCACTTCCACTGCTTTATGGACTGGACATGGGGTGGAGATGTACATTTGGGGCTATATTCTTATCCTACTACAGCGGTGGGTTTCTCCCGGTTCAGCCGGTAGTGGCAGTACATGCAAACTGGTAGCAATGGGTTTTAGAACCCACTACTGCCCCACTATCATCTTCAGACTAGGATAAGCACTTCTCAAGAAATGCATTGCTTCAACAGAAATAAATTTCCCAAACAGATTTACAAGTAAGAAAAACAAAATATTTCTCCATTCAGTGGTCCGTTTTCCTGTCCTACTGTGGTTGTTTATTTCTGTGAATGTGCTTGAATTAATTGCTGAGCCATTTCAGGTTCTAAAATTAACCAGCTGCTTATATATCCACTCTGAACACTCAGTTCAAGAAATCTATAAATTGTGTGTAAAATTGTCACTGAGCTTTAATGCATCCAAATATTCAAGAAAGTGATTTCCAATGGACACATATAATTTTTCACAGCAGCATATTTTCTGATGGAATTCATGGAATTAAATCTAAAACACACCCCAGTCTTCTGTATAAAAGTAAATTAAGATATAGAATGAAAATTGTGATCAGTGCTTGCGAAAAGTTGCCTTATGTTGTAGTTTTATTTATTATTAACAGAAGATATTAGGAGCGTAATTCAAATCACCGTGTGTTCTTTTGCTTTTCATATGATTTATGACTCCATATTCGGTATTCTTAATCTTTCATTTGTGGTTAAGCTTCTGTGTCCAAAATTCACTACTGTATTTAGATTAATATCTTGTTATTTGAATCATTTACTGGAAATGTGATGGCCCCAAAATGCTACATATCAGTCATTGCTCAGTCATGGAGCTTCACGAGCTCATAATATAAAATTTATAGATCCATCGGCTATTGCTAAGAATCTACCCAAGTCGTATTACTGGGATAAAAAGTAACTGATGTAGACTAAATTTATTTATTTATTTATTTATTCATTCATTCATTCATTCATTCATTCATTCATTCATCCATCCATCCATCCATCCATCCATCCATCCATCCATCCATCCATCCATCTATCTATCTATCTATCTATCTATCTATCTATCTATCTATCTATTAGATTTGTATGCCGCTCCTCTCCGTAGACTCGGGGCGGCTCACAACAACAATAAAACAATTCAAGACAAATCTAATAATTTAAAAATATTTTTAAAAACACCCATTATTAAAGCAGATATACCCACAAACATAAGGTGGATAGAGTCAGAAAGTCATTCCTCACAGGTGACATACTACAATATTCCTAAGTGTCAGCTGTGCAGTCCAAATCTTGTCCAATTAAAAAGGTTCAAATGAAAAAAATGGAAAAATAAATATTAAAAATAGGTGAAATCATGCAATACTTTGATATTTTGGCGTATTATTTATTTGAGAGTCAATTACTGTATAGTGGTTAAGGTTAAACCTTCAGAGATTGTGGGTGCTCTATCACTGGCAGCTTTCACAAAGAAACTAGAGAGACATTTATTTAAAATGATATAGAACAGTGGTGGCGAACCTTTTTTGGTTTGCATGCCAAAAGGGCGTGGGTGGGTGTGCTAGCATGCTTGCACAAGTCTACACCTCTTCCATACGCTCATGCATGCACCAACCCCATGCTGCCCATACGCATGTACACAAACCCCCTTCATTTCTGCACATGCACACAGGCCTCACTGAAGCCTGGTACATGAAAAAAAAAATGCCCAAATGGGTAAACCAGACGTTTGGGAAAATTAACTTCCGGTTTATCATTGTGCTATTTTTTGCACTCCAGAGGGTTCAAGGAAGATTCCTGAAGCTCCAGAGTGCAAAAAACAGCACAACGGGCAAACTGGAAGTTCAGAAAACACACTTCCAGTTTGCCCATTGTGCTGTTTTTTGTACTCCGGGACTTCAGAAAGCTTCCCTGAACTCTCCAGAGTGCAAAAACAGCACAATTCTAAACCAGAAGTGTGTTTTTCTGAACTACTGGTTATTTGTTTGTTTGTTTGTTTGTTTGTTTGTTTGTTTACTTACTTACTTACTTACTTACTTACTTACTTACTTACTTACTATTTATTTTGTCCAATACACAGTACATATTGAAGAGAATAGACATGTAGTAATATATATAAATAAAAGGATAGAAGAAAAGATATAAAAATAGAGGAGAAGATATATGAAAGGAAGAAAAGATATATGATATATGAGATAAAGGAGAGACAATTGGACAGGTGACAAAAGGCACACTAGTGCACTTATGTACGCCCCTTACTGACCTCTTAGGAACATGGAGAGGTCAATCATGGATAGTCTAAGGGAGAAATGTTGGGGGTTAGGGGTTGACACTATTCAGTCCGGTAATGAGTTCCACGCTTCGACAACTTGATTGCTAAAGTCATATTTTTTACAGTCAAGTTTGGAGCGGTTAATGGTTTGTCTATTGGGTGATTTTTTTTAATTTATTTTTTCCTCTGGGGCTTGTAGTGCATATATATGTAGTATGCAGTATTCCAAGTGTGGCCTTTCCAAGGCCTTACAAAGTGGTATTAATCAAGAATCAAGATCACTTTGCGTGATCTTGATTCTATCCCACTGTTAATCCAACCTAGAACTTTGTTGGCTTCTTTGGCAGCTGCTGCACACATATTTAAATGGTTGTCCACTAGGACTCCAAGATCCCTCTCATAGTTACTACTGTTAAGCAATGTACCACATATACTGTACCTGTGCATTTTGTTTTTAAGGACTTAGAAACAAGTTTTTAACTTCTCTAGGGCTGGATTTAATGAAAGACTTTCAATGACGTACTCTGTCTAAAATCCCCAGTCTTCAGAGAGGGGCGGCATACAAGTCTAATAAATTATTATTAATTAATTAAAAAAGGATAAATGGTTAATCAGTGAAAGATTCCTGTCTCTGTTTCTGGTCCTGATAAGTTGGCAAGATGGGAATAAATAAATATCTGATTTCTCTACTCAAAATACTCATAATATTTCAAGGGCTGTGGTGGCACACTTATTAGAACGCATTGCCAAGAATTTGATCCTGACCGACGGTTTCCTCAGCCTTCCATCCATCCAAGATTGGTAACGTGAAGACCCAGATCATTGGGGCCAAAATCCTGACATTGTAAACCACTCAGAGAGGATGTAATGCACTATGGAGCAGTATATCAATCTAAGCTAAGGGCTTTTGCTATCACCATTTCCTCTCTCACAAACATAAATGGCTAAATTGGTTCATTCCTGGTTTTCTATCACATGAAAGCAGTTGAAGATGAATAAAAACATATATCTAGATATAATATTAGGAAGTTTAAGAGGAGGGTGGTTTTATATTCTGTCATGTTACAATTTATAAATATCAGCTGTCTGTTAGATATTTTACAGAACACAAAAATTCCTGCCAGAAGTCTTACAATTTCTAAATCTGTCAGGACAAAGGCGGATCAATGGGGTACCTACTTTCCCGGCTATGTATAGATTAGATTGAAAGAGGCTACATTTATTCCTTTGACATTCAGCTCCCAGGCCTATCAATTATTCATGTGCCCACTGTGCACTATTTGGGTATGACATATATTCCATTGTCCATCATGGAGTGCGTTAGGAAGCAAAAAGTTCAAGGTGTCTTAGAGGTATTTTTATTTCTGTTTTTGCTATTCACATTGGAACTGAATTTTTCATAATGTGGCAATAAATCCAGAACTGGAAACAAAGCAGTGTCCCCTTAATATATACAGTGAAACATATTTCAATAATAAATCTCCAACTCACAAAAACTCCATGACTACATTAATAGAAAACATCAGAATTGCATGCAACCGGTAAGTAGCAGTGTTCCCTCTAATTTTTTGGGGGGTGGGCGGAAAAGTATAGTGTCTGAGCGGCAGTCCCTTCGGGACTGGGCGGCACATAAATAAACAAACAAACAAACAAACAAACAAATAAATAAATAAATAAACAAATAAACAAACAACCCACCCTGTTTTGCCTCAGAGAATTTCAAAATAAAATACTGTACTGTGTGTCTATAACAGTGAGCTCATAATAGGGCAACTCTATCAATATCAAAATGCCACTTAAATAGTTGAGCTAGTTTCAAACTAGATTTTGATTTTCTTTCTCTCTTCCTTACTCCCATTCTTTTTCTTTCTCTTTTCCTTCCTCTCTTTTTTCTATCTGTTTCTCTCTCTTCCTCTCTTCCTCTCTCTCTCCTTCCCTCTCACTGTTTCCCTCTCGGCTTCTGGGCAGGTTTGGAAAACTCTGAGTTGATGATGATTTTTAAGTGAGCGATTGCTCACTGCTCACCTTAGAGGGAACTATGGTAAGTAATATATCTTTTGTGCTTTATTAACTATAATAAATATTGAGAAAGGATAGGACTTTATTGAAATATTTCTCTTCCACTAAATACAAGTCAAATCTTTTAAATTTAATCAGAAAATTCACGATTAAATGAAAGTTTATCATTGATGCCTGAAAAGTCCCTGTTAGTACAAAACCAGTTGTGTATTGCCTCCTACTGGTCAGTACCTAATGTCACACCCTCCTCTTAAGGAAAGGTGGCCTTGAGGCCTGTAGCATGAAGCCCAGGTCAACAAATATCAGAAAACTCTCTAATAAGAGAGCCCATAAAAAAAGAGAAGATATACTTGGACATCTTCAATCAATGAAAATATTGGTTTCCCCTCCCATCCCCATTCCTTTAAAAAAGGTAAATATGTAATGGCAAGAAAACATACTGGTTGTTTTCAAAATAAGAATATCAATTAGTTCTCACATCAACTCCATTTGCTATGTTCACATCATACACTTAAATTTAATTTCTATAACTTATATATTATTGTATCATTTAGCTAGTGTAACAACACCCCCTACTGTTCATAATCCGTCAACATGTGATGAACTATTTTATATTCAGCATGTCAAATCTCTCTCTCTCTCTCTCCTTGGTGGCATTATTATTGTAAATGAGTATCAAAATAAGTGTATTGGCTACATTGGAAATGGAGTGAAAAATCAGAGAATGACAAAGTTAAAATTGAAGAACTTTTTAATTTATAAAAATTAAAAAAAAGAGCTATTGCAGCCTTGGAGCTCCACTTCTCATTGTAGGAAAAATGTCTCTATGATAAAGCAAAAATATTGATTTTTCTCAACTATGATTATCTACTATTTAAACAGCTTTTTATCTAAGAGGTTGGATAGCTGTCACATTTTGGGGAAGACAAATGGGTCATCTGTCGGGCAAATTAAATTATTTAAATAGTTGGGCATTTGCTTTCAGTTTTCAACCATCTTAAAACAACAAGTAAGGGCTGTTTCAGATATTCAAATGTTACTTTATGTTGTGCCAATTATATTGGCAACAATTATGCACCAGTCACAATAAAAATATTTGCAGCAAAGATCATAGACGCAGGGATTTGAAATAGTCCTGATCAAAATTTCTAGAAATAGTCAAGCCTAGATTTTTTTTTAAAAAAAATCCCATTTGGAACTCTCTAGTTTAGGGGTGTCAATCTAGCAGCTTGTGGGCTAGATAGTTGGGCATTTGCTTTCAATTTTCAACCATCTTAAAAGAACAAGTAACGGCGGTCATGCACAGGCCACACCCACCCCAGCTCCACAAAGGCCAAAAATATTGTGAAATATGATGTGACATGAGTGAGTTTGACACCCATGCACTAGATGCTGTGTTTTTAGTCCTTTATTACATCTGGAGGGTACTCTAATCCAAAGAGGGGTTCAATTATGATTTTACTAGCACAGTAGTAGTAGAGTTAGCTTAGGTTGTACTAATAGCTCCATGACATTTTTGGCCTTACTGGATAATTACATATTGAAATTAAAGAAAAACATAGATTTGGACCTAGGATTTTGTGTGCTTTCATCTCAGTCTTTGATCTCACTGACCCTCAAGATAGACTTACTAGAGCTGAAGCTGTGGGTCCTCAATGAATTCATCAATGAATTCATTACATTAAATGTTGCAGAAATTGCATACTCAAGAAGTGTTTTCAGTAAAAGGAGTTGAAATACAGAGAGCGAGAGACCATTAAAAATATTGTGAGATGGTTTGGTCAAATATAGAATGTGAATAATGATAAAATTGCAAAAAGAAATACATAAGAACATAAGAAAAGTCATGCTGAATCAGGCCAAAGTCCATCCAGTCCAGCATTCTGTGTCACACAGTGGCCCACCAATTGTACATGGGGATCTTGAGCAGAAAGCAAAGGCAAGACCCTCCCTTTCCCTTGACAAATGGTACCCAAGGGAATTCTGCCTGCCTCAACCAACATAGAGGTGGCACATGGACATCTGTTTCAATAACCACCGATACCCTTGGCATCCATTAATTTGTCTAATTCTGCCTTGAAGCTATCAAGGCAGACAGCTGTCACAAGCTCTTCTGGATGTGAATTCCATAAACCAATGACCCTCTGGGTGAAGAAATATTTCCCTTTATTTGTTCTCACCTTCTCACCTATGAGCTTTAAGGAGTGCCCCCGTTGTCCTAGTATTGTGTGATAAAGAAAAGAATTTTTCTCTATCCACCTTTTCTATCCATGCATGATTTTATACACTTCAATCATATCACCCCTTAAACGCCATCTCTCAAGGCTGAAGAGACCAAGGCATTGCAACCTGGTTTCATAAGGGAAGGGCTCCATTTCCTTGATCATACTTGTTGCCCTTTTTTGCAACTTTTCCAGTTCCATTATATCCTTCTTGAGATGTGGTGGCCAGAACTGTACACAGCACTCCAAGTGTGGTCTCACCATCGATTTGTACAGAGGTAATACAACACTTATTTTCGATCCCCTTCCTAATTATGCAAAACATGGAATTTGCTTTTTTTTTACTGCTGTTGTGCTACTGTTGACATGAGCTGTCCACCAAAACCCCAAGATCCCTTTCTTGGATTGTCTCAGAAAGTTTGGTCCCCATCAGTTGGTAGTTATAATTGGGGTTCTTTGCCCTGATATGCATAACTTTGCACTTGTTTAGGTTAAAATGCATTTGCCACTTTATTGCCCACTCACTCAATTTCAAGAGATCCTTGAAGGAAAACTTAATGAATGGAAGCGAAATGGTTGGATAGAGTTAATGAATTAGTCAGTGAAAAAGATCAAAATAAGGAACAAGGCTGGCACATATTTACAAAATTGTCTATGAATTCATGAATAAAGTTTTTTTTTTAAAGTTCAGAATACATACAAAAGAAAAAATTACAGACCAATCTCTTTATGCTGTGTCATCTACAAAGTCCAGGAATCATTCATTAACCAATCCATTATCCACCACTGGGAGACAAACAACCTTCTCTCACACAAACACTTTTAGGAAAAAATTATCCTTCTACACTGTAAAAAAATGTGGACTACACAACTTGATCAGGGCAGATGCAAATTACATAGACTTCTACAAAGCCTTTGACAAACTACTTCTAAAAATAAAATCCTATGACTTTTCTAGACCGCTGCACAAATGGATTATTGTGTTCCCATCAAACAGGCAACAAGTGGTCAAAATAGAGAACACTTTATCAAACCCTGTACGTGTTAAGAGCAGTGTTCCCCAAGGGAGCATTTTAGGACCAACCTTCTTTACCAAAAATGATTTCTGTAATAGCAACTATATCCTCTTCGCAGATGATGTAAAACTATTCAACGCCACCGGCAATACTACTACCCTTCAAAAAGTTCTTGACTATGTATCAGAATGGTCAAACAAGTGGCAACTTCAAATCTCAATCAACAAATGATCACCCTTACATATTGGCAAAATTAATCAGAAACATTATTAAAATAATAATCTATTTTAGAAAGTGTAGTCCCTCCACCCGAGAAAACACATTAGGATCTTTTTGCATTTAGTAAAAGACCTTATATTACAAATTTAAGTTTTGCTTCTTCTTTGTTGGTGGTTATAATATTTTTGAGTTATAACAAACTACAATGGAATTTAAAGAGTTTACGGTTAAAAGGGGTTTGAAACGTATTTATTTCCTAAGGTTATGATAACTACCAATAATTAGGAGATTATATTTTACTATATTCAGGACCACTAGACGATTGACCAGATGTACAAAGTATATAAATTAATCAGTTTTTAAACAAATAAGGTTTCTTTACTTGTCTCTTTTTTTAAAAAAAATACTCTTAGTAATTGTCTAATACTGTGGTTAAAAATCAGAATAACTCAAATATTTCAATATATTCTTTAAACCATTTTTAGTACAAAAGTGAGTCCTTCAGTTTAATAAACATTGTTTTTCTTTCTTTGTTGGTGTGCTTGCAAATCCTTTAAAAATCTTTTTAATGGTGTCTTTGAGTTAAATTTATTATTGTAAAGAGAAGAAAGATAATGCATTTTCCATTACTTTTTCCATTGCTCTTCAATCTCCATTAAACATAAGCTTTTGTGTGAATTCTATATTTATTACAATGCAGCCATGTATTTAAACTAAGAAGCAATAGGGTATATACATATACCAAATACTTATTACATGTGGACATACGTATATTTAATTAGGACAAATAAAGAAGGTTCATCAAATCCTTTACCATTAAAGATTTACTTGGGTCTCTGCTAGTTACACTTGAACTCTCCTGGAAAAATATTTATTTATTATTTATTTATTTATTATTTATTTATTAGATTTGTATGCCACCCTTCTCCGAAAACTCAGGGCGACTCACAGGATACAATGTAAAACAAAGCATACAAAACAAATCTAATAAGTTAAAAAACCGCAGCTAAAAACCCATATGTTAAAACTAGTCAACCAATTCAATCACACCACAATCCCTTGTAAGTAGAACATCTTTCATTCTTAACCCCTTTTATGGAAATGATATGGCTAATCAAAGAGTAATCTTTGACAAATTTCAAAAATGCCAAATTTCCATTCTGTTCATCAACATATGAGGTGGGGTTTCCATTTATAAGGGAAATTTTGTAATATAATGTCATCAACAGATATTTTCCTACTTTTTTTTAGTTCTCACTCATTGTATTGTTTAACCCTCACCTTCTTCTCCCATCTTCATAATATCTTAAGGAAAAACTAAGGAAGTCATGTCTTGTAGAATTTGTTAGAGTTCAATAAAATGTAGAGGGTACAGGGAAATAAATGCTTCTGTGTGAAGAACAGGAAGAGACCTACTAGAACACCAATGTGCTTGACAGTAGATGGTACGATCATTTTTTAAATAATACCTTGTTTGACTTTAGATCAGGGGATCATAAATGATAACATTCACTTTTATCTTTATAACAATCCTGAGAGATAAACTGCTTTGAGTGAAAGCACCTTGCCCAAGCACACAGTTAATTTTATGGCTGATAAGAATTTGAACTTGTATCTCTTCCACACATGGCTCCCTTCAAAGCTACACTTAGACAAACAAAACTCTTCTTTGTGTCATTTCAGAATATCTTGCATATTTGCCTTTGAGATAGAAAAGATGAAAGGCTGGTTTTCTGGACTTCCAATGGAATTCAGACAAGCAGCTGAAATATATAAAAGGAAATATGTTTCTTTCTCAGTTGAGCTTTCTTCTTCTTCTTCTTCTTCTTCTTCTTCTTCCTCTTCTTCTTCCTCTTCTTCTTCCTCTTCCTCCTCCTCCTCCTCTTCTTCTTCTACTTCTTCTTCTTCTTCTTCTTCTTCTTCTTCTTTCTTCTTCTTCTTCTTCTTCTTCTTCTTCTTCTTCTTCTTCTTCTTCTTCTTCTTCTTCTTTGCAATATGGTTCTCTTTACTACACATCTTTTCCTCCTATTTTGGCAAAAAAACTGGTTAATTGGAAGCACACTGAGGGTTAATAGCCATTGATAATCCAAATAGTTTAACTGTATACCTTTCTATCTGATTTTGATTTCAGGCATTCAGGCATTCGTTTATATATATATAGCTGTTGAGAGATTGGTTTCATTCTTTCTTCATTTGCTTCTCAGTTGAAATGCAAAGAATGAAACAATGGTAAAATGTAAATATCTTGTACACTGATCATAAATTATAAAAGAAAGTTGCTTGTAACTTAGTCTTTTAGGGCTTTTGAGAGACTTAGCTCATTTTTATGACCAAAACTTCAAAGCACAAAAGCAGCTTCATAAAAACATCTAATGTTCATTCTGACTGCTGAGGATAACTCTAAATGTTTTAAAGTTTTATAGTTCTTAAATGATTACAAGAAACCCAGCAAGAAGTATAATGGGCAGGATTGTGTTTTAATCAAAACCAGGTCAGAAACTACTGTGTACAATTTGGACTAAGAAAGACTGACCTTCCTGGAGTTCAATTTTATTTTAATCTGCTTCATGATTTTTGGGATTGCATAAACTCAGATTTTAGAAGACTGATTTTGAAACTGTTTCTTCAGATAATAATTTCCATGTAGTACGTCATAAATCTTGTATACAATTATATTAAATATTTTAAGCTGAATCAGGTAGTCATAGTATAGTATTCATTACATCTATGAGGAAATCTAATCTTCAAGACATGTTTCAAATCCAATTCACATAATCTAACTTCATATAAAATGAATCGTCTACAATCTTTTTGTTGTTTTTGCTGTTGTTTATGACCCCCTTTCTGTGATCTCCTCATTGTCACCATTAGCTGGAAAAGGGTCACTGATTTTGTAATGAATATAACATTTCATTTATTCTGAAAGTGCTTTTGTATTAAAATCTTTATTGTATAGAATTCTTCAATATTTATGAAATTTCAATTGCTGCTGAAATTAGCATCCACAATGAAATGTGACAATTGATGTGTGGATTATATGCCCACCTGTCAGAAAGATAGAGACATAGAAGATTGACTGCAGAAAAAGACCTCATGGTCCATCTAGTCTGTCCTTATAGTATTTTCTGTATTTTATCTTAGGGTGGATATATGTTTATCCTAGGCATGTTTAAATTCAGTTACTGTGGAAAGATCTTCAACTCCGACCCCTTAGAAAAATTAGACATGGTTACCTGTTAGAATATATGATCCAGACAGGGAACCACTGATCTACACTGTTTAAAATATATTATGCCCAATGTGGAGGTGATGTTGCGGGAGACTACATGTCTTTCCAAATATTGGAAAATTTCAACTTTTTTGAGACAATATTTTGAGGGTTGTACTGAGAGGGGAAAGTCAAATTCAATCCACTCTTAACCGCTAGGTGACTAGACCAAACATGAAGGTATCTCACAGGAAAGTCTGAAATGCTATGCAATAAGTACTATCATAAGCTTCTGAACAAAAGGCAGGATATATGTATGGTGGATGGTGGTTGACATATTTATTTATCAACTTTATATATCAGTCCATCTGACAAAACAAGAGATTCCTCCTAATAAATCATCAATATCCCATCATTTTAAGACCAGAAGTGCACATAAAACAGCATTGTAAGTCCTGAGATATAGTTCTCTAAAAGTCCACCTAGTACACCTGACCAAAACAAATTAAACAATAAGAAAATATTCAAAATCTAGGCATCACCCACTTGTTTGATTCTGCCTTATCTATTTGATCTCTGACAATGTGATTTTTGGTTCCATCAAAATGTTATTTATAGTTTCTGGCTGACAAATTAATGTCAACTCTTTGTCTCGTTTCAAGGAATTTTTGTACATGTAGGCCAGTGATGATGAACCTTTCTTTCCTTGGGTGCCGAAGGAGCATGCGTGCCTGCTATTGCACATGTGCAAGTGCAAGTGCCCACACCAATGATTCAATGCCTGGGGAGGGCAAAAACAGCTTCCTCCACCCTCTGGAGGCTGGAAACGGCCTGTTTCAAAACTTCTGGTGGGCCAAGTATGCTCATGTTTCACCCTCTCCAGGCTCCAAAGGCTTCCCTGGAGCTGGGGAAGGGTAAAAAATGCCCTCCCCCATCTCCCCGGAGGTTTTCTGGAAGCCAAAAACGCCCTCCCAGAGCCTCTGTGTGAGCCAAAAATCAGTCGGCCAGCACACACATGCACATTGGAGCTCAGCTAGGGCAATGGCTCATGTGCCAGCAGATATGGCTATGCGTGCTACCTGTGGTACCCATGCCATAGGTTCGCTATCACTGAGGTAGGCCCTAACTGAACAAACACTGTGAATATTGGTATTACGACAACCAATTTCATATTTAATGCTTCTCTTCATGGGATTTGAGAGATGTGTCCATTGCTATCTCTTCTGTTGTCAAACACATACAACTAAGATTTCTCTAAACAGAATTTGAAGCTTGTATTTATATATTACCATAACAGCTACAGTGGCACAATTTGTCAATGTGTCTACATTTTCAGAGCAATCTTTTTGGTAGGAATAAATTTTGCTGCCCTAAGAATAAATAAAGGTCGCATGGGAATAATCAACTTCTTTCCATCTCCTTGATGAAGACATTTGCGGATGATGGCATATCCTTATTAAAAAGAGCAAAAAATGAGATTCTCATCTTTAGTCATTTTCCCTCAAATAGCCTTTTACTGAACTGCCCTAAGGCAATCCTGCCGAGAAGCATCTAATTATTAATTATCTCTATTTTTTTTTCTATTTACTTTTAAATATCAGAACAAGAGTGGTGCTACTTCACTATTAAAAATGAACTGCTAAAAAAGCCAGCATTGTTTCTCCAGAAGAAATCACTCAGCTACAGAACCTCATTTATAATCAGTAAATGAAATTTGTTAACCCAGCAATAGCAAAAGAAATAATGGGGGTGGTCCATGTAGTAAGTCATCAGGTGTCAAGATCCACTTAATGAAAAGCTCCTTTTAGAGAGAAAAGAGGATGGATACATAAATCCAGATAAATAAATTAACAAACAAACAAACAAACAAACAAACAATAAATAAATAAATAAATAAATAGTAAATATAAAAGTAATTGTAAAGAATAATGATGGAGGGGATGAGGATCAATAACATTAATTAGTATCTTTCTGCTTGTGGTGTACTGTAATCTTATTCTGCTTTAACCTCTGATTTGCGCATACCAGCTTCTGGATTTTGTCTCTTTGTCCATTTTATTTAGCATAAAATTAGCATATCTGTTCTGTCGGGCTCTCTGGTAGAATCCTCTGGTACAAATTTCAGACACACACAAGTTTGAAAATTCAAAACAATGTTCTTTATAACAGAAATTCAAATAAACTAAGCACTCTTTTTGTATAGCAAAGAGCACTCGTCTCCAAACAACCTGGTAATTTGTACAAGTCCCTTATCAGTTCTTAGATACTTAGCTTGCAGGTGTGAGGCAATTCATAGTCCTTCTTCTTTCACAAAGTAAAACACACTTTGCTCTGCTTTAGTTTCTAAGCGGGGAAAAATCAACACACAAAGGTCGAAGTCAGCAAGACAGGCATGAAATACAACGATCAGATAATCCTCCACAATGGCCAAACCCACACACTGCTATTTATAGCAGCCTCACTAATTACCACAGCCCCACCCAACCACAGGTGGCCTCATTTTCTTTGATAATAATTTGTCAGTTGTTGCTTCCTATGCATCACTCTCCGCATGCGTGGCTGTATCATTAACTCTTGTTCTGAATCCAAGGAGGAGACAGATAATTGATCTCCTTCTGAGCTGTCTGCCAAACTCCCCTCTTCCCTGTCACTCATGTCTTCTTGGTCAGAGAAGCCTTCATCAGCAGATTCCACCAGGAGCAAAACAGGCCTGCGGCATGTGGATGTCTCCCCCACATCCACATTCCTTGGGGCAGGAGCTGGGCCAGAGCTAACCACAACAATATCTAGTTTGATTAACCTATTCGTTTATAGGATGAGTACTCGATGTTAAATTCCTGAGAATATCATAACTTTTAATAGACAAAATCATATCACACTGGGTCTGCAGATGATTAAACTGGGTCTCTGGCGATAACATCACAAAACAAACTGATTCAGACCTAGCTTTCTAAAAATTGAAATTCCCAAACCTTCTACCTAATATGGAAATTATAAATAATGCCAAATCGGAACAAGTTATCTTGGAATAATAAATGAGTTGGAATAGTTATTTGAAGTAGAATATGTGCAATATGTATGTTTTCAATTAATATTTGGAAATGACAGATTATATGGAATCTTAAGTAAATAATGAAGCAGAAATAGTTTGTTTACATCTAAACTATATTTAGAGTATAATTCTATGCATTTTTGTTCAACTGAATTCAGTAAGGCTTAATCACAGGTAAATAAATATAGAATTTCTGCCATACAGTAGTCATTTGATTGAAATAAATCTCAAGGAGTAACTACTGCAGTGCATTTCTTGTGAAATTATTTTAGGCGATAGTCCGGTTATTGTCATCTTTCTTTTAAGAGAAATAAAGTGAAAAGGAAATTTACAGATTTCAAAAACGTCATTATTTTTCAACTACAATGAAATATTGTTACCACTCCCCCAAGCAATGTAACATACTGAGCAAATTGATTCTAAGATAATACTATAAAAATATCAATACGTGTACCAATCAATGCCTAGGTTCAACAATGATTTTAAGGATTGCTATTCAAATTAAGTAATTGTTTTAATTTTTCTTCTAATACTGTCCTGATGGAGAAGTGTAGTTATTACATGAAAGTTATACATGCTCCCAAATAGAAATACAGTACGGCTGACAGGCTGAATAATATGCTTATTTACAAAAAAGCAGCTTTAAGCTGTGCTTCACAAATCATTAGCTTCAGAGGATTAAGTATGCACCATTCACAGATTTAGCTAGGAATTCTTTCTTTTCAAGATATTGTAACAGGTATGAAACCCCATTCAAGCCATATGGTAGCAAAGGGCAGTATTTCATCCCAGGGGCCTTGTCAGACTTACCCACAATCTATTGTCAGGCGCTGTTGGTGGAAAATTGATACTCAGTTTAGCTCAACGGAAGTCCCCTTGAAGATACTATCAAGAGTACAAAGATCACACCAACTGCCTTGCATTTATGTCAATCTGCCACATGTTTCTCTTCATATTGGTGCTAATCACATCCTAAATTAGATGCCTTGCTTCTTTCATTTTAAATTGCATAGGCTTTTGTATATTTGGTGTCTTGATTATGAAGCAATATTTCAGTATACATAATATGCAATTGCTTGTATGAATTATTTTGCATACTAGGGGAAATTATTCAATGGCTGTTTATACAGGCTCTAGAAATATCAATTTGAACTGGAAATTTTACCATTAATTTTATTCTTTCCATTCACAAGCTTATAAGCATTATTGTTACTAGCATTATTATTATTATTATTATTATTATTATTATCATTATTATTATTATTATTATTTCTTCTCAAAAGTTTTGTTAATATTTTTAAACAGATTTCTAGGATTTAGTGGCTATTGTAGTGATAAAAAATACATGACTTTAGTGATAAAGTTAGTTATGTTTGATGTGTTGGTATACCCAGAACCAGCACTCAGTATCATGGGATCAATGATGGGTCACAGTAAATAGCAATAGTATTAGCACTGAGACTTATATACTGCTTCACAGTGCTTTACAGCCCTCTCTAAGCAGTTTACAGAGAGTAAGCA
Source organism: Erythrolamprus reginae (assembly GCF_031021105.1). Classification (NCBI taxonomy): domain Eukaryota; kingdom Metazoa; phylum Chordata; class Lepidosauria; order Squamata; family Dipsadidae; genus Erythrolamprus; species Erythrolamprus reginae. The sequence goes on along the minus strand of NC_091951.1, from coordinate 325,968,272 downwards.
TGTTGCCCCCAACAATCTGGGTCCTCATTTTAGCAACCTTGGAAGGATCGAAGGTTGAGTCAACCTTGAGCATACTGAGATTCGATCTGTCAAACTGCTGGCAGCCGGTGATCAGCAGAAGTAGCTTGTAGTACTACACTCTAACCACTGCACCATCGAGTGTCCATGGTCCATGGACTACAGAAGATCCAATGCAAATATTTCCAACTTCCAAAACAGCAGGAACCATTTCAGTCAACTTTGTTTCTGAATTCCAAAAGTCTCTTTGAATAATGCCCAAAATAAGCATTGGTATCGCAGTACCTATAGTGTCCTTGCCCAGTATTTTGATTTTATGGAATTGAGGAGTTCTTATAACATAGCTACCAGCATCAACATCCATCCTGCTACTGCTATGATCAATTTTATATGTCACTTGATAAGCTGATTAGTGAAAATTGGCAGACAACTAAAAGTTTCCAACTTGGCATTTCACAGGAATGTGTAAGTCATGTTATTGATGTTCTTCAATATCAGAAGGTTTGCGGAGCTCATATTATTATGCTCTCAACATGGGGCTACCTTTGAAGAGTGTTTGGAAACTTCAGATCATGCAGAATGCAGCTGCAAAAGGAATCATGGGCTTCCCCAGGTATGCCCATGTCACACCAACACTCCGCAGTCTGCATTGGTTGCCGATCAGTTTCCGGTCACAATTCAAAGTGTTGGTTATGACCTATAAAGCCCTTCATGGCATCGGACCAGAATATCTCCAGGATCGCCGTTTGCTTCACAAATCCCAGCAACCGATTAGGTCCCACAGAGTTGGCCTTCTCCGGGACCCGTCGACGAAACAATGTCGTCTGACGGGATCCAGGGGAAGAGCCTTCTCTGTGGCAGCCTCGACCCTCTGGAATCAACTCCCCCCGGAGATCAGGATTGCCCCCACCCTCCTCGCCTGAAAACCCACCTCTGCCGTCAGGCATGGGGAAATTGATTCCCTTGGGCCATTCCGTTTTATGCATGGTATGTCTGGGATGTATGATTGTTCTTATATTAAGGGTTTAAAATTGTTTTAATCATTGGATTTGTACTGTGCTTTATTGTTGTGAGCTGCTCCGAGTCTTCGGAGAGGAGCAGCATACAAATCTAATAAATAATAGATAATAATAATAATAATAATAATAATAATAATAATAATAATAATAATAATAAATCAGAAATTAAATATCAGTCTCTGGAATAGGGCTACCAAGTTTCCTCTAAATCTTTTTTTTAAAAAAAATCAGGGTTATAATTTTGGGGGAGCAGATAATCCAGGTAGTTCTCAAATTACAACAGTTCATTATTTATTTATTTTTATTGATTGATTTTGTCCATTGCATAATGAGGGTTATATTGGGTATACATATAGTAAATATATAATGAAGGTTATAGAGGATATACTCATAGTAAAATATATCTAAGAAAGAAGAGAAGAGAAGATATGGGAATAAAATATATCAGTGAAAGAATAGAATAAATATAGGAAAGAAGAATGATATAGGAGATATAGGAGAGCAATTCAGTTACAATGGCTCTGAAAAAAATGACTTATGATCATTTTTCCCAGTTATGACCTTCATAGCAGTCCCGTGATCATGTGATCAAAATTTAGAAACTTGGCAACTCGTTTGTACTTATGGCCGTTGCTATGTCCCAAGGTCATGTGATCATCTTTTGCAACCTTTTGACAAGCAAAATCAACGGGGAAGCCAATGGGGAAGTGTTATTAACTTACTAGCTGCAGTGATTCACTTAACAACTGTGTCAAGCAAGGTAAAAAAAAATGGGGTAAATCCACTTAACAAAAGAACAAAAATCTTGGGCTCAATTGTGGTTGTAAGTCGAGGACTACCTGTATTGTTCACATGGATTTCTTTGAATCTGGCATTACAATCAACTCTACAGTCAAGTGTTCAAGCAGAGTTTGGAAACACAAGGGCATTTTGCTGTAGTCAACAAGCTCTCACAAGAAACAAATGAGAATTTGGATATTTACTACACAGTCTGGACATAGCATTAAAACATTCTCTCAAAATTGAAGTAATATCTTCAGAGTTATCTGTGACTCAAATGAAGAGGCAAAAAAGAGTATCAGCATCTGGTTGAAGAGAAAATATTTCTTTTGTGACTGTTTTAGGAATCATATTCAACACTGGCAAAAGTGTGTAGTAAGTTGGCATAATAGGATGGTAAGTAAATACAGATAACAAAATAGGGTTGTATTTTCCTGTTTTATTTGTCAAAATATCAATATTTTTTGAAGAATACGGAAGTGAAGGCATTGTGTAAGACTTTGAGATCATCAGATGCTATTTTGAAGTGCACAAACAAAACAGTCACAGATAGCAAGGAACTGGGCCTATTAACCAATTCTAGAAAGCTAAGGAAAAACACTAATCTATCTACAGTATAGAAAGAAGAGAGGGTTTTCTCCAAAACATCTGATGGCAGGACAAGAAGCAATGGATGGAAGCTAATCAAGAAGAGAACTAACCTAGAACTAAGGAGAAACTTTCTGTCCACTAGAACAATTAATCTGTGAATCAACTTTCCTCCAGAAGTTATGGGTTCTCCATCACGGGAGATTCTTAAGAAGAGATTAGACAACCATTTGCCTGAAATGGTATAGGGTTTCTTGTTTGAACAGGGTGTTGGACTAAAAAACCTCTGAAGTTGCTTCAAAGATCTTGATAACCCCATCAATTGTTATCAGTTATAGTGTGGTCACCTAAATCTGTTTAATAAATAACATAAAGAAAGAAAATTGATATTTTGATATGGTTTATGAGATAACTATCTTTAATAAGGGGCGAGTACAAGTGCACTAGAGTACCTTCCGTCCCCTGTCCTATTGCTCTCCTATATCTCCTATACCTTTCTTCTATTCCTATATCTCTTCTTCTATTCTTTCATTGATATGTTCTATTACTATACCTTCTTCTATTATTTCTTAGATATATTTTACTATGAGTATCTCCTCTATAACCTTCATCATGTATTTTACTATATGTATATAGATATATACCCACTAAAACCCTCATTGTGTATTGGACAAAATACATAAATAAATAATATAAAATAAATAAAATAAATATGGTAGTAAGGATTTTATACTTCCTTCCTTCCCTTCCTTTCCTTCCTTCCCTTCCTCCCCTCTCCCTCTTTCTTTCTATTATTTTTCTACCTTTTTGTAACTTAAATCACTACTCCCACTGCCACAGTTTCTCAATAATGCACTAAAGAAAAGAAAATATGAGACAAATGTGCTAGGAAGAAATTCTGCTGTTGCCCATGACAGAGGCAAAATAAAATTTAAACCTGATTTCAGAGACCTTTTAGACATTTGTGAGAGAAATTTATTCTGTGTTATTTCAAACCTTCATAAGGTACTCCCTGGGAAGTTGTATTTTCCTTTTATTTTCTATGCTATTAACGGCATAAACAACAACAAAACCTGTCTCTGAAGACACAGTTCTTTGGCCTTGCTTTTAAAAGTCAATGGTTTCATAACTTGTATTTTAATATATTCAATATTCTTCCATTCATTTTACAGAAAGCTCTGTATGTGCTTTCGGAAGTGTTCAGTTTGAATGGAGAGATGGCATTTAAGTATGTGAGAAAGTATTTCTTTGTGTTGTCGTTCTTAGTTTGTTTATTTTGTGGAGTCAGATCCAGACATCATACAAGTTACAAAACAAATAGACAAATTCTATATTCCTTCTACAGCTGGGTAATCTTTACATTGCAGGGGGGGAAACATTATCTGAATACAAATATTCCTCTTGATGATGATGAGAAGAAACAACCCAAGGTTTACTAATTTATGCCTTGTTGCCATGGGTATGATTGAAATATTATGTCTTGACATACGTCTTATTTTATTTTGGAATATCTTTCTTAATTACTCATGGCATCAAGGCTATTCATTTAAAAACACATGAAAGATAAGTGGATTTTTACTTCTGCATAATATATCTTGGAGATCTTACTTCATGATTATAATAATCCTCTTTAAAAGATTTCTATGTTAACAAGTGCAAACAAGTAGTTTGTCTCCTGTTTTAAATTGAACAATATTTCTAAATAAATGTTATAATAATGGCAGATGGTGACATGTAACTCTATAGTTTGAGGAGTGACCTTATATGTCAAATTCTCACACCATTGCAAGGTCAGACAAGGATTTAAGCCAAGTCATGCAGAACATAGTTTCTATTACATATGGTAATCTATGTAATAAAAATGATACTTATTAGATATACAACATCTGGAAAATTTCAGACAACTATTAGATAATAGTAATAAAATATTGACAGCTTAAAATTTTTGCTGCCATCTAGCAGACCTCTATTATCTGTAGCCCAGATATCATTTCCTTAATAGTGATTGATTTATTCAAATTGTATAATGTATTTTAGTGTATCATGTGAATAGGAATTGTCAGAAGTGTATGCTGTTCTGTTCGGGTCTGTGAGACCCGAAATCAAAGTTTGAGACCCTGTAAAAAATTTTCCCTGCATATCTGAAACTTGAAATTTCATGACTTTTCATCATTTCAGGGGTTCTCTCTATGAGAATTTTTTTTGGGGGGTGGGGGTTGCTGGAAAAAAAAAGTCACACTTGTACTGTTCCCGGGTCACCCTGACCCGCACTGAAAACTCTTCATTTGAAGTGCTTATGTTTGGTCAATTTGAAAACTTTTTTCACTTGGAAAGTAGTCTGAACATTTCTGCACACAATGATATGAAAATTGAACTGAAAACAATTATGCATAATGCTTTATTTTGATTATAAAAGGCAGACCCCCCCCTTTATTTGTGAACATTTTTTCAATTTATAGATAGTTTAGCTTGCAAAATGTGTTCAATTTTACTAAGGTTGGTGTGGGATTGGTAGTTTAAACGTTTCTGAATATAAGAAAAATATAAATGAACGGAAAGAAATGATTCTTATTGGTTTTTTAAAATCAGAAATAAGGCCTCCCCCCCCCCCTTGGCTGCTTGCAACCATTTTCACTTTATATTTTTTTAGGCTACAAATCTCTAAGGAATTTTCCCCCAAAAGTTTTGATATACTAAATTGAACAATCCTGATCATAAGAAAAATAGAAATGAACTGAAAAAAAATGATTCTTATTTGTTTATTTTGGTCACAAAAGGGCCACCCCTCCCCTCGGCCTTGCTGTGTGCCATTATTTTCACTTTTCACAAAAATGGGGGGGGACACATTTTATCAGCAAAATAAACCAATAAGCATTATTTTTTTCATTTCAATTTTCATTTCAATGTGTGCAGAAATGTTCAAACTTGTTTCCAAGTGAAAAAAGCTTTCAAATTGACCAAACATAAGCACTTCAAATGAAGAGTTTTCTGTCCGGGTCAGGGTGACCCGGGAACATAACATTAGGGAGTTTTATTGAACAGAACAGCAGGGTTAAGATTAAAACTAGGAGCTTTAAGTTTGAGAACAAGGTACTTAAGTAAGGACACATTTACTGTAGATCTCTAACATGTTATGGTCATGCTAACAAATGACTGTCACAGGACGGTTGCCTATTGACAAAATATCTGCCATGCTAATGGTTGGTCACAAAAGGTTGATTTTTGAAACAGCAAACCAATGCTGATTAATGTAAACTGAATCAATCAAACCTGTTCATTCAGAAAGAATTTGACCTGAGAGCCCAAATCCAAAATCATTCCTCAGACAACAATATTCTGCTCAGGCTGATGTCATGGCAAGATCGGACACGAGGAGTTTTCACCATTGGAGGTCCCCAAAAGGAGCTAAAGCTACCCTGTAGGGATGTGAAGGAAAGAGAGGCACCCTGAGGGTTGCAAGGGAGTCATAACTCTCCTGTTTGATCCAGGGTTCTTCCCTCTTATTTTATTTTATTTTATTTTATTTTATTTTATTTTATTTTATTTTATTTTATTTTATTTTATTTTATTTTATTTTATTTTATTTTATTTTATTTTATTTTATTTTATTTTATTTTATTTTATTTTATTTTATTTTATTTTATTTTATTTTATTTTATTTTATTTTATTTTATTTTATTTTATTTTATTTTATTTTATTTTATTTTATTTTATTTTATTTTACTTTACTTTACTTTACTTTACTTTACTTTACTTTACTTTACTTTATTTTATTTTATTTTATTTTATTTATTTTCTTACTTACTTACTTACTTATTTATTAGAATTGTATGCCGCCCCTCTCCGCAGACTCAGGGCGGCTAACAACAGTAAAAAGACACCGTAAACAAATCTAATATTTAAAAATCTAAAAACCCCAATTTAAGAGATCAGTCATACATACAGTCATACCATACATAAATTTTATAAGCCTAGGGGAAGGGAATATTTCAATTCCCTCATGCCTGATGACAGAGGTGGGTTTTTAAGAGCTTACAAAAGGCAAGGAGGGTGGGGGCAACTCTGATATCGGGGGGGAGTTGGTTCCATAGGGTCAGGGCCGCCACAGAGAAGGCTCTTCCCCTGGGTCCCACCAAATGACATTGTTTAGTCGACGGGACCCGGAGAAGGCCAACTCTGTGGGACCTAACTGGTCGCTGGGATTCGTGTGGCAGAAGGCAATCCCAACAAGGAGAAGAGGCAGTCATCATGGTGGGCATGAAGCTAGAACAGTGGGGCAACAAAGAAAGTGAAGGAGTGGTGTAAATGAACAGTGATCAGAACCGGGTGAGGTAATTATTTTGCATTAAGGACATTGTGACAAAGAACTCTAGAGAGATAAAGAACCTAATGCGTGGAACATATGGGAAAATAGAAAGCAACGATGAATAAAGGTCACTATGACCAGGAAAGGGAGGAGATAACAGAGAGAATGGAGGAAAAGTTAGAACAGACAAATCAGCAAATAAAGGAAGAAGATAAGAAGACAGTAAAGATAAAAATGACTGATGAAATAAAGCAAGGAAAATATATTTTAAGGCATTTAAAATGGATTGGGATAAGCGGGATGATTCTTTTGAAAGGGAGATGAGAGAGATAGGAGAAATATACTACTCAAAAAAATAAAGGGCACACTCAAATAACACATCCGAGATCTGAATGAATGAAATATTCTCATTGAATACTTTGTTCTGTACAAAGTTGAATGTGCACAACAGCATGTGAAATTGATTGTGAACCAGTGTTGCTTCCTAAGTGGACAGTTTGATTTCACAGACGTTTGATTTACTTGGAGTAATATTATGTTGTTTAAGTGTCCCCTTTATTTTTTTGAGCAGTGCATATAGACTATATAGTAAAGGGGTCAATAGAGACAAAGATTCAAGAGCTAAGTATGGGAGGCAACCGAAAAATAAAAAATAAGAATTGAAGAATTAATAAAACAGAGAAGAGATTATGGATATAAAGGAAAGGCTGCAATACTGCATTCTAATCACTGTGCCACCATGGTTCTTCTATTACTCAATGATTATCTTGGCAGTCTTAAAGCTGCAACATGTCTTCTAAAAAGTAGCCACGATATGAGGAAACATCTGCAAAAAACTTGCAATAATGCAAAAATGATATTATTATTATTATTATTATTATTATTATTATTATTATTATTATTATTATTATTTAGATTTGTATGCCGCCCCTCTCTGCAGACTCGGGTGGCTCACAACACAATAAAAACAGTTTATAATAAATCTAATAATTTACAGTTTAAAATATTTAAAAACCCCATTATTAAACAGACATACACACAAGCATACCATACATAAATTGTATAGGCCCAAGGGAGATATCTCAGTTCCCCCAATCCTGATGACAAAGGTGGGTTTTAAGGAGTTTGCAAAAGGCGAGGAGGGTAGGGGCAGTTCTAATCGCTGGGGGGAGCTGGTTCCAGAGAGTCAGGGCCGCCACAGTGAAGGCTCTTCCCCTGGGGCCTGCCAACCGACATTGTTTAGTTGATGGGACCCGGAGAAGGCCCAATTCAAAGTGTTGGTTATGACCTATAAAGCCCTTCATTGCATCGGACCAGAATATCCCCGGGACCACCTTCTGCCGCACAAATCCCAGCGACCGGTTAGGTCCCACAGAGTTGGCCTTCTCTGGGTCCCGTCGACTAAACAATGTTGTTTGGCGGGACCCTGGAGAAGAGCCTTCTCTGTGGGGACCCCGACCCTCTGGAACCAGCTCCTCTTGGAGATTAGAACTGCCCCCACCCTCCTTGCCTTTCGTAAAGCTCTTAAGACCCATCTCTGCCATCAGGCATGGGGGAACTGAGATATCTCCCCAGGGCCTATACAGTTTATACATGGTATGCTTGCGTGTATGTTTGCTTTTAATAATGGGCTTTTTAGTGTTTTTTAAATTATTAGATTTGTTCTTACATTGTCTTTGTTGTTGTTGTGAGCCGCCCCGAGTCTATGGAGAGGGGCGGCATACAAATCTAATAAATAAATAAATAAATAAATGAATGAATGAATGAATGAATGAATGAATGAATGAATGAATAAATAAATAAATAAATAAATACACAAACAAATACACAAACAAACAAACAAATAAATCTAAATTTCTACTTGTAGAAGCAGAGCTATATGAATTTGGATCTTTGTATTTTAAAAATTCTGCATAGCTGATTGCAGTAATCCATTACCATTTGACATCTGTAGCTAACTTTTAAATGAACACCTTTTAAAAATCAGAATCATCTTAAAAGCTAAGTTCCACCACATGCATTAAACTGTTTTGCATTACTCCCTATCAGATGTTCTAATTTAACCACTATTTATATCATTTTACTTTTAAGGTTTGTTTTAACAGAATTTACAGGATTTATTCTCTTTCCGATTAATGGCCTGGACTGTACGTTTGTAGGCAATTAAAGCCTAGAGAGAGATTTTATTACACAGAGGCAGTTTTGAAAGCTTTTTAAAATCAGTTTGTATTTGTTAAAAATCAGGTAGCATTTCTTTGAAGTAAATTGGATTAACAGAAATAAAAATGAGTTCATTCTAATCAGCAAAGGGTTCTACTTACTTTTTCCTACCGGTAGAGGATCCCAAGGCTGGCACAGCCACACACAAGCCTGACATGTGTGTGTGTGCCCTCGTGCACATTTTAGCTTCTGCACATATCTTGCACGAGGATGCTTGGGCAGGTGAGATTTCGGCAATTTTTGCCCTTCTGCAGGCACAGAAGCAAAACAAAATTGACAAAAATTGACAAAATCTCACCTGCAGGAGTATCCTCGTGTGAAATTTCACTTTGGGTGCATGAACAGAAGCAAAATCTCATGCAGGGGTGCGCACACACATGTTGGGTGCACATGTGGCTGGGCTGGCCTCAAAAAGTCCTAATGGATGACCGATCTCATTCATACTGGATGGGGCCCAGTAATGGGCAGCCAAAATTTTTACTTCCACAATGTGGGTGTGGCTTATTTTGTGGGTGTGGCTTGATGGTCATATGACTGGGTAGGAGTGGCTTGCTGGCCATGTGACCAGGTGGGAGCGGCTTGAACGATCCCCTTTGTTCAAGTGAACTGTTAAGTCCTCGACTTTCAAACTCACCAGTGTCACTCTCTGGGGTGACAATTTGCTTCGCGTTTCCCACACTCTCCTTCCTGGGTCACACCCTGCCTCAGGCTTGATAGCTAGATGAACTGGTGCCGATCAGCTGTTGAGAAAGGAGGGGGGGGAAATGAACCCGCTGCAATTCCTCCCAGTGCTGGTCTCCCTGCCACTTTCCGAGGAAGAGGAGAATGATGGAAGGGTGGGATGGTCAGCTGGAGCTGGGTACACAGCTTAATTTATGTTGTGAGCTGCCCGAGTCTTCAGAGAGGGGCGGCATATAAATCCAATAAATAGATTTTGGCTGGTGGAACTGCGTTCCACGCCATTCTGCCTGCTGCCCACCCCTGGTGGGGCCCATCACTGCTTCTAGTGTAATCATATGCGCCATCATGTTAACTATAAAAATAATTGAAACATTGAAACTCTGGAGAAGGTGCAGAAAAGAGCAACCAGAATGATTAGGGGACTTGAAACCAAGACTTACGAAGAGAGATTGTGGGAACTGGGCATGGATAGCCTAGAGAAAAGGAGGGGCAGAGGGGACATGATAGCTGTATACAGGTATACGAGGGGTTGCCACAGAGAGGAGGGGGTCACTCTATTCTCCAGAGCACCAGAGGGCTGGACGAGGAACAACGGCTGGAAGCTGACCAAGGAGAGATTCAACCTAGAAGTAAGGAAGAACTTCCTGACGGTCAGAGCGATCAACCAGGTTGTGAACTCCCCAGCTCTGGACACTTTCAAGAGGAGATTGGACTGCCACTTGGCTGGGGTGTTCTAGGATTCCTGCTCAGGCAGGGGGTTGGACTTGATGACCTGTATGGTCCCTTTCAACTCTAACAATAAATAGATAGATAGATAGATAGATAGATAGATAGATAGATAGATAGATAGATAGATAGATAGATAGATAGACAGACAGACAGACAGACAGACAGACAGACAGACAGACAGACAGACAGACAGACAAACAAACAAACAAACAAATAAATAAATAAATAAATAATTGGGATTTAGAAAGGACCTAGTCTTCTGTAGGTAGCTCTAATCTCCATCAATGGTGTGTCTTGCCTTTTGCATAATGTCACGTGATAATGGTTTTCAAATATAACCATCGTCTTTAGTGGCACACTACAGAGTTGTACATACTGCTATGTAAAAAAGTTTTTCCTTAATGATTGGTGCTTATTTGCAGGAAGCTTAGATTAATTGTTTTACCTATTCATGCAGAATTATTAGTGCATGGAATATTACATAGATGTTTATATAACCTTCTGGAAGAAACACTAGCATTACATTACACACAATAGCAAAATCTGAAAACAACGAAGAATGTAGGATTTTACTTTTGGTCCTATTTCTCGAGGATTGCTACTGTCACAATTTCCTAATTGTGAATGAACCTTACACACCAGAGCCATACAGTCCTGTCATAATGCCAGCAAGGTATATTCCAATTATGCAAATTGTGGTGCCATGACATTCACTCAGACAAATCACTCGATATCTGTTAGTAACAAAAGCGGTGTCAGAACAGCATGGCCCTTCTTGGCTTCTTCTCTAATCGCCTTCTAGCTTCTGTCACACACTGACTGCCCTCTTCTTCTGCAGTTTGACTAATCTGCAGCATTCCTACAATTATTTTGTCATTATAATGGCTAAAGGAGGTCTTGGAAGAGCTTGCTCCGTTTTGTCTTCTTCCCTCCTCTGCTGCTGGTTGCATGTTGGCAGATACTGTAGACATGGTGAAAGGTATTAAGGTATTACTGAAGCCACTGCTCAGAAAAGAATCATTATTAGCCAAAAAAAAAAAGAGAGAGGGGGCACCAAAAAGGTGTGTTCTAGTCGTGTTTCAGCACACTGGTTTTGCAATTCGCTACACTGTCCAATTTCTTTCACTCCTGTGTGACTCGTGAGATGCGCTCATAAAGAAAAGTAGATTCCTAATAGGCTCTTCCTTGTCAAGGGGACATTGCATCAAAGAACAAGCCGAATAAGCTGGCCTTCCCCTCTGTTTCACATTAAAAAATGGGATAAAATCAGAAGATAGTTGGATATAAAGTTATTATACAGGATAGCTCCTCGTGTTAACAGATTCTGGAAATAATGCCAATTTGGACCTATTTCACCCATGGATAGAGACAAAATGCAGGAAAACACAAAATCATGGTAGAGGACTAATACGTTTGTTTGTTTGTTTGTTTGTTTGTTTGTTTGTTTGTTTGTTTGTTTGTTTGTTTGTTTAATTGGGTTTATATGCCGCCCCCTCCAAGGACTCGGAGTTGGAGCTGATAATATAATAGACTAGAGTACAGTAGGACGGAACAGAGCGGAATGGAATGGAATGGAGCGGAGTGGAACGGAACGGAATAGAACAGAACGGAACAGAACGGAACATAATGCAACAGAATGCAACAGAACGCAACAGAATGCAACAGAACGTAACAGAATGCAACAGAACGCAACAGAACAGAACAGAATATAATTCTTTACTGGCCAAGTGTGATTGGACACACAAGGAATTTGTTTTTGTTGCACATACCTTCAATGTACGTAAAAGAAAAGATACATTTGTAAAGAATCATGAGGTACAACACTTAATTATTGTAACAGGGTACAGATAGGCAGATAGTATGATGGGGTTCCCTACTTAATATTAGTTAAATATGTTTTTGTTTAATATTTCAGACATATTTATTTTTGCTTGATTAGTATATCTTAACAAAATACTAATAGGATAATGAAATAGCAATGGATGCACATAAACCATGCATGAACAAAACCACTAGAAACCTATTGACTTACAGTCATACTTTCGTACTCATCGCTAATTGGTTCCAGAACTTCACAGCAAAGTCCGGGTGAGTTTGCTGAACCCAAACTTCGTTGGGTTCTCCCAACATTACTTACAGAAGGTGACCAAATCTTTTTATTTTGTTCCAGAGAGCAGCCAATGTGGCAAAGAAGATGTGACATCCCACCATTCGGCACCATTTTATAAAAGAGACGTGGAGCAGACGTGGAGCAGACGTGGTGAAATGCTCCTGGTTTAGGCGTGCCTGCCAGTGGTCGGAGAGCTAGTAGTGATGGCAGCAGAAGACTTGCCCTCCCATCTGGATGCCGTCATTTGGGTTCTTTTACCCTCTGCATGCACTTTCTGCTTTATATATGCACAGAGGATAATGGTGGCATCTGGTTGGGTGGGCGAAGCCTCATGCTGCCATCGCTACCGGCTCTCCGATCACTGGCAGGCAAGCCTGAACCAGGATCATTTCACCCCTGGAGCATACTCATTCTGTTGGATCTTGTAGGATAAGCAGAGTGAACAGAGGTTAGGAAATTTGCAAGTAATCCGGCTCTACAGGTGAAAGTCGAAAAATTAGAATATCGTGCAAACGTTCATTTATTTCAGTAATGTAACTAAAAAGGAGAAAATTAATATATGACAAATATTCATAACATGCAAGGCAAGATAGTCCAAGCTGTAATTTGTCTTATTTGTGATGGTTATGGGGTACAGCTCATGAAAAACCCCAATCCCCCATCTCAGAAAATTAGAATATTACATGTGATCAATAAAAAAAGGATTGTACATAGAACAATATCGGACTTCTGAAAAGTATATACTGCCTCAATGCAGCGTGGCATGGATGCTATTAGCCTGTGGCACTGCTGGGGTATTATGGAAGATGCTTCAATAATGTCCTTCAGCTCCTGTGCATTGTTCAGTCTTTCCCTTGGCAATGCCCCATAGATTCTATTTATTTTTATTTATTTTATTCTTTGTCCAATATACAATACATATGGAAGAGAATAGACATTAAGTAATATATATAACTGTAGAAAGTAAAAAGAAGAGAAGTAGATGGGAGGGAGAGAATATATATGATATAAGAGATAAGGAGAGAATATATATGTGATGTATATATATATATATATATAGATAGATAGATAGATAGATAGATAGATAGATAGATAGATAGATAGATAGATATAGATATAGATATAGATATAGATATAGATATAGATATAGATATAGATATAGATATAGATATAGATATAGATAGATAGATAGATTAGATAGATAGATAGATATAGATATAGATATAGATATAGATATAGATAGATAGATAGATAGATAGATAGATAGATAGATAGATAGATAGATAGATAGATAGATAGATAGATAGATAGATAAGGAGAGAATATATATGATAAATGAGATAAGGAAAGACAATTGGACAGGGGACGATAGGCACATCAGTGCACTTATATACGCCCCTTACTGGCCTCTTAGGAACCTGGAGAGGTCAATCGTGGAGAGTCTAAGGGAGAAGTGTTGGGGGTTGGGAGTTGACACTATTGAGTACGGTAATGAGTTCCACGCTTCGACAACTCGATTGTTAAAGTCATATTTTTTACAGTCAAGATTGGAGCGGTTAATATTAAGTTTGAATCTGTTGTGTGCTCTTGTGTTGTTGCGGTTGAAGCTGAAGTAGTCGTTGACTGGAAGGACGTTGCAGCATATGATCTTGTGGGCAATACTTAAATCATGTTTTAGGCGCCGCAGTTCTAAGCTTTCAAGACCCAGGATAGATAGTCTATTTTCGTAGGGTATTCTGTTTCGAGTGGAGGAGTGAAGGGCTCTTCTGGTGAAATATCTTTGGACATTTTCAATGGTGTTGATGTCTGAGATGTGGTGTGGGTTCCAGACAGATGAACTGTATTCGAGAATGGGTCTGGCATAGGTTTTGTAGGCTCTAGTCAGTAGTGTGAGATTGCCAGAGCAATCTCTACGGGGTTCAGGTCAGGCAAGTTTGCTGGCCAATCAAGGACATCCCAGGGTCATTGAAGCAGGTTTTGGTGCTTTGGGCAGTGTGAGCAGGTGACAAATGCTGCTGGAAAATTTAAGTCATCATCCCCATAAAGCTCATATGCAGATGGAAGCATGGAGTACTCCAAAATATTCCGGTAGATGGCTGCGTTGACCCTGGACCTAATGAAGCACAGTGGATGAATACCAACAGATGATATGGCTCCCCAAATCAACACAGACTGTGGAAACTTTTGCATCTCCTTTGGAAACCAAGGTCCCAGAGTATAGAGGAAGAATAGAAAGACACATACTGCAAGATGCTTGAGGTCCAGTGTACATTTCCACAGTCTGTGTTGATTTGGGGAGCCATGTCTTGAATATTCTAACAATTGCACCATTCAAAATATGTCAGGATCTGAAGACTATTGGCTACCCATTTTCAATATTTTTTTTCCCTTGGAAAATTTGGAGTGATGATTTATTCTTAGATTCTGAGTACTGTCAGATTGCTGTATGAATATATTTCATACAGCAATCTGACAGTACATCATATTCACTTAAATTATGGTATTACAAACTATGGTAGCTACTATGCTAGAATATCTGACCTCTGTCAAGTCTACTGATATCAAAATCTTCAGATCATAGAACACTATCCTTATATATTAGAGTATAAGTAGCAATTTTCTAAACAACATGGTTATTTCATCCTCCTAGTGTTGCTGCTAATTATCCATAAAAGTTTTTTTGATAAAATTTATATCACAACTACTAGTAACCATCATATTTAATGGTCATTCTCTCAACTGCAGCCTGGTAAAGACACTTGGTAACATTAGAGTTAGTTACCAGTGTCACTTTCACTCTTTTTTGAAAGGACACATAACATGATTTTTGCTTCTATTTGATATCACTTTCAGGCAACCTGAAACATTATTTTGAAGCAACTGATGTGTATTTTGGACAATTGAAAAGTATGATGGACCTACCATAGCTGCTTTAATTTCCCTCTCTTGTCTTTTCTCTATACACAGATATCAAGTAGGAAATTTTCCTCCCTCCCTCCCATCTATCCTTCCTTCCTTCCTTCTTCTCTTCTTTCTTGCCTGCCTGCCACCTAGTTGCCAAGTAGCTTGATTTGTGAGCATGTTTGCCTATATTGCTTTCTCTGTTGGCCTTACACAAACTGCAACTGAACACCTGCTTAGGGCTTCAGTTTCAGCATAGTATCTATCTAAACTAAGTCTGGTAAATTAATCTATTGCAGAGAAAGCTATTTGCATTCAGCTGGTAGACACGGAACTCTGCCACCCCTGGAGTTCTTTGGCAAGTCCAAGAACCATCTTTAGGTAAAACATTTTTTTATTATGCTATCCTAGAGTGGTTAATAAAAATAATAACGAATGAGATTAAAATACTACCTAATTTTAAATCGGATTAACCAGAAAAACCTATCTAGATAGCCTTCACAAAGTAAGCAGTATTGATTGAAGATAGGATTGAATGATCAAAGCAATGAGATGAAAAACTCCAAGTTTTTTTTAAAACTATGCAGGGACGGGAATAAATTAACTTTTTTTTCTGATAATACTGCTAAAAAAAAATTATTTTATTTATTTATTACACTTGTATGCCGCCCCTCTCCAAAGACCCAGAGCTGCTAAAATCAATATGTTCAGACAGTGAGCATAGTTAATGGTTGAGAAGTCCATGGGTTGTACCACACTTGAGTTGAATAAATAAATAAAAAGTTGATATCAGAATGCAAAGAAATAAAAATTGAGTGTTTAGATTTTAGAAGAGCATCATGAAAAAGGAATAAGTGAATAAACAAGTCATAAAACCTGGATTATAAAATGATACAGAGAGTTACTATTGGTTTATTGTAGCCAATCATGGGTCCTGATTCTGTATTCAGTTCTTGTGTCTGCTGCCTATTGAACCTTATAGAAAGCTCTTGAAAGTCCACAAAATGCTATTACAAGTGACACTGCATTCAGTTTGGTGCCACTGCAAAGTGCAAAGGCTAACAGATTTTGCACATCCACCACCTACGGGCCTTGTAGCACTTATTCATCTCAAGCACACTTATCCAGGGAAAAGGGGGGAAATCATAAACATATTATCTTGACTTCTCATCTTTTTGAAATCTATTCTTAGTATTTCAGTAAACAGGCACCTAAACATTCTGCACGGCGGCTGAATTTCCCAATCAATCGTACAAATGGAAAGCGAATAAGGAAATCAGAATTTTAAAATGTGCTGCAGAAAACATGTTCATAGCCAAAATGGTACTGAACGTACACGATCTAATAAATTGGTGCCTTGTAAGAGATACAAATGAAAAGGGGTACCATCAATTGTGCAAAGAATGTTTACTTCTTGGTCAGAAGAGAGGGTTGGAGTATTTTTTACAGTTTTATAATATTCCTCGATCTTAAGCTACAGATCTCCATGGATGACTGATTCAGTAGTTCATGTTACTTTTCCTTTTGAATTGAATCAAGCAGCGTCCATGATTCGCATTCCACTCCAATTTTTCTAAACAGTTGGGCGAAATGATTCCAACAAATCTTATTCAATAGTTCCCATTTGTTTTTCATATCTTGACAAACTTGAACAATGGGCACTAAAACTTGAACAATGGGCTATCGCCCGGTGGGTGGGGGGGTGGGCTACTGCCCGAATGGGGCAGGGGACACAGTGGGGTAGCGAAAATGGAGCTCCATCCCAGAGCATCCAATTTGCACTAAATGATGTTGAAAGAAAATGCATAAGCCACACCCACAGTGTGGTAGTAAAAAAAATTTGGTAGCCCTTCACTGGCACTATCTAACAAAATGAAATTCAATGGTTAGAAAAGTAAGGCTCTGCATTTAGGCAAGAAAAACAAAATGCACAGGTATAGAATATGTGGTACATTGTAACTCTCTGTGGCAACTCTTCAAATATTGGAACACTGCTGTCCTGTCTCCCCTGGTCCTTCTCTTCACTAGACTAGCTTTGCCCAATTCTTCTAACTGTTCTTTATATGTTTTAATTTATATATAAAATGGTTCAGAACCAAATGATGGTAAGTTGGTCTTGGTTACATTATACTTTCTTCTATAGACAACTTTGCATCTTTTATCTTAACAATTTTATTTTTGGCTTAATACTGTGTTAGCTATCCAGAATCTCATTTGGTAAGTTGGGCAGTTGTATAAATTAGAAACTAACAAATGAAAAATATTCTTAGGATAATTTTCTCTTAGGGAATGACCCTCCAAGTAGCTTTCTAATAATAATATGTTATTATTAAAACTTGTATGCAAGTGAAATATTTAGAAGTCTTGTTTTCAACAAACTACCTCTTCCATATAGAAGTTTAAATAATCTCATTACAAAAAAGAAAAGGCAGGAAGCACACATATTGCATTCCAATTATATCCATTTATGTAAGCAACCAAATACATAGCCCAGTAAAAGCATAACTGAAAAATCAATGAATTACTGATAAGAATTAGTCCTTAAAGAATCCTTTGCCATAGCAGTTTTTACCATATATGTCTTTCAACAGTGATTATCTCACATAAGAGGATTTGACAAGGTTATAATTTCTGTTACTAATGGAAATTCTTTTTAGGAATTAACCTTTAGGCTATACAGAATGACAGATACTCGGCTTATTCTCAAAAGAGCATTGGAAATTAAAAAATCTTATTCTTTGGCATTTCCCTCCTCCACCGTGGTCCTGCGGAAACCCTCTCTTCCAGTATGCCTCACACACACAATTGAATTTTTAACAGCTGTCACTCATGAGGCTACAGGAGGACTATTTGAAAGTAATATTTTGCGCTGTGTGACATCTCATTTTTTTCCTTCGGAAATCATAATTTTTTTACACACCTAGTAGTCTTCCTAACAGGAAACCAGCTCTGCCTGTCATTCTGATTGGAGAGAAACCTTGTTTTCCAGGTCACTGGCCTGAATCTTGGAGACAAGATATTCATGAGGGACCTATGTGGGGAATTTACATCTCACAGCAGAGTTTTCCTGTCCATTTGTCAGCATGCCAGGTCACTGAGCTGCTCCCTTGTCAGAAGAAAGATAATGGCTGCTGCGTTGCCTCCTACTTATTACACATTCGATGCACCTGACCTTCTTGCGAAAACTCCCAAAGCATTTGGATTTTGGGCTACCTTGAGATATAAATGCAAGGCCTTTTTCCAATGAGCCTTGAAGCGTAGATTGGAACTTTCAATGGCTACTACAGCAACCCTTAACCATCAGCACTTAATTTTTCTTTTATTTTATATTAAAATTATACCTCTTTGTAATATATGGGGCTGAATAAATGTTTGATGTCAATAGGGCCAGCTCTACCCCTCAGCTGAATAAGAGATTGCCTTCTAAAAAAAATATTGTAGTACCCAGAGATGTATTAAGTTGGATGGACCAGGGCTGTTGCTTACCCAGTTTGGAAGAAGAAGCCTCCCTGATCAGCTTCTGCAAATGGAATAACCCTTTAACATATTTAAATGTTTTGATCATGTCCCCCCTTTCTCTTCTGTCCTCCAGACTATACAGATTGAGTTCATTAAGTCTTTCCTGATAGGTTTTATGCTTAAGACCTTCCACCATTTTTGTAACCCGTCTTTGGACCCATTCAGTTTTATCAATATCTTTTTGTAGGTGAGGTCTCCAGAACTGAACACAGTATTCCAAATGTGGTCTCACAAGCGCTCTATATAGCAGGGTCACAATCTCCTTCTTCCTGCTTGTTATACCTCTAGCTATGCAGCCAAGCATTCTACTTGCTTTCCCTACTGCCTGACCACACTGTTCACCCATTTTGAGACTGTCAGAAATCACTACCCCTAAATCCTTCTCTTCTGAAGTTTTCGCTAACACAAAACTGCCAATACAATACTCAGATTGAGGATTTTTTTCCCCGCCAAGTGCATTATTTTACATTTGGAAACATTAAACTGCAGTTTCCACTGCTTTGACCACTTATCTAGTAAAGCTAAATCGTTTGCCATATCACAGATGCCTCCAGGATTATCAACCCTATTGCACACTTTAGAGTCATAGGCAAATAGGCAAACCTTCCCTATCAAACCTTCCCCTATGTCACTCACAAACATATTAAAAAGAATAGGACCCAGAACAGACCCTTGTGGTACACCGCTTATAACAAGGGAGACAGAAGATTTGTCGTATTATACCATATTGCATACAATAAAATGTCTTTGGGGACTATAATGGGAAACACAGACCTTCAATTCTGAGATATATTAATCCCCTTGTGCCACCTAGATTTTAATATTTTGATAAGGGTTTTGATTAAAGGTGGTCCTTTCTTTTTAATCCGTTGGCCAGTAGTATCTTCAATGGCTGTTTCAGATGATATTTGGGTACTTTCTGAGCCATGAAATGCATTGAAAAATTCAGGTATGTGTGAAGATGAACAAATGACTGAGTTTTAATTCACACATTAGGAAGTGAGATGTCAGGATTAGTACCTGAGATAACATTCCAGTTACAATGGAGTAGAATGTAATTAGTGTAAATTAAAAGTAATGCTGAGTCATGGTGGATCAGCAGAATGTACCACAATCTGATTGGTTAAGAACTGTATATACTGTAATACACCTTTGCATAGGTGTGGTTAGTCTGTGGTTGGTCTATGATTGTGGTTAGTGGTGGTGTGTCATCTAGTAAGATTTATTTATTTATTTATTTATTTATTTATTTATTTATTTGTTTGTTTGTTTGTTTGTTTGTTTGTTTGTTTATTTATTTATTTATTTATTTATTTATTTATTTATTTATTTATTTATTTATTTGTATGCCGCCCCTCTCCAAAGACTCGGGGCGGCTAACAACAATAAAAAAGACAATGTAAACAAATCTAATATTAAAAATAATATTTAAAAACCCAATTTAAAGAACCAATCATACATACAAGCATACCATGTATAAATTCTATAAGCCTAGGGGGAAGGGAAAATTTCAATTCCCCATGCCTGACGACAGAGGTGGGTTTTAAGGAGCTTGCGAAAGGCAAGGAGGGTGGGGGCAACTCTTATATCTTGGGGGAGCTGGTTCCAGAGGGTTAGGGCCGTTACAGAGAAGGCTCTTCTCCTGGGTCCCGCCAAACGACATTGTATAGTCAATGGGACCCGGAGAAGGCCAACTCTGTGGGACCTAACCGGTCACTGGGATTCGTGCGGCAGAAGGTGGTCCCGGAGATATTCTGGTCTGATGCCATGAAGGGCTTTATAGGTCATAACAACACTTTGAATTGTGACCGGAAATTGATCGGCAACCAATGCAGACTGCGGAGTGTTGGTGTAACATGGGCATACCTTGGGAAGCCCATGATTGCTCTCGCAGATGCATTCTGCACGATCTGAAGTTTCTGAACACTTTTCAAAGGTAGCCCCATGTAGAGAGCATTACAGTAGTCGAGATAGTGTTGGTGTTATGTAAATAGAATATAGAGGATATAGTTTTGTTACAAGGAAGAAGTACATGTCTTCTCAAGAATTCATTCTGTATAGTCTTCATTCTGAAATGTCTCCAGTTCCTGATATCGTATCTGATTCTGGGTGGGCAGCTTCTGAATGCAACTCTGACATGAGATTCTGTAGGATGTATGATATATATTTATATACCTATACACAAACATATAGATGACAACATGATCAATAATCACTGTGAGAACCATTCTTTGGTGGTGGTGGTGGTGGTTTTAATCCCCTTCTAAATAAACGTTGGTTGTCCATGTATCACTAGATCTGAATTTGTACTTAGGGGAGGGAACCATAATTTTTCCCTTTTCAATCCACCATCCAGATGCATTGTTCGTTTGTTTTTTTGCCAAGAGATAAAGGAGGGAAGTTTATTTCCACAATGAAATTATATTAATTTTAATATAACAAGCTTTCATGGCTTGTCTTTTTTTCTGAAGAGGAACTTCCAAACAAGATCTGAGTTGTTTGCAATTAGCCCTACGAGGCCCAATGACCAATCTGAAGGGGAAAGAAGAAGCAACACAGAGTAGTGATCACAAGAATAGAATCCACTAGCAATCTACTCTGCAGTGGAGAAGTGGATCCCTAGTTTAAGTGATTCAAATTAAATCTTCCAGAAAATAAATATTTGTAGTTATTTCTTGTTTGCTTCTGTTTTCGGGAGGGAAAATATATATGAATGTTTATTTTCTAAACATATAGATAATTTCTTATTCCACGAATAACTCTGGTATAAATAAGTAGAATAAAAATTATGTTGTAAAGGGAAAAAACAACAGTCTGAGAACAACAGGCAAGGGAAAATAATAAGCACAGCATCTTCACAAATCACAAAACAACAGGGTGTTCTCTCTTCATGCCACCCCCCTCCATTGATCTACCCCAAACTTAGAATGCAGTCTTCCTGTTTTCATGCAATTATTTGCAAATAATCTGGCTAACTTTATAATCAAGGTATTTCCTCTCAGCTCCCTGGTTACACAACAGGCCGCCTAAGAGGGAGGCTGACATCCTAAGGTTTTCATGGATAATCAGTGCTAAGAGCTGCTAATATTAAGAGACAGACTAATGAGTTATTTTTAAGGGAAAGGGAAACAAAAAAATGGTAGCTTTCAAGCAGGGCAAAATGTATATTTGTTCGGGAACTGAATTTGGCTGTAATATCGTGGCATCCCTTTCTATAATGCCATATTTACATTGGTTCCTTTTGTGTGACTCTCCTTCTCTACATTACTTTAAGAATCAGATAGGAATGCAAAGCAGGGTTGAGGAACTAAACAGGAACAAATTGGCTTTTCTATGCAAGTATATAGAGTTTCGCTAAACCAAGTTTATTGTCTTATTATCTTTTCAACATTCTTCCAACAAGATTTTGATTTTTTTTTAAATAAAATAAGATGGATTCTTTTTTTGCTTATTTGCCTTGCAAGGGTTTTTGTTTTGTTTTTGCTATTTTCTGATATTTATTTTGCTAGTTATTGTTTCGTTATATAGAAATATTTTGGAAACATTTGAAGTAGATCAAACCCATTGCAATTGGATTATCTGCTGTTTGTTATTTGTTTCCCACAGAAGAGATCAAATAGGATTATTATTATTATGTCAATACAACACAGCAAACGAGATCCCTATGCTGGATTTCGTATTTCATCACCAGTCAGGCGCTTCCCAAGCATCTAAGACTGTGTGATGTAGCAGCAAATTATGTTTGCCGATCCCAGTAAAGCGGCCTTTTGCAATTGACAGATGGAGATTTTGTCAATTCCGATGGTTTTCAAATGTCCACTGAGATCCTTTGCCACTGCGCCCAGCGTGCCAAGTACCACTGGGACCACTTTCACTGGCTTATGCCAGAGTCGTTGCAGTTTGATTTTTAGATCTTCGTATTTCACTAATTCCTCTAGCTGCTTCTACTCAATTCTGCTGTCCCCTGGGATTGCGATGTCGATGATCCATACTTTCTTTTTCTCCACAATCAGGATGTCTGGTGGGTTATACTTCAGAATTCGGTCAGTAGATTTGCTTGCTCATTTTCGACCACTTTTTCGGGCTTATGATCCCACCAGTTCTTTGCCACTGGGAAATGGTAGTTTGGGCACAAGTTCCAGTGGATCATCTGTGCCACAGCATCATGTCTATGCTTGTAGTCAGTCTGTGCGATCTTTTTGCAGCAGCTGAGTATGTGATCGATTGTTTCATCTGTTTCTTTACAGAGTCTGCACTTTGGATCGTCTGTTGATTTTTCAATTAAATTATTATTATTATTATTGTTGTTATTATTATTATTATTATTATTATTATTATTATCATCATCATCATCATCATCATTATTATTATTAATTGGACTTATATGCCGCCCCTCTCCGTGGACTCGGGGCGGCTCACAACAATATACAGGATGAGCCTTTATATTATTGAACACAATTGCCAGAACTAAAGTGTGGGAAGCAAGGAAAGGGAAAAAAGTGATTGATAAAATTGGGAAAGCATTTCTTTCAACAAGAAATATAATATCAATAAATGAATCTAAGCATTTTACAGAGTCAGTATCTTGTCCCCAACAATCCGGGTTGTCATTTTACCAACCTCAGAATAATGGGATTGTTAGTAGCATGGGTTTGCAATACACTGTATTAACAAGCTAACAATGAATGTCTGTATGTATTGAAGTACTATAGCTTTAAGAGGTAGTATTGCAAATTGCCAGAAGAGGGAGCCAGAAAGCATAATTCTCTCTTTCAGCTCTCTCTGTTCTGTCTGCTGATTCACTGTGACTGATGTAGTAAGCTCTGTGTGTTTGATGATAGTTTGATGCATTTGTAAGCTGTAATATATGTCAAGGGGTGGGCAGCAGCCAAAACAGGGGGGCTGCCATTCTGGTAGTGGAAATAGAGCTGCACGTGCAGCTCCATCACCGCCGACCATGTGAACATCACTGTTTTATTCCTTCTGCACATGTGCAAGGGACGTTTGCACAAGATTTCAGTTGCTGCACATGCGCAGCAGCCAAATCTCGCTTCAGGTCCTAAAGCAGCAGAGCCCCAGCCATGCAGGAAGCAGCAACAACAGCAGCAACGAGCTCTGGCTGGCCAGGCTGCTCCCTGTGCTGCATCTTCTTGACACAGGGAGGGCGAAACAGGAAGAAGGTGCTGCTGCTGTTGCTGCAGGAGGGGCACGTGAAGGAGTGAGAAAGCAGCTACCCTCAGTTCTTCTCCAAAAGGTAAGGGCCAGGGCCGGATGTGCTGTGAGCACCAGCAGAGTTGAGCAGGACTTTGGGCTGCAAGCACTGGGATCGTGAGCATCAGGGCTGGGCAAGCAGTGAGTATGGGGCTGCAAGTGTCAGGGCTAAGCGAGCAGTAACCCTGGGGTTGCAAGCATCAGGGATGGGTGGACAGTGACCATTGGGGCCATGAGCATCATGGCTGGGCAGGCAACGAACTCTGGGGACTTGAGCATCAGGGCGGGATGGGCAGTGAGTGTGGGGCCACAAGTGCTAGGGCTGGGAGGACAACAACTGTTGGGGTCCCAAGCATCAGGGCTTGGTAGGCAGTGAGCAAGGGGCCATAAGCGCCGGGGCTGGACTTACCTGGTTTTCATCCATTTTGGGGCTTTTTTGCTTCCACGCATGCATAGAAGGGAAAAAAGCAAAAATCTCATTCTCGTGCGAAATTTGGCTTCTGAGCATGCGCAGAAGCCGAATCTTGCACCAGCAGTGCACACACTCCTGACCCATTCTGGTAGCACCGGGAAATAATAATAATAATAATAATAATAATAATAATAATAATAATAATAATAATTATTATTATTATTATTATTATTATTATTATTATTATTATTATTATTATTATTTAGATTTGTATGCCGCCCCGCTCCGTAGAGTAGGGGCGGCTCACAACAGTGATAAAAACATTACATGGTAACAAATCTAACAATTAAAATCTAAAATAACAGTTTTACATTACAAAGTTTAAAAAAACAAAAAACAAAAAAACCCAGTAGATAAAATACATACACACAGTCATATCATGCACAAAGTTACATAGGCAAGTGTGGGGATGTCTCAGTTCCCACAAGCCTGATGACAGAGGTGGTTTTAAGGAGTTTACGAAAGGCAAGGAGGGTGGGGGCAGTCCTAATCTCTGGGGGGAGTTGATTCCAGAGGGTCAGAGCCGCCACAGATAAGGCTCTTCCCCTGGGCTCACCACTGTGTATGTCTGACAAAGACAGGCTTGTAATATTATTATTGTATTAAGAGAGAATGACTGATTTGAATGTGTATGACTGGACTATTTGACTTTACTGTGCTATTTCTAAAGTAAATACTATTTTATAAATGTTAATGCATCTGTTTTGTATGTCTGAATAATTACTCATATCTTATGGATATCAGCTGGAATTCTACGTTTTCCTCCATGCATATCCTTGATAACTCAAGGGTTCTGCACACTCCTTAACAGGAAAGCTGAGTCGACCTTGCACCGGTGAGACTCATACTGCCAAACTGCTGGCAGCCAGCAGTCAGCAGAAATAGCCTGCAGTACTGCATTCTAACTGCTGCGCCACCACAGCTCTATAAGACATAAGTGCTTGTGAAGGTATTATTTCTAGGAAGGTATCCATCCACAAAATGAATAATGTATTCAGATCCATTTTAACATAGGTTTGTGCATGTGGAATCTGTCACGCAGCCAATGCTTAAGCCTTCATGCAATGTTCACATTTCTATTTTATGTAGAAACATAGAAACATAGAAGATTGACGGCAAAGAAAGACCTCATGGTCCATCTAGTCTGCCCTTATACTATTTCCTGTATTTTATCCTAGGATGGATATATGTTTATCCCAGGAGTGTTTAAATTCAGTTACTGTGGATTTACCAACCTTGTCTGCTGGAAGTTTGTTCCAAGCATCTACTACTCTTTCAGTAAAATAATATTTTCTCATGTTGCTTCTGATCTTTCCCCTAACTAACCTCAGATTGTGCCCCCTTGTTCTTGTGTTCACTTTCCTATTAAAAACACTTCCCTCCTGAACCTTTCATAATAAATCTAATTGAAGAATAACAAATCCACACCAGATTGGACCAATATACCACCATAATATAATTTGATTCTCCAACTAACATAAATCAAAGTAATATGGACACTCCAAGAATACTACACCCCTTGGAACTGTTACCATTCTTCAGGTTGTCCAGTTTCTCCAAGACTTTCCTCCATTGCAGTGAACTTGATGAAAAGATCTGATTCTGCCAAACTATTTTTGGAATGCACCTAAGGGTCTTTCTTTTCTATATCATATATCACTTATAATGAAAAGAAAGTTAATTCTAAAATGAACTTAATTGCTAGGTTCATATATCTCAAAGTTATGCTGCTACAAGAGTTTAGACACTGAAATTGTCACTTTATGTACAATCCAAAAACTCAAGTATCTTTTAAATTTATAAAGAGAGCTTTGTAGCTGGGAGAATTTCTAGAATGTATCAGCTTTGGTATGTGTTAGCAACCAATGTATTGGAATAGAAACCCTGTAATTAATAAGATTTATACAGTATACAGTGGTACCTCGGTTCTTGAACGTCTTGGTTTTTGTACATTTCGGATACTGAACAAAATTTTCTGCAAAAATTTGCTTCGGTATCCGAACAAAAATTCGGATACTGAACAGAAAATTTTGTTTACTATCCAACATGTGCAACTAGGGCAGCTTTGCAAAGCAGCTGCCACAAGACCTGAGGGGACAGGGTGAGAGGGAATAGGAGTCGGGATCCGACACGCACCTCCTGGCCGCCCTCTTAAGAGCCTCCCAGTCTCTACCATTTAACTGCTCCAAGCTGCAGGAAGGATAGGGCTGGCTGCAATACCGGCAGCATCAGGGGGCTCCTTTCCTCAGTGGTTCAGTTTGTTACCTCCAGGCAGCTGCACCAACTTTTTCTTTCCCGGCGGCGGCGGCTCCGGTGGCTTCCCTTCATCACGTGACGTTCCCGACGCTGCTGCTGCTCCTCGAAGGGAAGCCGCCGCCAACGCTGCTGCTGGGAAAGAAAAAGTTGGTGCAGCTGCCTGGAGGTAACAAACTGAACTGCTGAGGAAAGGAGCCTCCCGAAGCTTTCCTGTTAAAAACACTTCCCTCCTGAACCTTAACATATTTAAATGTTTTGATCATGTCCCCCCTTTTCCTTCTGTCATCATCATGCCTTATTACCAAAATTGTGGGTTCAATCAATGCCAGTCATGTTTATTTATTTGTATGTTTGTTTGTTTGTTTGTTTGTTTGTTTGTTTAGTTAGTTAGTTAGTTAGTTAGTTAGTTAGTTAGTTAGTTAGTTAGTTAGTCAGTCCAATACACAATGAGGGTTTTAGTGGGTATATATCTATATACGCATAGTAAAATACATGATGAAGGTTATAAAATATATCTAAGAAATAATAGAAAAGACGGTATAGTAATAGAACATATCAATGAAGGAATAGAAGAAGAGATATAGGAATAGAAGAAAGGTATAGGAGATATAGGAGAGCAATAGGACAGGGGACGGAAGGCACTCTAGTGCACTTGTACTCGCCCCTTACTGACCTCTTAGGACAGTGTTGACAGAGATTGTGAAAAGAATGAAGATTAGTTTTCTTAATAAGAGTGTCTGACATCTAGTAGAGAAATTGGAATTTGGACAGTGAGTTGAGAGTTCCTGCAAATGGAAAAACAAGTGATTCCCAGTCTAGTAAATGTGTAGCATTGGATATCACAAAATCGAAGTTTCAACCCTGCTGGCAGAAAATTAACTTGACTGCTCAAAGAAGACGAAGCATTGTAGGTTCCTATTATCAATGTAAGACTGGCCTCAAAACTCTTTGTCGAAGTACCCTGGTGTTTATATGTTTAAAAAGCCATTAGCAACAAGTATTGCAATATCCCTCCATCCTTTCTGAAAAAGATATCTGACTTTTAAATCAGGACTGTGAGTTTCTTTCTTTTCCCCATTGTGTTAGCATTGTCATTTTTGCTAGGCTATTTGGAGGACTAGTGACTTAACATGCCTATTATTTTTTTAAAAAAATGTTATTTTATTTGAGGATCAAATGTCATGGAAGTTTTGAAATACGTAAATACTAGAAGAGATGTCAGAACAATGCCAATGCTGGTCCAAGGTTATTTTAGCAGGCTTTATTTATGCATTTACAGAATAGCCATTGTAACAATAAGACTGCAGTAAAGAACAAAGCACTTTCAAAATGCTGTTGCTGAGAGAGAGAGAGAGAGAGAGAGAGAGAGAGAGAGAGAGAGAGAGATGTTTCAAAAAGAGGAGAATGGAAAATTGTAATAAAAACTCTCTGCCTTAGTTACAAAAGTCTGTGAAGGTCTATATTATCACAGCAGGAACAGTGATGCATCAGATTCAAGCTAACTGGATTGTTCATGCAATTGTTTCTGATATATATAAAACACTCCAGCTTTCTATGATGGAAAGCTTCCTGAGCCATTCGATCCTGGGGATGCATAAATGGGCTATGGAGCCTCTCCTTTTCTTCTCGAAAGCTGAAAGCTGACCGTTCCCAAGGTAGTTCAGTTTGTTCAGGCCAAAATGTCATCACCTTTCAAGAATTCTCTGGACAAGCCCAGCGAATTTTGTACTGTTTTCCAAGCTTGGACAAGCAATCATTTCTCATGGCAGTGGTAACCATAGATTTTTTTTTCTTTTTGACCCCATAAA
Source organism: Erythrolamprus reginae (assembly GCF_031021105.1). Lineage (NCBI taxonomy): Eukaryota > Metazoa > Chordata > Lepidosauria > Squamata > Dipsadidae > Erythrolamprus > Erythrolamprus reginae. The sequence goes on along the minus strand of NC_091951.1, from coordinate 325,939,654 downwards.
TATGAATGGGGGATAAATATAGGTCCCTCCCTTGTGGGGTTCCTCAGGGGTCAGTCCTCTCCCCCCTGTTGTTTAATATCTACATAAAACCACTGGGTGATGTTCTGTCTGGGTCCCCCCAGACGCCAACCCCAACCAAAAAGAGTATCCAGACACACTGGTAAAAAGCAAAGGCAGTTTATATAATTGAACGCAAACACAGGTAACAAAAACTGTTCTTACAGACAGGAACACTATGAAGCTTCACAGAGGTTTCACGAAGGCCAGGCAATAAAACAGGATTCTTGCTGGCAAAAACAACGCTGGAGATAATAAACCCCACGCCTCCCCCAAGTCTTCCAGACTTCTAGGCCACAAGCCAAGATCAGAGACGCCAAGAATCGAAGCAAGGTCACAGGACTCCCAGTTGATAACTCTCCACAAGACTGTAAGGGCGGGCCTGCCTTTTCAACCCTGCTGAGGAGAACCACACCCAAACCCAGCTGTTGCCAATTCAGGGATGGAAATACCTTTCTAATTGGCCCCGTCTTTGAGCTGCACGTCGCTGCCTCATATCTATTATAGCCTGTGCGTCTTCATCCAATGAATTCAGGCTACTAGCTGGGAAGAGCCCCCCCCCGGGGGTCTCAAGCTGCTCTCCCTCCTCCTCTTCCTGACGTTCCTCTCCCCCGTCTGCCTGTTCACTGTCCTCCTCCTCTGGGTGGGGATCCGGCAGAGCTCCAGCCGGTCCCTGAGGAGCCGCAGGCTGAATCACAACAGGTGAGATCATCCAAGGGCATGGGGTGAGTTACCACCAGTATGCTGATGATACTCAGCTATACATTTCCACCCCATGTCCACTCAGTGAAGCAGTGGAAGTAATGTGCCGGTGTCTGGAGGCTGTCAGGGTATGGATGGGTGTTAACAGGCTCAAACTCAACCCCAACAAGATGGAATGGCTGTGGTTTCTGCCTCCCAAGGACACTTCCATCTGTCCATCCATTACTCTGAGAGGGAGCTTCTGACCCCCTCAGAGAGGGTCCACAACTTGGTCGTACTCAATCCACAGCTGACTTAGGACCATCATCTTTCAACTATGGCGAGGGGAGCATTTGCCCAGGTTTGCCTGGTGCACCGGTTGTGGCCCTACTGGACAGGGAGTCTCTACTCACAGTCACTCATGCCCTTATTACCTCGAGACCTGACTACTGCAATGCTCTCTACATGGGGCTACCTTTGAAAAGTGTTTGGAAACTTCAAATCATGCAAAATGCAGCCACGTGAGAGATAATGGGCCTTCCTAGATATGCCTATGTTTCTCCCACACTCTGCGGACTACATTCATTGCTGATTAGTTTCCAGACACAATTCAAAGTGTTGGTAATGACCTATAAAGGCCCACAGGGCATTGGGTCAGATTACTTGTGGGACCATCTTCTGCTCTATGAGTTTCAGTGACCAGTTAGGTCCCACAGAGACGGCCTTGTCCAGGTCCAGTCAGACAATGTTGTTTGGCGGGGCCTAAAGGAAGAGCCTTCTCTATGGGGGGCCTGGCCCTCTGGAATCAGCTCCTCCCAGAGATTCACACTGCCCCCACCCTTCTTGCCTTCCACAAGAGTATTAGACTCACTTATGTTGCCAGGCTTGGGTCAATTAGATCTTGGCACCCTTGCTGATGAATGTTATGTATGGCTGAGTCTGAATGTGTATGATTTATTTTTAAAATATTGGGGATTTTAGACTAGTTATTTAGTTTAATTAATTGGATTTGCCACTGTATTATATTGTTTTTATGATATATTGTAAGCCATCCTGTATCTTCGGAGAGGGGCAGCAAATAGATAGGTAGGTAGGTAGGTAGGTAGGTAGGTGTTCTGTCTGGGTTCCCCCAGATGTCCACACCAACTAAAAAGAGTAGCCAGACACGCTGGTAAAAAGCAAAGTCATTTTATATCTTTGAAAACAAACACAGATAACAAAAACTGTTCTTACAAACTGGAATGTTATGAAGCTTCACAGAAGAGTCACGACGGCCAGACAATTTAACAGGCTTCTTGCTGGCACACACACCACTGTAGATAATAAAACCCACGCCTCCCCCAAGTTTTCAGCCTTCGAGGCCACAAGCCAGAATCAGAGACGCCAAGGATTGAAGCAAGGTCACAGGACTCCCAAAAGATAACTCTCCACAATACAGGAAAGGCGGGCCTGCCTTTTCAACCTTTCTGAGGAGAACCACACCCAAACCCAGCTGTTGCCTATTAGGGATGGAAATACCTGGCTAATTGTCCCCTTCTTTGTGCTGCCCTTCTCTGTCTCATATCTATGATGGCGTGTGCGTTCTCATCTAATGACTCCAGGCTACTCGCTGGGGAGAGCTCCCCCCCGGGGTCTCAGGCTGTTCTCCCTCCTCCTCGTCCTGACATTCCTCTTCCCCGTCTGCCTGGTCCTCCTCCTCCTCCTGTTCCTCCCCCGGCATGGAGCCGGCAGAGTTCCAGCCATTCCCTGAGGAGCCTCAGACTGAATCACAACAGTAGGTAGATAGATAGATAGATAGATAGATAGATAGATAGATAGATAGATAGATAGATAGTCGTTGCTCAGTGATGCAGGATCAAAATATTATTCCTTCTGATTTCATCTTCACACAGTCCTTGATTTATGAAAGGTCACTTAGTCACCTTTCAAAATTATGATGGACCTATGTTGGAGGTACTTGCCACCTGGATTTGAAGTTCCAACAGTTACCTCCTCCCTGCATTAACATGATTGAACTTCATATTGGGCATAAATGATGAATAAATCAGGATTACCTATATGCTCCTCCAGCAAAATGGCCTTTTTAAAATGAAATCAGAAGGATATACTGTTTTCCTAGAATTGGAACCACTAAACAAATATTTCACATTTTCATCCAAATGGTTAAAGATTTTAAAACTGATTTGTATTAATTGCATGGTGTCGTATAATTTTCCAGTACCATCATCACAATAGAAAGCTTGAATAATTTAAAACTACTTCACAAAGGATTAATTTCAGCACTAATAAGATAATATATTAGTGCCGCACGAATCCCAGCGACTGGTTAGGTCCCACAGAGTTGGCCTTCTCCAGGTCCCGTCGACTAAGTAATGCCGTCTGGCGGGACCAAGGGGAAGAGCCTTCTCTGTGGCGGCCCCACCCCTTTGGAATCAACTCCCCCCGGAGATTAGAACTGCCCCCACCCTCCTTGCCTTTCGCAAGCTCCTAAAAACGCACCTATGTCGCCAGGCTTGAGGAAGTTTATATGCCCTTTAGCTAATACGATTTCTCTATGGTTTGTTTGGTTGTGTGATTAATTTTTTATGATAAGGATTTTAATCTGTTTTTAATATTGGATTTGTACATTGTGTATTGTGTTGTGAACTGCCCCGAGTCTTCGGAGAGGGGCAGCATACAAATCTAATAAATTAATTTATTATTATTATTATTATTATTATTATTATTATTATTATTATTATTATTATTATTATTATTAATATAAGCATTTAAAATGGGGACCATCCACTGCAGGAAAAAGTTCTTTCATTACATAGCAGCATCTGTTGAGGGGTTATCAATTTACATAAAAAGGATAGGATTTCTATCTTGGGTTTGTTTGTTTGTTTTTTACTATATTTTCAGATGTTACTGAGTCTCTACTAATGTTTAGGAGATTCTCAGTCATTCAGGCCATGGTTGTCCCAAAGGTGTTTTTTCAAGACTTTCTGGTTTTTCTTTGAAGACGTTTTGATTCTCATCCAAAAAGGTTTTTCAACTTGCTGGATTAGAACTGAAAAAGAAGAAAGTCCAGTTGATTCTTGAAAAAGTACCTTTGCGAGTCTATATTAAGTATGGTGGGTCAAAAACTCATAAACGAATCACTTAATAATTCATATTATGAATAAGGTAGATTATGTCAACCTCACATTCTATTAATTTCTCCCCTCTGGCCCTACACAATGTCCCACATAAGGGATTTCCCAATCTGTTGAAACCATTTTCCTAAAAATATACAGAACCCTATCTATGTGGAGATACCTTTGGAAGGGCAATCTACACCTACCAATTTCCCAAAATACACAAATCAAGCAACTTGAGCTATGTGGTCAGATCTCAGTCCATCAGCATTCCCAGCTATATAAAAATTAATTCAATATCCATTCTGGAAAGCAGAAAGTTAACCATAAGAGTTGAATGAAATATTTCTTAACTCAAGAGATACAATAACATATAACAGATACCTCAATCTAGAGAAAGAAAGGGGGCATGGGAAGCTTTTCATAAAGGACTCTTCTTAGTTTTCCAGAGTAGAAATAGAAGAGGGGAGAAATACTTTCAGTCTTTCAATTTTTGTTAATATAGCCTTACAATTAAGGTAAAGCTAGTATTCTTTGATGTGGTTCTGGGCTGGACTAATTTGAAAGATTAACATATATGTTGGCTGTCAGTGCAAGTCAGGGAACTAAAGGGTTACTTGCTACTCAGAAATCGATGATCGGAAGGACACACTGCATCATATGCCTTACCTTAAAATTATGTCCTATGCTGTATAGCCAGATGTAGATATCCACAGCTGTATTGATGAGGAGTCAAACAAGTCTTTCTGAAAATCAAAGACTTCACTTTTTATAGATTAGTTGTTTAGAGCAGGAGTCCCGCAACAATTAGAGGTTTTTATATTTATATGATGGTTCCATCACTGAAAGATTTGAAAAACCAGGGACAGATTGCCATGGCAAAAATCTATGTGGTCACTAGGAGTTAACACCAGGCGTAGGCTACTGCCAGTGCGGGGGCGGGAACGCAGTTGGGTAGCGAAAATGGAGCTCCACCCTAGAGCACCCAATTTGCACTGAAAGATGTTGAAAGAAAATGCAGGGTGTCTTGCATAGCCACGCCCACAGTGTGATAGTAAAAAATTTGGTAGCCCTTCACTGGTGAATACCGACTTGATTCCCCATAATCAATTAGCCGTCGTGCTTTTTCCAGACAACACATTTACTCACTTACTTACTTACTTATTTTATAAGTAAGTCTTATAAAATAAGTAAGTCTTCGGAGAGGGGCGGCATACAAATCTAATAAATTATTATTATTATTATTATTATTATTATTATTATTATTATTATTATATTATAATATATTATTATAATATTATAATATATTATCATTATCATTATCATTATCATTATCATTATCATTATCATTATCATTATCATTATCATTATCATTATCATTATCATTATCATTATCATTATCATTATCATTATCATTATTTATAGGCCGCCCTTCTCCAAACCGATTCAGGGCGGCTTACAGCATATAAAAACAATAGAAATATAGAATTATGAAATCCAACCATAAAAACTAATCTTAAAAACCTAAACATAAAAACCATTCAACTGTCTTCATTCAAATCACAGTCATAATGTTAGCGGGAGCAGAATGTCAACACTCAGTGGCCCAAAGTCTTGTTTGTTTGTTTGTTTGTTTGTTTAACATATGGCTGCACATTTAGTTATTTGTATATTAAGTACTGTACGTATAACACCAATCAGATTATCACAGAATCATAGAACAGTGAAGTAGAATGCTTACCAAATTTATGCTCCAGAACATGTGCGAAAGTCCAAACAGAGTGGCTATCCAGCTTCATATTCTATTCTATTCTATTCTTAAAAATCTCCATGGACAGAGAATTCGTATCTCCAGATATCTGGTCAGGTGTGAAGATGTGCAGACTGACACTGCAATAAAAATAATTTTTGCATTCAAATTCCATGCTTGATTTTTTGGAAATAAACCAGATAACCTAGGCAAGAATCGCAAACCCTCAGTAATGTATAATAGTGCTTTTCCCTAATATCAGGTGGGGATTATTGTCATCCTCCAGCTTATTATATTGTTTCCATGGTCTTGAGCCATTGGCTCATCCCTGTAAGAAAGCAATCTTTGTGTTGCGGTTTTAATTACTGTCATTATTATATAGATGCAGTGGTAATTATCTTTTCATTCCAACTCATTTTGTTTTGATCAATTCACATAATAAAGGTTTCACATAAATATAAGGTCAGGGAACATTTCAGAAAACATATAATTATGGAAAGTATTATGAAATACGATAACAACTGCTCCATGTTTATCAACAGTTTGATCACTTAAATGTTTGGACAGATAATTTTTTTAAAGAAAGAAAAAACAACTGGTGGCTGTCCTTGATCATTTTTAAGAAAGCTGGATGTTTTCATACAAACAATGCAAAGAGTTTGATTAGATAGCAGGAAGAGGGAGATTATGATCCCTCTATATAGAGTGCTGGTGAGACCACATTTGGAATACTGTGTTCAGTTCTGGAGACCTCACCTACAAAAAGATATTGACAAAATTGAACGGGTCCAAAGACAGGCTACAAGAATGGTGGAAGGTCTTAAGCATAAAATGTATCAGGAAAGACTTAATGAACTCAATCTGTATAGTCTGGAGGACAGAAGGAAAAGGGGGGACATGATCGAAACATTTAAATATGTTAAAGGGTTAAATAAGGTCCAGGAGGGAAGTGATTTTAATAGGAAAATGAACACAAGAACAAGGGGACACAATCTGAAGTTAGGTGGGGGAAAGATCAAAAGCAACATGAGAAAATATTATTTTACTGAAAGAGTAGTAGATCCTTGGAACAAACTTCCAGCAGTCGTGGTAGATAAATTCACAGTCACTGAATTTAAACATGCCTGGGATAAACATATATCCATCCTAAGATAAAATACAGAAAATAGTATAAGGGCAGACTAGATGGACCATGAGGTCTTTTTCTGCCGTCAGACTTTTATGTTTCTATGTTTCTATAACCTCGGCTGGCTTTCTCGGTGATGACCTCTAAAGCAGTGTTTCTCAACCTTGGCAGTTTGAAGATGTGTAGACTTCAACTCCCAGAATTCCCTAGCCAGCGTTGCTGGCTGGGGAATTCTGGGAGTTGAAGTCCACACATCTTCAAACCCCCAAGGTTGAGAAACACTGCTCTAAAGTCAATTTCACCTCAGACTGGTGCCTTCCAGATGTGCTTGTCTACCGTTCCAACGTCTGCAGTGCGCCAGGTTGGGGATTTTGAGTTAGGCTTTGGAAAAACTTGCTGGCACCATCCTTTTCAGCTTTATTAATGATTCAGCTGGCAGTTTCTGAAGAGACAAGTCCCACAGAGAAGGAGCACTTGATTAATGACCTGGAAACACTTTTCCTTTTCAGCTGATTAAATAAAATTGACTGGATTTTTACATTTTTATAATAAAATGACCCGCAGGGCCAAGATGACACAGGGAAAGCAGCATGTTCACTCTTCAGCAGATTTTTATTTTGTCACTTGTAAAAATGAAAGGGCTAACCACCCAAGCAGAAAAATGCACTTTATCACCGTCCACTGCCGACATGCTGACAATTGCTGCATACAAATACAAAAATATGGAGGAAGCGAGACAATGTTTACACTCAGCCTGATTTTGTCTAATGATGACAAAAGGTGGGTGACTTCTTGGGGGATGAAGAGCTACTATTTAATTATTATGCCAAAGAGTCATAAATCTAACAATGCACTAAACAATATTAACAGTCTTTATAGAGTTATTTGCAAATGAGGCGGTACGTAATACTTATGTGTGCTTTATTGCTGAATTTTACTCTCTGTCTATCCATCTATCTAATCTAAAATTAAAGCAAGTGTTCATGCTGCTGTCCGGTGGGCAAAATACAGCCAAATTAGGCCCATCAATCACAGAGACAACGCGGTTGAGATTTCTTCTTGTTTAAAACAAGACAATGTGGACTACTTTCTTTTTCCCCCACTAAAGGCCAGACGCTTCGAGAGTTAAAATTTGGTAGCCTCCTCTCAGTTGATAAGTGGGGACAAAGCAAGTGATGAGAAGAACCAAAAATGAAAAGAGCATAGGTGGGGAACCATTTTCTTTTCCTTGGGTGCCGAAAGGGCATGTGTATGTGCGATAGCGCATGTGTGCATGCCCGCACCCATAATGTAATGCTCCCCCCCTGCATATGCACACACAACCCCCCCTCCATGCTGCCCCACTCCCTCACCGAAGCCTCCAGACTCTGTGGACGACAAAAAATGGGCCCATTTTTCATTTCCAAACTTCTGTTAGGCCTGTTTCTCAGCATCCAAAGACTCTGGGGGCTTCCCTAAAGCCTGGGGAGGGCAATAATATTAATAATATTAATAATATTAATAATATTAATAATATTAATAATATTAATAATATTAATAATATTAATAATATTAATAATATTAATAATATTAATAATATTAATAATATTAATAATATTAATAATATTAATAATATTAATAATATTAATAATATTAATAATATTAATAATATTAATAATATTAATAATATTAATATTAATAATATTAATATTAATAATATTAATAATAATAATAATAATAATAATAATAATAATAATAATAATAATAATAATAATAATAATAATAATAATAGGCCAATTAGGTCCCACAGAGTTGGCCTTCTCCAGGTCCCGTGACCAGACAATGTCCTCTGGCCGGGCCTAGGGGAAGAGCCTACTTTGTGGAAGTACTGGCACTCTGGAAACAGCTCCCTCCAGAGATTCGCACTGCCCCCACCCCCTTCACCTTTCGCAAGAGTCTTAAGACTCACTTATGTAGCCAGGCATGGGGAAATTAGATCATGCCCCCTCCTGACTTCCAAATGTGATGTGTGGTTATGATTTTTAATATAGTGGGTTTTACGTCTCCGCCCACACAAGGGAAGTGCCTGGAGACAAGCCGGATTGGGAGAGCACGGCTCCCTCCTATTGGCTATGTCCAGCGGGGTGTGTCAGCTGGGAGCGGGAAGTCTGATTGGTCCTTACCTCAGTATGCTGCCGATATACAGTGATCCCTCGAGTTTCGCGATCTCGAGCTTCGCGAAACGCTATATCGCGAGTTTTCTACCCGGAAGTAACACCACCATCTGCACGCATGCGTAGATGGTGGAGTTTGCATTACCGCCGGGCAGATCAGCTGCTAGGCGGCCAAAGGAACCTTCCCTGGGTCTTCCCGCCGGCATGGGGGGCTTCCTAGCACCCCCCCGAACCCCCAACCCGGGTTTGGGGGGGTGCTAGGAAGCCCCCCATGCCGGGGGAGACCTTTTAAAACACCCGTGCCGCTTCCCAGCTGAGTCCTGAAGCCAAGCGCAGAAGTTCCAAAGGCGCTTGGCTTCAGGACTCAGCTGGGAAGGGCGCGGCTGTTTGAAAAGGTGGCAGTCGGCCTGGGGGGCTTCCCAGTACCCCCCCCCCAACCCTGTCTCCTGCCGCCGGTTTAGCCAGGAGAGGAGCGGCAAAGTGACTTGGAGGAATGGGAAACTCAAACCGCCCAGTTTCAGCTTTCCATTCCTCCACGTCACTTCGCCGCTCCTTCTGGCTGGTGGGGGGGGGGGGAGTTAGGAAGGTTCTACTTCTCCCCCCCAGCCAAAAACTCAAAGCCTGTCTCCTGCCACACAGTTTAGCCAGGAGAGCAGCGGCGAAGTGACTTGAAGGAATGGGAAACTCAAACCGCCCGGTTTCAGCTTTCCATTCCTCCACGTCACTTTGCCGGGGGAGTCTGGGAGGGAAGATGACGCGCCGGCAGCACAGGGGCGAGGGGTGGGAGGCAAAGCTCTGCGGGTACAGCCCCTTTCGGCCAAGCCTCCCCCCCCCCCGCCAAGCAGCCAGGGAAGCCGAGCCGGGCGTGACGGCGGCGGCGCTGCTGCTCCGGTCGCCCGATCGTGTCCTGCCTCCTGCGCCGATGTTCCACGCCCGGCTCGGCTTCCCTGGCTCCGTGGCCGGGGAGGCTTGGCTGAAAGTGGCTGGAGCCGCAGAGCTTTGCCTCCCCCCCCCCTGTGCCGCCCGCGCGTCATCTTCCCTCCCAGACAAAAAGGCCACCCTTCGGCTCTGCAGTTCCAGCCCCTTTCGGCCGAGCCCACCCGGCCAAGGAGCCAGGGAAGCCGAGCCGGGCGTGGCGGCGGCGGCTTCCTTCGGGGGCAACGCCAGCAAGAGGGTCTTCGCCCTCTTGCTGGCGTGCGTGGGCGGTGGGGAAGACCCTCAGCTGCTAGGCGGCCCAAGGAATCTCCCATGGGTCTTCCCCACCGCCCACGCACGCCAGCAAGAGGGGGAAGACCCTCTTGCTGGCGTTGCCCCCGAAGGAAGCCGCCGCCACCACCGCTTCTTCTTCCTTGCGCCCCCGCTGCCTCTCCGCTCTCTTGGGTGGCGGAGCGAAGGAAAACAAGAAGACCCTCTTCTCCAACACGCCCGGAGGAAAGCGGGGGGAAGGGAGGAGAGAGAAGGAAGCCAGGCACGAAGAGTGTCCATGAGGGGGAAGAGACCCCCGCGCCGGGCAGGCCCACCGAAGCGGGAAGAGGGGGCGTGCACCCGGGCCTGTCATAAGCGTCCTCTGAGGGAAAAAGAAAGAGTCCGAGCTTGCCGTCCGGAAACGTTGAAGCGCCCTCACAAGCAAGAGGGGGAAGACCCATGGAAGGTTGGAACTGCAGAGCCGAAGGGCGGCCTTTTTGTCTGGGAGGGAAGATGACGCGCGGGCGGCACAGGGGCGAGGGGGGGGGAGGCAAAGCTCTGCGGCTCCAGCCACTTTCAGCCGAGCCTCCCCGGCCACGCAGCCAGGGAAGCCGAGCCGGGCGTGACGGCGGCGGCGCTGCTGCTCCGGTCGCCCGATCGTGTCCTGCCTCCTGCGCCGATGTTCCACGCCCGGCTCGGCTTCCCTGGCTCCCTGGCCGGGGAGGCTTGGCTGAAAGTGGCTGGAGCCGCAGAGCTTTGCCTCCCCCCCCTGTGCCGCCCGCGCGTCATCTTCCCTCTTGCTGGCGTTGCCCCCGAAGGAAGCCGCCGCCACCACCGCTTCTTCTTCCTTGCGCCCCCGCTGCCTCTCCGCTCTCTTGGGTGGCGGAGCGAAGGAAAACAAAAAGTTTCCCTTTCTGCAGCTCCTGCCTCCCGCCCACCCAAGACAATAAGAGCGGAAGAAGACCCTCTTCTCCAACACGCCCGGAGGAAAGCGGGGGGAAGGGAGGAGAGAGAAGGAAGCCAGGCACGAAGAGTGTCCATGAGGGGGAAGAGACCCCCGCGCCGGGCAGGCCCACCGAAGCGGGAAGAGGGGGCGTGCGCCCGGGCCTGGCTAGAGCGCTTGATCTGCGGGCGCCTTAAAAGGGGGTGTGGACTCCTGGGAGACCTTGGCGGTGGAAGGGGACACACTCGAAGCCTCAGCCGCCTGTCATAAGCGTCCTCTGAGGGAAAAAGAAAGAGTCCGAGCTTGCCGTCCGGAAACGTTGAAGCGCCCTCACAAGCAAGAGGGGGAAGACCCATGGAAGGTTCCTTGGGCCGCCTAGCAGCTGATCTGCTCGGCAGCGCAGGCTGCTGCTGCGCTGCCGAGCAGATCAGCTGCTAGGCGGCCCAAGGAATCTTTCATGGGTCTTCCCCTCTTGCTGGCGAGGTGAGCGGGCGGGCAGCGGACAAGTGGCGGGCAGCGGGCTGGCGGTGCGGAAGTAAAAACACCATGGAAAAGTGGCACGCATGCGCAGATGGTGTTTTTACTTCCGCACCGCTATATCGCGAAATTTCGATTATCGCAAGGGGTCCTGGAACGGAACCCTCGCGATAATCGAGGGACTACTGTATAAGGGATTGTTTGTTGTTGTATTCATGCCGGTTCTTACTTGTGTTAAATAAAGAGTTGATTCCGACTGACTGGTGCCTGACTTTTCAGTGGGATCTTAGTGTATAGTTTTAATTAGATTTGTGTACACATTGTTTTATATTGTACCCTTTGAGCTGCCCCAAGTCTTCAGAGAAGGGCGGCAAACATGTCATAATAATAATAATAATAATAATAATAATAATAATAATAATAATAATAATAATAATAATAATAATAGACATGATGCTGTAGCACAGATGATCCACTGGAACTTGTGCCGGAACTACCATCTACCAGTGGCAAAGAACTGGTGGGATCATAAGCCCGAAAAAGTGGTCGCAAATGAGCAAGCAAAACTACTGTGGGACTTCCAACTTCAGACTGACTGAATTCTGAAGCATAACACACCAAAAATCCTGATTGTGGAGAAAAAGAAAGTATGGATCACCGACATCGCAATCCCAGGGGACAGCAGAATTGAGGAGAAGCAGCTAGAGAAATTAGTGAAATACAAAGATCTAAAAATCGAGCTGCAACGACTCTGGCATAAGCCAGTGAAAGTGGTCCCAGTGGTCCTTGGCACGCTGGGCGCAGAACCAAAGGATCTCAGCAGACATTTGAAAACCATTGGAATTGACAAAATCTCCATCTGTCAATTGCAAAAGGCCGCTTCACTGGGATCGGCAAACATAATTCGCCGCTACATCACGCAGTCCTAGGTGCCGACTGGTGATGAAATACGAAATCCAGCATAGTGATCTCGTTTGCTGTGTTGTATTGACATACTACTACTACTACTACTACTAATAATAATAATAATAATAATAATAATAATAATAATTGTTGTTGTTGTTGTGGTGGTTAGCTCTGGCCCAGCTCCTGCCCCAAGCAATGTGGAGGTGGATGTGGGGGAGACATCCACATGCCGCAGGCCTGTTTTGCTTCCAGTAGAATCTATCTCCTCTGACCAAGGAAGCATGAGTGACAGGGAAGAGGGGAGTTTGGCAGACAGCCCAGGAGGAGATCAATCATCTGTATCATCCCTGGATTCTGAACAAGAATTAATGACACATCCACACATGTGTAGAGTGATGCATAGGAGACAACAACTGAAGGATTATTACAAGAGAAAATGAGGCCACCTGTGGTTGGGTGGAGCTGCTGTAATTAGTGTTACAGATAAAAGTGCAGCCTGGTGTGTTAGCCTCATGGAAGTTTATCTGATTCATTGTTTCGTCAAGATCGTGGTTTTTTGCTGTTCAGGATTGTGTGTGTGGACTCTCTGGACTTTAGAATTGGACTCAATTTCCCAGTTATTGGGTGAGCAATTGGATTGCATTTCACCTGTGCCTTGGGTGTACCAGAAAATCCCTTTGACATTTAAAAAGGGAGCTGTTTCTGTTTTTCTGTTTATAAAAGCTTTTGGGCTTTCCTTTTATCGTGTGATGTGTGTCTTCCTGGACTAATTACCCTGTAATTATGGGTGGTTGAAACACACTGGCAGAACAAATAATAAATAATAAATAATAAATAATAAATAATAAATAATAAATAATAAATAATAAATAATAAATAATAAATAATAAATAATAAATAATAAATAATAAATAATAAATAATAAATAATAAATAATAAATAATAAATAATAAATAATAAATAATAAATAATAAATAATAAATAATAAATAATAAATAATAAATAATAAATAATAAATAATAAATAATAAATAATAAATAATAAATAATAAATAATAAATAATAAATAATAAATAATAAATAATAAATAATAAATAATAAATAATAAATAATAAATAATAAATAATAAATAATAAATAATAAATAATAAATAATAAATAATAAATAATAAATAATAAATAATAAATAATAAATAATAAATAATAAATAATAAATAATAAATAATAAATAATAAATAATAAATAATAAATAATAAATAATAAATAATAAATAATAAATAATAAATAATAAATAATAAATAATAAATAATAAATAATAAATAATAAATAATAAATAATAAATAATAAATAATAAATAATAAATAATAAATAATAAATAATAAATAATAAATAATAAATAATAAATAATAAATAATAAATAATAAATAATAAATAATAAATAATAAATAATAAATAATAAATAATAAATAATAAATAATAAATAATAAATAATAAATAATAAATAATAAATAATAAATAATAAATAATAAATAATAATTAGATTTGTATGCTGCCCCTCTCCGAGGACTCGAGGTGGCTCACAACAACATAAACAGTGTACAAATCCAATTTTAAAAATACAATTAAAAACCCTTATAATAAAATAAAATAATCACCTTCTGGAAGGCCAAAAATCAGCTTGCCAGTGCACACATTCAGTGCTGGAGCTGACGTAGGACAATGCCTCGCAGGCCCTCAAATATGGCTCTGGTGGCATGCGTGCCATATGTTTGCCATCACTGACATAGGTCTTTACATTTCTCTTCTTTAAGGAAACATAGAAACATAGAAGATTGACAGCAGAAAAAGACCTCATGGTCCATCTAGTCTGCCCTTATATTATTTTATCTTAGGATGGAGATACCTTTATCCCAGGCATGTTTAAATTCAGTTACTGTGGATTTACCAACCCTGTCTGCTGGAAGTTTGTTCAAAGCATCTACTACTCTTTCAGTAAAATAATATTTTCTCACGTTGCTCCTGATCTTTCCCCCAACTAAGCTCAGATTGTGCCCCCTTGTTCTTGTGTTCACTTTCCTATTAAAAACACTTCCCTCCTAAACCTTATTTAACCCTTTAACATATTTAAATGTTTCAATCATGTCCCCCCCCTTTCCTTTCTGTCCTCCAGACTATACAGATTGAGTTCATTAGGAGGCATTCATAGCCTGCCATTTTTAAATTTTGTATATATGTGGCAGGTTTCTAAAAATTATTAAAAATTGGTCACACAAGTGTGCACATGCTCCATTTCCAGTATACTCACATAAGCGGAAATGGACACACATCCTTGCCTGCTACAAGCGCACAACCATCCTCTTCCCTTTTTTCTGGTCCACAAAACTAGAAAGTTTGGGGAACTCTGCTCTAGCAAACAAAAAATATCTACCTAACAATTCCCACTGGAGTAGCATGGTAGAGTAACATTCATATGAGCCGAGGTGGCGCAGTGGGTAGAGTGCGGTACTGCAGCTCAAGGTTGACTCAGCCTTCCATCCTTCTGAGGTGGGTAAAATGAGGACCCGGATTGTGGGAGCAATATGCTGCCTCTGTTAAAAAGTGCTATCGTTAACATGTTATAAGCCGCCCTGAGTCTAAGGAGAAGGGCGGCATAAAAACTGAATAAATAAAATAAGTAAATAAAATAAATATCCTTCAACGAAAAGTCTTCATCCTTCAGTAGATTGATTCAGGTAGATATCTTTACTCACTATCAAGAAAAAAATTAGGAGGGCAGATTATATCAAGACTGCTAAGAGATTAATTATCCTATGAAGTAGAAGCCCACAGCACTAGTTTGAGTCCCATTGCTGACCTATTACTTAGTGCCAGCGGTGAAGTCAGAAAAGGCCTTGAGCATCCGGAACCACCTGCTACCGCACGAATCCCAGCGGCCGATAAGGTCCCACAGAGTTGGCCTTCTCCGGGTCCCGTCGACTAAACAATGTCGTCTGGCGGGCCCCAGGGGAAGAGCCTTCTCTGTGGCGGCCCCGGCCCTCTGGAATCAACTCCCCCCGGAGATTAGAACTGCTCCCACCCTCCTTGTCTTTCGTAAACTACTTAAGACCCACTTATACCGCCAGGCATGGGGGATTTGAGACACCTTTCCCCCAGGCTTATTATAATTTATGTTTGGTATGTATGTGCTGTTTGGTTTTTAAATTATGATAGGGTTTTTAGGGTTTTTTTAATATTAGATTTGTGCCTATATATATTGTTTTATCGTCTGTTGTGAGCCGCCCCGAGTCTTCGGAGAGGGGCGGCATACAAATCTAATAAATTATTATTATTATTATTATTATTATTATTATTATTATTATTATTATTATTATTATTATCTTGCCTTCAACAAGAAAAGAAGATAGTAGTATGAATCAATAAAATTATTTAACTTAATAGCCTTCGGTTATCTTCAAATTAAAACTTCTTGAATTCCCAGCAACAATGCCTATGTATGTATGTATGTATGTATGTATGTATGTATGTATGGATGGATGGATGGATGGATGGATGGATACCACCCAACTCCCAAGGAACTCTGGGTCACTATTTCTGTATGTATGCTTTAAACAAACATTTCATATTACAGGAAAAGGTTCATCCAAGCCCACCCAAGCAGCTTATAAAACTAAGATTAATAATCATGATGATATTATTTGATGGTATGCATCAGACAGTTAAACATTGCACGGACATGTCAGGTTATGAAGCAGTCAATTGGTTGAATTACCTATGACCTCACTCTACCCTTTGATTCAACTTCAGAATTGTTGTTTTTCATATTGTTCTAGGTTTTTTTTTCTTGTTTTGCTCTTCTTTTTATTGCCAACCATTACATTGGTTGGGTGTTCAAAGAAAAATAATAGTATAGATTGTCAACAGGTCATGCCTGGCATATGGGAACACCCAGTTATCTGAAAGACTGCCGTATTTTGGTTTAAACTTGAATAACTATGTCATGATTAAGAACCTTTTCTCATCTTGATCCAATTCTTTGCAACAGGTTCTACCAGGGATTCCTTTGTAAGCAGTTTTTCTAAAGATTTAAAAAAAATGTTCCCCATGAATGAGCATCTAAGAAGTTCCTTGGAAATAAATAAATTCCTACCTGTCTCTTTGGATGTATAAAGGTTAATATTATTATATCTCATGGACCTTTTGGTTTGGAGGTTTCTTATATTATTTATTGAAAGGTATTACTGTATCTACAGTTACCTTAGTGCAGTGATGGTGAAGCTTTTTAAAGTCAGGTACTGAAAGAGCATGGCTGTGCACTATCGTGCATGCGTGAATGCCCACACCCTAATTCAATGCTGGGGAGGGCAAAAAAAGCTTCCCCTGCCCCCTGGAAGCCCTCTGGAGGTTGAAAACAACCTCTTTCCCTACTTCTGATGGGCCCAGTATGCTTGTGTTTCACCCTCCCCAGGCTCCAAAGGCTTCCAGAGCCTCTGTGTGAGCCAAAAATCAGCTGGCTGGCACACACATGCACGATGGAGCTGGGCTAGGGCAATGGTTCATGTGCCAGCAGATATGGCTCCATGTGTCACCTGTGGCACATGTGCCATAGATTCGCCATCACTGTTTTAGTGTGTTTGCATTGCATTTATAACTAAGTGCAAAATAAGTGCACAATAAATAAAACTAGTGCTACTAAGTCTACTACACAACAAGATGGATTGAAAACTGGCTGACTAACTGCACCCAGTGAGTAGTCCTCAACAAGTCTATGTCCACATGGAAAGAAGTAAGCAGTGGGGTACCACAAGGATCAATCCTAGGCCCAGTACTCTTTAACATATCCATCAATGACCTAGATGAGGAAATAGAGGGGGAATTAATTAAATTCGCAGATGACACCAAGCTGGCGGAGTGGCCAGTACCCCAGAGGATAGGCTCAGTCTACAGAAAGATCTAGACAGACTTGTACAGAGGGTCGAAACAAACAGAATTAAGTTTGACATAGAGAAAAGTAAAATCCTACAGCTAGGTAAGCAAAACCCTAAACATACATACAAACAGGGTGAAACACACTCAACACAAGTGACTGTGAGAGAGATCTAGGAGTCTTGGTGGACAACCAATTAAACATGAGCCAGCAAGGTGCAGCGGTGGCTAAAAAAGCTAACACAATCTTGAGATGCATTAAAGAGGGATATAATCTAGGACAAATACTACTCTATAATACCACTAATACCACTCAATAATACCCATGTCAGACCACACCTAGAGTATTGCATTAAATTTTGGATTCCACACTACAAGAAAGACATTGGAACTCTGGAAAAGAGAGCAACCAGAATGATAAAGGGACTGGAAATCAAAACATATGAGGAAAGGTTGCAGGTCCCTTCCAACACAAACTATAAATAAATAAATGTCAGTGCTATTTTATTGAGATATTGTTTGTTTCCTGCATTTATAAGCCAATCAACTAGAACTTTGGACAGTGAACTTGACCACTGTTACACAAAGATATTATATGACAGTCCATATAACAATAGAAGAGTTGGAAGAGACATGGAGGTCATCTAGATCAGTGTTTTTCAACCAGTGTGCCGCGGCACACTAGTGTGCTGTGAGATATGGTCAGGTGTGCTGCGAAGCTCAGAGAGAGAAAGAAAGTGAGAGAGAAAGAAAGAGAAAGAAAGCAAGCAAGAGAGAGAGAGAAAGAAAGAAAGAGAAAGAGCGAGAGAGAGAGAAAGAACAAGAGAGAGAGAAAGAACAAGAGAGAGAAAGAACAAGAGAGAGAGAAAGCAAGAGAGAGAGAGAGAGAGAGAACAAGAGAAAGAAAGCAAGAGAGAGAAAGAGAGAGAAAGAAAGCAAGAGAGAGAAAGAGAGGGAGGGAAGGAGAGAGAAAGACATAGAGGGAGGTAGGGACGGAGAGAGGAAGAGAGCAAAAAAGAGAGGAAGAGAAAGAAAGAGGGAGAGAGAAATGGAACGAAAGGGAGGAAGAGAGAGAACTTTTTTTGTCCAAACTTTTTTTAGCCCCCCGCCCCGCTCAATGTGCCCCAGGGTTTCATAAATGTAAAAAATGTGCCGCAGCTCAAAAAAGGTTGAAAATCAATGATCTAGATCAACCCCCTGCTCATGCAGGATATCTATATTAGGGATTTGAACTCCTAATCTGACTATCTTTCTGATCAACAAGCTCAGTGACTTAGACACTGAGCCACTTATATGAAATCCAAACATATGCAAATTGAACTTACTTGGACAAATTTTAATATGGACTGATTTGCTGAGCATCTGCTTCTCTTCTTTTGGTATTGTGATTATATAGTATTCTTATTTAAGTTATTTTTATTTTCTTGCAATTAATTCACAATTTATTAATTGAAGATATTTGCTTCGGACCTAATCAGATCGAATCAAAGGAGAACCCACTCACAAAGATTTCAAATCAAACACATCTATATTTAAAAATGATTTGTACAAACAAGGTCAGTCTCTTATTCCATGTTGACAGTGTTCCCAGGCAAATGGACTAATAGATAACGAACAGCCACTGCCAAATCCAATTTAGACATTCTTCAGTGCTCTAATGTTTTCAAAACACACACTCACGAAGCTTCATGTGTTCCTCAGACAGCTGCATCTCCGCACGGTGAATTTAAAGGGATAACAGCAGTTTGCCAGCAAAGCATTTCTGAAACCTCAGATCTAAGACCTTCACTATTGCAAACGTTGAAACTCCACACCTCTTTACCCATAAATCTTCACTTGTATACTGTCTGGATGTGGTCAACTGTTTCCTAGATATATTTTATTTTTTTTATTTTATTCATTTTATTCATTTTGTCAAGTATGTATCGGTAGTATACAAAGATATAACAATGTTTATATACATGATACTAGTAAGAGAGAAAAGATTAGGACAAAGGACAGTAGGCACGCTGGTGCACTTATGCACGCCCCTTGCAGACCTCTTAGGAATTGGGTGAGGTCAACAGTGGACAGTCTAAGAATAATGTTTTTGAGGATTCACTGTCTAGACTTTCTTTCATAGAGATATCACCTTCTAGAACTTTCCCCATAAAGATATTCCTGTCTACTTCATGACATTCTTACCCTGGCATCTAATAGGTACTCCTGATCCCCAATGTCTCCCCCCCTCCTCTGAGTCAGACATTACCATCATTGGGGTTTCTACATTCTCTGGTGGTTCTTCAGATTTCACTGGTTCCAATTCTCCCTCACTCTGACTCTCTGACTCAGTTGTCAAGAACACTTGTCCTGGTTACCAAAATTGACTCCGTTCATTGTCCTCAGAATCTATGACTAACTAAGCTGGTCGTGGACCATTCACAACAGAAGATGTACTACAAAATAACAAATATGTTTCAATTGCTCTTCAAATATGATGCAAGAATCAGTATACAGTAATCAGGACAATTCCTTGGGTCAGTCATTATTCATTTACTATAAATATTTTCTCTTAGATTTCATTAAGATAATGGCTTCTTTGACGAACCCTGGATGCTGCTACAGGAAAGTTCTTCAACAGTTTTATGGAAGACAAACTCCTTAAGGCTTCTATCCTGCTACGCTTCATGAACTCTTCCTAATCCTTTGTTACATGAACTGAAGAGCCATAGGCAGAATTTGCTGGGATAAACATAGAAACATGGAAACATAGAAGACTGACGGCAGAAAAACACCTCATGGTCCATCTAGTCTGCCCTTATACTATTTCCTGTATTTTATCTTAGGATGGATATATGTTTATCCCAGGCATGTTTAAATTCAGTTACTGTGGATTTACCAACTACGTCTGCTGGAAGTTTGTTCCAAGGATCTACTACTCTTTCAGTGAAATAATATTTCCTCACGTTGCTTTTGATCTTTCCCCCAACTAACTTCAGATTGTGTCCCCTTGTTCTTGTGTTCACTTTCCTATTAAAAACACTTCCCTCCTGAACCTTATTTAACCCTTTAACATATTTAAATGTTTCGATCATGTCCCCCCTTTTCCTTCTGTCCTCCAGACTATACAGATTGAGTTCATTAAGTCTTTCCTGATACGTTTTATGCTTAACACCTTCCACCATTCTTGTAGCCATTCTTGTAAGTTCCAAATCATCTTATATTTTGTATGCACATATCAATTTAGATCCAACACACACACACACACACACACACACACACACACACACACGTCTCACCAAGAATGAGGGCGGGAACATAAAAAATCAAATTAAAACCATGCTGAACAATGCTTCTCCGTCCACCAACATTTCTGAACCAACGTGATGAAAGAGAGCTGCTTTCAGAAATATTTTCCTCACAAGAGGCAGGGGAGGAGATAAATCCAGTGGCATTTTTGCACTTGTTTTTCTACAAAGAGCCAAAGTTTGAACATTCTGGCTTTTATATTCTGCCTTGCATTTCTTCCTTTCAATCAATCTGTTTTGAAAACTCTGCCTTAGACTGCACAATATATCCCCAAGTATCTGCCACTCAGAAACCCCAATAAGAGAAGTACAAAAGAAACCCTCAAATATTGTGAGATAAGCCAACAAGCAGAATCTTCTTTCATCTGGAAAGAACATTTCAGTACCACGTTGATTCAAATAGCTTCCTGAATTGGCTGAGTGAATGCAGAGTCTTTCAAACAAGTCTTCTCCCAGCCTTCTGAAAATACTTTCTGAAAGGAAAAGCAAAAAGGTGCACCCCTTCCCAGATTCCTCTGACAAAATATAACTGCAATCTACTGAACAAGGATATTAGTTTCTGCAGGATCCAAAATCCTGCTTATAATGCAAGTTCCCTGCAGATTTTCCTACCGATGCACTGGGACTATAACGTAAAGGACAGCTAGTTGTTCGAGTCCTAGATTGGTAATAGCACTGTAAAGAGTTGAGTGTATGGGTTCAGTTGTGCAACCTTCTTTCATATGCTATTTTTCAGAACAGAGATTCAAGACAAGCAATCGACTCCAAAGATACATTTAAAGGAACAGCCTCTGGACAGAGATGTCCATCCTTGGCAACTTTAAGACTTTAACTCCCAGAATTCCCCAACCAGCTATCTCTGCACTAGTTCATAAGTTGGGACAAGAGTTTGGAAAAAGAAGATTTATTTATTTATTCATTTTTATTTATTGGAACACCATCTTTTGGCTGTGACGAGGAGGGCGTTTGCCCAGGTTCGCCTGGTGCACAAGTTGCGGCCCTATCTGGACAGGGAGTCATTGCTCACAGTCACTCATGCCCTCATCACCTCGAGGTTCGATTACTGCAATGCTCTCTACATGGGGCTACCCTTGAAAAGTGTTCAGAAACTTCAGATCATGCAGAATGCGGCCGCGAGAGCCATCGTGGGGCTCCCTAGATTCACCCACGTTTCTTCAACACTCCGTGGCCTGTATTGGCTGCTGATCAGTTTCTGGTCACAATTCAAAGTGTTGGTAATGACCTTTAAAGCCCTACATGGCATTGGACCAGAATATCTCTGGAACCGCCTTCTACCGCACGAATCCCAGTGGCCGATAAGGTCCCACAGAGTTGGCCTTTTCCGGGTCCTGTAGACCAAACAATGTCGTTTGGCTGGCCCCAGGGTAAGATCCTTCTCTGTGGCGGCCCCGGCCCTCTGGAATCAACTCCCCCTAGAGATTAGAATGGCCCCCACTCTCCTTATCTTTCACAAATTACTCAAGACCCACCTTTATCCCCAGGCATGGGGGAATTGAGACATCCTTCCCCAGGCTGCTATATTTTATGTTTGGTATGTATGTGTTGTATGGTTTTAATTGCTGGGGTTTTAGATATGTTTTATTTTTAATATTAGATTTGTTTCACTGTTATATTGTTTCTATTATTGTTGTGAGCCGCCCCGAGTCTTCGGAGAGGGGCGGCATACAAATCTAATCAATAATAATAATAATAATAATAATAATAATAATAATAATAATAATTAGGACAGGAGATGGAAGGCCCTCTGGTGCACTTATGCACACCCCTTACGGACCTCTTAGAAATCGGGAAAGGTCAACAGTAGATAGTCTAAGGGTAAAGTTTTGGGGGTTAGGTAATGCTACTACAGGATCTGGTAGTGTATAAATAAACTTATAAATACGTTTATTTCTGGAGTAATATTACAATGCAAGTAAATGGTTTGTAACCATAGGAAAGGCTGATGTAAGCCATAATCAGTATGTAATTATGGGTTTGCTAAATGTGCTGCAACCTGATAGGTTGCAACCTATAAAGTAGGAGTGACGCTTTTGCATGGGTGTGGTTTGTTACAGTGGTTTGTTATAGAGTGGTTTGTGCTGGGTGGTTTGTAGTTAGTGGTTAGTGTTTAGTGGTTGCAGTGGTGGATGTAATAAGAGTTATATAATAGTATTGGGGATAGTTTATTATAGTGGTCAAATGCAAAGGTGATAGTTTATTTAGAAAAGCAGTTTGATAAGAAGAAAAGTAAAATATATTTTTACAAGACAGCCTGCTGCAGTGTTTTTCATTGACGACTTCAATTAGGTATAGTTTTGTACTGTGGCTACTTGGTGGGTTACCTTCCATATGCACAAAACTCTCCCAACAAGTTCTATGAATCAACTACTCAGTTACTAAAGTTACTAAAATTAATAAAATTAAAATTAAACCCATCCCATCCCATCCCATCAAGGGAATGAGAAAAGAATGCCCACATATGCCTTTTGCATATCAAGAACAGTCATATCAGGAGAAGAAAGCCTAACTCCAAGGAACAACTTCCCGTCCATGGCAGGAAAGAAAAGAGCAATAACTCATGGCATACTTCCCTTTTTCCAGCTGACAGGCTGAACATGATTCCACTCCAGCTAGTTGGCAACACCTCTCTTTCTCCAGGCTGGTAGAGCAGCTCATATTACATAGTCATCAGAACACAAGTTGGATTGTTAAATAATGGCATACTGCCCAGAAGAGTTTTCATACTGAGAGACTGGAAGAATTGAAGAGTACGATGAATTTATTTCTATTTAAATGTGTCAGAACCTAGAATAATGCAAACATAGCAACTGTCCGTAAGTCGTGAAAGGAGATGGGCCTTTTTCAGGGCCAGACAGCTGCTTTAAAGACTTGCAAAAAAGATGTCACTTTTACATTCCATACTCTCACGCCTTCTGAAGCTTCGTTCAAGAATAAAATCTAAAGTAATGGATAGGCTAAGCAACCATTGTCTGTTTATTATTCATTCATTCATTCATTTATTTATTTATTTATTCCAATACAAATTGAAAGTTGAAGAGAATAAAAACGTGTAGTAGTAGATATCAGGGAAGGGATAGAAGAAGAGATATGAGAATAGAATACATCAATGAAGAGTAGAGGAAAGGATATATGAATGGGAGAGACAATTGGACAGGGGACGGAAGGCACACTAGTGCACTTATGCTCGCCCCTTACTGACTTCTAAGGAATCTGGAGAGGTCAACCGTGGAAAGTCTAAGGGAAAAATGTTGGGGGTTGGGGGTTGACACCACAGTGTCTGGTAATGAGTTCCACACTTCAACAACTCGATTGCTAAAGTCATATTTTTTACAGTCAAGTTTGGAGCGGTTCATATTAAGTTTGAACCTGTTGCATGCTCTTGTGTTATTGCGGTTGAAACTGAAGTAGTTGTTGACAGGTAGGATGTTGCAGTATATGATCTTGTGGGCAATACTTAAATCATGTTTAAGGTGTCGTAGTTCTAAGTTTTCTAGAGCCAGGATTGTAAGTCTAGTTTCGTAGGGTATTCTGTTTTGAGTGATGGAGTGAAGGGCTCTTCTGATGAAGTATCGTTGGACCTTTTCTAGGGTGTTGATGTCTGAAATTCGGTGTGGGTTCCAGACAGATGAGCTGTATTCAAGGATGGGTTTGGCAAAAGTTTTGTAAGCTCTGGTGAGTAGTGTGAGATTGCCGGAGCAGAAGCTACGTAGGATCAGGTTGACAATTTTAGAAGCCTTATTATTATTATATAAGAAGTTACTTCTTATTGCTCAGGCTTTGCCTTTATTATCCATCTCACTTATACCCATCCATGTGTATTTTCCAGGCCATGTCAATGTAACAGTTTAATTAACTTGGTCCTCATACCAAGTCCCGATCGTCACTACTAGCAAATTCTTCTTAGAGGACTATTTGTGCACAATATGATCTACCATTGAATTAAACCCCTTCCTTTTAAATTATATCCAATTATTTTATAGAATTAAAAAATGATATGTAATTAATATTCCAGATTGTTTATAAGGCACTTTATCAGCTGTATTTCTATAAGCCAAACCAGATGATTTGACTTTCAAACAACAGCCTTCAGATTGATTCTTCATTTCTCTTAATCATTCCTTCATCACTGAAAACAGGTTGCTATTTTTTAAAACAAAAAGTTGAAAGTCATTATTTTAGCTGCACACATTAATCAATAACATCGTTGCAGCACAGTAAGAATTGGGGACTTTTGACTGTTGTGCTCTCGGAGACTATGGTTTCAATTGCCAAGATTTTAGTCCATTAATGTAGTTACTGTTTACCTTGACTGTTTTATAATATGGTGCCTGTGGGAACTCTGGGCAATTATCTCAGCCATTAGAAAGAGGGGGAAGTAAAGGAAAGACACTTGTTTATTACAGTTGCCTAGCAGAGATATGACCCAAAATCAAAATATAGAAATGCAGTCCATTAATGCTTGTTAAAGATGAAAGTGTGTCGTTGTCAAATATTCATTATTGGCCTTTATGAGCCAGTTTAGTGTATACTGAAAACTAATTTCAGTATGACACTTGGCATACACATATACTCAAAATCCCTCTCCTTGGTATTCCACTAGCCTGACAGCTCTTTTAAAGTAGCACTTGTCACCTCCGTAGACTTCATTTGGACACAGGATCTGGGTTTTGAGAAGCCGCCATCTTATCATACTGGCATTGCATATGGCAGTGTTTCCCAACCTTGGCAAGTTGAAGATATCTGGACTCCAACTCCCAGAATTCCCCAGCCAGCGAATGCTGGCTGGGGAATTCTGGGAGTTGAAGTCCAGATACCTTCAAGTTGCCAAGGTTGGAAACACTGCCATATGGAACAGGGAATTATTCTGGTTTCTTTACAGGATGAGAAAAAAAATCTATTTTTTACAAGGGGATGGAAAGTACTTGAGATTTTTAAAAATCACAATGCAGAAAAAAGAAAACATATTTTTTTCCGTCCTGCTATTTCTCAGTTGTCTCATCTTAAACATCTGCACAGCAAAAGAGTAAAAGATGGCTCTCTTCACACTGGGAATGATATAATGCAGGTACTATTCAGGCTACTGAATCCAATTCGTATTCAGGGAGAAATCTAAAATAATTTATCACCAGCAGCTCCTCTTCAATAAACAGTTGCATCTATTTAAACAACTTTGTCAGATGTGTGTGAAATGAATTTGACCTGGAACTTTATTTTTATATAGAAGAACTTGCCAACATACACAAATGGCTTTATAAAAGAACAAGAAGACCTTGAGGTTTTAAATCCTCAGACAAGGAAAAATTAACTTTATTAATATCCATCCATGATAAAGGCTGAGGACAGGTTCGCTACAAGATGTTCCATATAATTCTGTTACACAGTTCTAACAAAAATCAAGGTTCCTATACAGATAACAGTTTATTCTATTCCAATTGTGATATTAGGAAATTTTGCAGACCAGATGGTAGCCTTAAATTAGCTAAGAGTTATTTTTTAAATTAATCTCGTATCTCAAACAGCTGGAAAATGACAAATTGTATATAAATAACAAAGTATTAAAACAACACAATGTATTTAGATTTTTAATAGCTAACGAAAAGGAAAAGAATGATAAACCAGTAACATACTGATGAATTTATCCAAACAAAATAAAAAGTGCCAGTGGAAAAATAGGTAGCTCAAGGACATTTGGATGAAAAGGAGGAGGAAGGAGAACTACTTGTGTTAGCCTTCAAGCCACTGGTGTTTTAATATTATTATTATTATTATTATTATTATTATTATTATTATTATTATTATTATTATTATTATTATTATTATTTATTAGATTTGTATGCCGCCCCTCTCCGAAGACTCGGGGTGGCTAACAACAATAAAGAAAACAATGTAACAAATCCAATATTAAAAAGCAATCTAAAAAACCCCAATTTAAGAGACCAATCATACATACAAGCATACCATGTATAAATTCTATAAGCCTAGGGGGAAGGGAAAATTTCAATTCCCCCATGCCTGACGACAGAGGTGGGTTTTAAGGAGCTTGCGAAAGGCAAGGAGGGTGGGGGCCACTCTGATATCTGGGGGGAGCTGGTTCCAGAAGGTCGGGGTCGCCACAGAGAAGGCTCTTCTCCTGGGTCCTGCCAAACGGCATTGTTTAGTTGACAGGACCCGGAGAAGGCCAACTCTGTGGGACCTAACCGGTCGCTGGGATTCGTGCGGCAGAAGGCGGTCCCAGAGATATTTTGGTCCGATGCCATGAAGGGCTTTATAGGTCATAACCAACACTTTGAATTGTGACCGGAAATTGATCGGCAACTAATGCAGACTGCGGAGTGTTGGTGTAACATGAGCATGCCTTGGGAAGCCCATGATTGCTCTCGCAGCTGCATTCTGAACGATCTGAAGTTTCCGAACACTTTTCAAAGGTAGCCCCATGTAGAGAGCATTACAGTAGTCGAACCTCGAGGTGATGAGGGCATGAGTGACTGTGAGCAGTGAGTCCTGGTCCAGATAGGGCCACAACTGGTGCACCAGGCAAACCTGGGCAAATGCCCCCCTCGCAAATGTTCTAACTACCATGTTTAAGCTTCCTGTTTCTCTACAGCTTTTGCAATAGAGATAAGAGATGCAGCAACTATTTATTCAAATGAAGGGCATTCCTGCAAAGGGATTGTCTAAAAAAAAATAAAGCAAAAGAGGCAAATTGTGTAAACACTACTTATAGAATCACAGAATTGTGGCATTGGAAGGGACCACAAAACTCTGGTTGTATAACTTTCTGTTAGGCACAAGAAAACCAGTTTAAATAAACCTCAAGAGGTTTCTTCTTAAAGAGAACTAGAAGCAGAGGACCCAAAATCTCTGCAGGTACAGTGTTCCATAGACATGTAGATCTTACTATTAGGTAGGACATCACTGGAGGATTTCTGGCCCAGTCAATCTCTCTCCTCCTAGTTTATTTCATGGATCATCAGGAGCAGTGGTGGACTGTTTCTGGAAAAAGCTAATCGTG
Organism: Erythrolamprus reginae; assembly: GCF_031021105.1. Lineage (NCBI taxonomy): Eukaryota > Metazoa > Chordata > Lepidosauria > Squamata > Dipsadidae > Erythrolamprus > Erythrolamprus reginae. Next base: position 325,912,016 of record NC_091951.1, on the reverse strand, counting down.
CGCAGCTCTGCGACAAGTGTGGAATCGAGCAGTTTTGCTTCCCGCACCTGTGCAGGTAGCAAAATCTTGCATGGGGGGGCACGAGCGCATGCATTTCGGCAAGGTTTTTTTGCTTCTCCACAATCAAAAAACCCTCATCGAAACATGCACGCTTGTGCATCCCCATACAAGATTTTGCTACCGGCACAGGTGCAGGAACCAAATTGTGCTCGATTCCACATTTGTGCTCCAGAGCTGTGGAGCTGCACACAATTAGCCGTTTTGGCAGCAGCCCACCAGTGATCAGGAGATAGGGGGTAAAATGACTTCAGGTAAGCCAGGAATGACAAATTTGCAATGTCACAGCTTCGTCACATGACACATCTGGACTCCCGCCCCTCACTAAACTGAGCATGGGCATGGCCAACATGTGACGCATCTGGCCCTTGGGCTGCATGTTTGACAGCCCTGACATAAGCCATCTTGACTTCCTGGAGAAAAGGCAGAATATGAATCTAACATATAGAAACAAATACAATGATTTGTAGCATGAAGAATGGTTGCATCTTTCTTCTCCTGGTTGCAGGAACTAGGTATGTCTAATTTAATGAAAAGAAGGACTAGGGGAGACATGACAGCAATGTTCCAATATCTCAGGGGTTGCCACAAAGAAGTGGGGGGTCAAGCTATTCTCCAAACAACCTGAAGGAAGAACAAGGAACAATGGATGGACACAAATCAAGGAGAGAAGCAACTTGGAAGTAAGGAGAAATTTCCTAATAGAACGATTAACCAGTGGAAGAACTGGTTGTGAATACTCCAACACTGGAGGCTTTTAAGAAGAGGCTGGACAACCACCTGTCTGAAATGGTATAGGGCAGTGATGGCAAACCTATGGCACAGGTGCCACAGGTGGCACACAGAGCCATATATGCTGGCATGTGAGCTGTTGCCCTTGGTCATCTCCAGCATGCATGTATGTGCCAGACAGCTGATTTTGGCCTGCATGGAGGCTCTGGGAGGGTGTTTTTGACTTCCAGAGAGCCTCCAGAAGATGGGAGAGGGCGTTTTTATCCTCCACCTGCTCCAGAAAAGCCTCTGGAGCCTGGGGAAAGCAAAACCCTAGCCTACTGGGCCCACCAGAAGTTGGGAAATAGGCCGTTTCTGGCCTCCAAAGGGCATCTGGGGGACAGGGGAAGTTGTTTTTGCCCTCCCCAGCATTGAATTATGGGTATGGGCACTCGTGCATGGGCAATAGCATGCACACATGTTCTTTCGGCACCTGAGGGAAAAAAGGTTCGCCATCACTGGTATAGGGTCTCCTGATTGAGAAGAGGGTTGGACTAGAAGACCTCCAAGGTCCCTTCCAACTCTGTTATTCTATTAAACATCTGTTGCATCAGAGCTGAAGAAGCTTCTTGGATGAGCAATGTTCAAATCATATATTTATGTGTAGATCTCAGCCCACAAGGGCCATTGGGCAACACTTCCCCCCTCCTAAGTCGCACTGGTGAAGTCAGTGAAGGCTTTGTTTATATGAGTGAAGCATGAATGTTTTTAGGAGACCTGGAACCTCAAGAGTGCAACTACAAGCAGCTGTGCTTTAGTTTTGCTTTACTAAATGTTTCTGGACACCTCAGCTCAACTTTACCGAACACAAGTGTTGCTCGTTGTTGCTTGCAACCTCCCCTTCCTGCTTGTCATACCTCTAGCTATGTAGCCAAGCATTCTACTTGCTTTCCCTATTGCCTGACCGCACTGTTCACCCATTTTGAGACTGTCAGAAATCACTATCCCTAAATCCTTCTCTTCCGAAGTTTTTGCTAACACCAAACTGCCAATAACAATACTCTGCCAATACAATACTCATGTCCCCCCTTAGAACAATGTCAGAACAATAATTAATCATGTTAGAAGATAATTAATCACTGGAACTGCTTGCCTCCAGAAGTTGTGGGTGCTCAATCATGGAGATTTTTAGGAAGAGATTGGACAATCTTTTGTCTGAAATAGTATGGGGTCTCCCGCTTGAGTGAGGGATTGGACTAGAACAGGGGTCCCTAACCTTTTGGATCTCAGGGACCCCCCAAGGTCATACTTTTAAATCCCGCAAACCATCAAATTAATCATTTAAAGTCCCGGAAACCACTAATATGATTTAGTTCTCAATAATATAAAGTATCTTGCTGCTGTTGCTCTTAAAGCTTGCATTTTCAAGTCGCCTTGATACCTTGACAATTTTATTCATCATTTAGTTTGCTGGTACTACAGTTGTGGAAATGTGGGGAAAGGAGAGAGAGTTGTTTTATGCGGCTATTGCAAATGGCTGATCTGTCTGCATACTGCCAAGTTAAAAGATTGTGAGCCTCCACTGAGACTGCATCACAGTAAAACAGTCATTGACTCCTCTCCTTTGTCAGCACGAGATGGATATGTTCATTTTAAGCAAAATGATGCGCTAATGGCACTGCTGATCAACACTCTCCCCAATCAGTTGCATTGCAGCCGGGTTACAAGGGAATGCAAAAATTGGAGATAGAAAAAAGCTAGGCAATCTCTTTCCAGTGGGCAGTGCCAGGCAAATAAACATGTTGCTCACAGAGTAGATGATTGCTGGCACTAAATGTATAAAAACACTTGACAGAGAAGCAAGGCCGGCTTGTAGCAATCTGTCTGAAGTCTGCTAAATCTAATAGAAATTGGAAACTGAGGAATGCAAAGTGCTGCAGCAAAGGGCAAAGAAGATCATTGCAGCCTGCCCTTAATGGCATCTTGAAAAACAGCTGGCCTCAAACGTACAAATATTGATTCAGTTTATGGAAATCTGGTATTACACTCTTGCTGTCTCTAGGCAAACAGCTTATCTAAACAGATCTGACATGGTTGTACCATCTGGTTTTATTTCTGGAGTGCTTTGCCCACATTTCTTTCTCTCCCCCTCCCTTCTGCTTTTCCACTGGGTAGCCTGAGTGATTAATGGGCATGATTTAAAAGCTGACTTCCTATCACTACTAGTCTCCTTTCTTCCTTTAAGGTGGCTGGTCGCTTTGCAATAATTATATATATATATACCGGTAATTATATATATTTATACACACACACACACACAAATTTCAGAATCTAAAATGAAGAGAAACACTGTTGTTAATGGTTAACGGTACACAACGAATCTCAAACGCATTGCCGGTGCATTCATGTGTGAGTGGAGGGAGTTGTTGACAAGGTCTTCATCCTCTATTTTAGGTAGGTTCGAATGGATACTGTGTGCTTTTTGCCATGCCACATTTACCACACATTTAAAAGAGCAAATAAAGAGAGATGAGAAGTTTTAAAGAGATAAACACAGAACCAGGGAACATTTTGTAAGCACTGAGAATAACAGCAGAGATGAAAAATCTAAGATAAGGATTACTTAGCAGAGGTGATCTGAGGTTTCTTTTTCTCTGTCTCGAGATGCTTACTTTGGATTTAATCTCTCTTTGTACCCGAGTATAAATTGGGCATTTTGTAGGGGTTCAACTCTATCTGAAGTAGTCTTAACAGAATAACTGAGTTGGAAGGGACCTTGAAGATCTTCTAGTACAGGGTCATGCATACGTGCCCCAGGGTGCCTTCCGTCCCTGGTCCTAATGTCTCTCTTTTACTAGTATCATGTATTTAAATATTTTTATACAGTATCTTTGTGTACCACCAATATGTATTTGACAAAACTAACTAACTAACTAACTAACTAACTAACTAACTAACTAACTAACTAACTAGTTAGGCGGTTGGGAAAGCAAGTAGGATGACTGGCTGCATAGCTAGAGGTATAACAAGCAGGAAGAGGGAGATTGTGATCCCCTTATATAGAGCGCTGGTGAGACCACATTTGGAGTACTGTGTTCAGTTCTGGAGACCTCACCTACAAAAAGATATTGACAAAATTGAACGGGTCCAAAGACGGGCTAAAAGAAGGGTGGAAGGTCTTAAGCATAAAACGTATCAGGAAAGACTTAATGAACTCAATCTGTATAGTCTGGAGGACAGAAGGAAAAGGGGGAACATGATCGAAACATTTAAATATGTTAAAGGGCTAAATAAGGTCCAGGAGGGAAGTGTTTTTAATAGGAAAGTGAACACAAGAACAAGGGGACACAATCTGAAGTTAGTTGGGGGAAAGATCAAAAGCAACATGAGAAAATATTATTTTACTGAAAGAGTAGTAGATCCTTGGAACAAACTTCCAGCAGACGTGGTAGATAAATCCACAGTAACTGAATTTAAACATGCCTGGGATAAACATATATCCATCCTAAGATAAAATACAGAAAATAGTATAAGGGCAGACTAGATGGATCATGAGGTCTTTTTCTGCCGTCAGTCTTCTATTTTTCTATGTTTCTAACTAACTGACTGACTGACTGACTGACTGACTGACTGACTGACTGACTGACTGACTGACTAATAAATAAACCCTCTGCTTGAACAGGAAACCCTATTTCATTTTAGACAAATGGCTGTCCGATCTCTTTTAAAAAGCCTCCAGTGTTAGAGCATCCAAAACTTCTGGAGTCAAGTCGTTCCACTGGTTAATTGGTCTCACTATCAGGATTTTTTTCCTTAATTCCAGGTTGCTTCTCTCTTTGATTAGTTTTCACCCATTGCTGCCTTCAGGTGCTTTGGAGAATAAATTGATACCCTCTTCTTTGTGGCAGCCTCTTAGATATTGGAACAATGCTATCATGTCACCCGTAATCCTTCTTTTCATTAAACATCATTTAAAGACAAGGAAAATGTTTGTGGAATCCCAACTGTCTGAAAAAAAAGCACTTTGGGTCAATCACTCTGTTTTTGGTCAACACAACTAGGTATAATTGTGCTAACTGTAATTAATTAAACCTAATGTTGATTAAATATAAAAATCAAATACCCAGGGGAAGAGCCTTCTCTGTGGAGGCCCCGGCCCTCTAGAACCAACTCCCCCCAGAGATTAGAATTGCCCCCACCCTCCTTGCCTTTTGTAAGCTGCTTAAAACCCACCTCTGCTGCCAGGCATGGGGGAATTGAGATACTCTTTCCCCCTAGGCCTTTATAGTTTTATGCATGGTATGTCTGTATGTATGTTTGGTTTTTATAATAATGGGTTTTTAACTGTTTTTAGTATTGGATTATTATTATATGCTGTTTTACTACTGTTGTTAGCCGCCCCGAGTCTGCGGAGAGGGGCGGCATACAAATCCAATAAATAAACAAAAAAACAAAAAAACAAATAAATAAATGAATAAATAAATGAATGAATAAATAAACAAACGGACGGACGGACGGACGGACAGACAGACAGACAGACAGATAGATAAATAAGATAACATCGTCTTGGTCCTGCTCAAAATTTAAAGCTCCCAGCATTTCAAAAACACACAAGCTTGAAAAATGCTTCAAATTTCTGGCCCACAGAAAAGATAGATAGACTGTAGTTTTAATCCATTGTCAAGAAAGTCTATTCTTCTAATGCCACACTACTGATATCCTAGCATTCCTGCAAATTAAGAGACTGCCTTTTATTTCCAGAGACAAGAGGTGTGTGCTGGATATACTTTCTCCTGTGATTCACAATGTTCCTTTGGATAAAAACCTATTGAAAAGAATGACCCGTGGGTACACAATTCCAGCACTGAGCTCCCAAATATACAAGTAGCTAATATGCCAGGGTTTTCCACAAGGGAAAGTGCATTAAAAAAACAAGGGGAGGTTTGATCGCACCATTGCCACCTCCTTCTTGATTTCCTTCATTACCCCCTGCAGAGACTCCTGTAGCAGGTCCATTAATAGGTAGCCCAACGTTTCTGCTCACAGACTTTCTGCATGAACAGTTTGCTTCCTCTGACTTTCTGATGACATTGCTTTGCTTAGCCTTCCACACATATTGATTATTTTTAAAACTGGACCCTGTTTTCATTTTTCCCCCAACATGCTCCAGCGTCTGCCTCTATAAATACCATTCCTTTTTTTTTCTGAGTCAAGTCAAAATCATCCCTTATATTTAGCTTCTGATTATTCTTATTCTTATTCTTATTCTTATTCTTATTCTTATTCTTATTCTTATTCTTATTCTTATTCTTATTCTTATTCTTATTCTTATTCTTATTCTTATTCTTATTCTTATTCTTATTCTTATTCTTATTCTTATTATGTCAATACAACACAGCAAACAAGATCACTATGCTGGATTTTGTATTTCATCACCAGTCGGGCGCTTCCCAAGCACCTAGAACTGCATGATGTAGCGGCGAATTATGTTTGCCGATCCCAGTAAAGCGGCCTTTTGCAATTGACAGATGGAGATTTTGTCAATTCCGATGGTTTTCAAATGTCCCCTGAGATCCTTTGGCACTGCGCCCAGTGTGCCAAGTATCACTGGGACCACTTTCATTGGCTTATGCCAGAGTCCTTGCAGCTCGATTTTTAGATCTTCGTATTTAACTAATTTATCTAGCTGCTTCTCATCAATTCTGCTGTTCCCTGGGATTGCGATGTCGATGATCCATACTTTCTTTTTCTCCACAATCAGGATGTCTAGTGTGTTATGCTTCAGAATTCGGTCAGTCTGAAGTCGGAAGTCCCACAGTAGTTGTTATTATTATTATTATTATTATTATTATTACTTATTAGACATGTTTGTCGCCCTTCTCTGAAGACTTGGGGCAGCTTACAGGGTACAATAAAAAACAATGTGTACAGAAATTTAATTAAACTATACGCTAAGATCCCACTATATTAAAAACAGTCAACCATTCAATCATAACCACATAACACATTTGGTAGTCAGGCGAGGGCATGATCTAATTGCCCCATGCCTGGCTACATAAGTGAGTCTTAAGACTCTTGTGAAAGGCAAAGGGGCTGGGGGCAGTGCAAATCTCTGGAGGGAGCTGGTTCCAGAGGGCCAGGGCTGCCACAAAGAAGGCTCTTCCCCTAGGCCCGGCCAGAGGACATTGTCTGGTCAACGGGACCTGGAGAAGGCCAACTCTATGGGACCTAATTGGCCACTGGGATTTGTGCGGCAGAAGACAGTCCCATAAGTAATCTGGTCCGATGCCATGTAGGGCTTTATAGGTCTTCACCAACACTTTGACTTGTGTCCGGAAACCAATTGGCAGCCAATGCAGTCCGCGGAGTGTTGGAGAAACATGGGTATATCTAGGGAGACCCATGACCACTCGCACAGCCGCATTCTGTACAATTTGAAGTTTCTGAACACTTTTCAGAGGTAGCCCCAGGTAGAGAGCATTGCAGTAGTCGAAACTCAAGGTTTAGCTGTTTACAAGGAGGAAAGTATATTACATATACCCATATTTACACAAAGACACAGACACACAGAGAGCATCTTTATGAATGCACGCAATACTCTTTAAGGAGAAAGTCCTTGCTTAACTGCCTACTTTGGGCTCGTTTTAGGAATTCATCATGAAGTTAAACAATGCATGCTGTTATGGTGTTAAGTACAACTTATTTTTATTGACATTATATACCATTTTCTCAGAAAGAATGTCAAAAGTCCAGAATGGTCCATGGGTGAGAGAAGTGCTATGGTGAAATGTATATATTTGGGTTCCATTTTTTTCTCTGTTCCTGCTAAAAAGAGCACACACAAAAAAGTCATGCCACCAAAGGAAATAATGTAATTAGCATTACATTTTACTATATTAATAAAGGTGACTATATTTTCTGTTGGCATAAACTATCTTCATCACAATATTTGCCCATCAATCTTCATTATGGACTCTGGTTAATTGGCTACTTCTGCATGGAATGTATTGTCCATTACCACAAATTTCTAGACATTGGATTAGAATAGAATTGAAGACATTTTAGAAGAATCACTTGCTATTCTTTCATATTATGTAGTAACATTCCATGCAATAAAATGCTTTTAAATAAAAATCAAGGAAATGCTTTTAAAATCACTGATACATAACCTCTGTTTTAGAAGTTGTACTTATTACTATGAATTCACATTGTGTGAACTCTGCCCAAGGCATTCCTATCAGGAAAGTTACAGATGATAAGTAAGTTCTAGCAAAAATAACATGGACTGTTGGATTTTTAAAAAAATTATGAGAGAGTTTTGCTTAGAATTTATTGATGAGAACTCTTCACTTATTCTAAAGTAGGCAATCTGTGGTCTACACACTGCAAACCCTCTTTATGGTCCATAGTCCCTAACGGTTGTTGTGCCAATATTTGGCAGCAAACGTCTGAATTTAAGAAGTTTGACAAAAGACATACATGCATGTGCAAACTTTCTGAAAAGTTTCCAACTTTTTCACTGATGTGGTATCAAAATAGACTTTATTCAACAGCATAAGAGAATAGAAAGTCCCTCCAGCTACTCATAGTTTGTTAGAATGGGCAGCCACAGCAAATTTAAATTACCATAATATCAATCAAACAAATTGGCTCTGTTTTTATTAATATCAATAACAAGAACAAATCAATAGTGTATCCCATCCACTAGTATAAAAGCATAAGAGGTCAGAAGACTTTAGGTCTATCTAATCCAGCATTTGTATTATGTAGCCCCAATATACAATATTCACAACTTCACTCTTGATACATGCTTATTGACACTTTCAAGAAAGCCCAGAAGCTTAGTGAAAAAAAGATTTATCTTTGTCGAAGCCATGTTTATTCTTTTTTAGCAAGGAGCATTCTTCTCTGTGCATGTTAGTGTTCTCTGAATTATATTTTTAACAATTTCCCTCCAGATGCTAAACTAATTGGCTCTTGGCTTCTTTTATCCATCTGAAATCTCCACATCTCCAAGTAAATCATGATGTGTATCATGGTTTCTATATGATATGTGTTCTGTTGAGCTCTCTGGTAGAATCCTCCTGAAAATTCACAGGTACAAATTTCAGACACATACATGTTTGAAACCTCAAAACAATGTTCTTTATAACGAAAATTCAAATAAACTAAGCACTCTTTTTGTATAGCAAAGAGCACTCATCTCCAAACAAACTAGTAATTTGTACAAGTCCCTTATCAGTTCTGAGATACTTAGCTTGCAGCTGTGAGGCAATTTACACTCCTTCTTCTTTCACAAAGTGAAACACCCTTTGCTCTGCTTTAGTTTCAAAGCGGGGGAAAATCAGCACACAAAAGGTCAAAGTCAGCAAGGAAGGCACGAAACACAACGATCAGATAATCCTCCACAATGGCCAAACCCACACACTGCTCTTTATAGCAGCCTCACTAATTACCACAGCCCCACCCAACCATAGGTGGCCTCATTTTCTTTGATAATAATCTCTCAGTTGTTGCTGCCTATGCATCGCTCTCTGCATGCATGGCTGTATCATTAACTCTTGTTCTGAATCCAAGGAGGAGACCAATAATTGATCTCCTTCTGAGCTGTCTGCCACACTCTCCTCCTCCCTGTCACTCATGTCTTCTTGGTCAGAGGAGCCTTCATCAGCAGATTCCACCGGGAGCAAAACAGGCCTGCGGCATGTGGATGTCTCCCCCACATCCACAGTCCTTGGGGCAGGAGCTGGGCCAGAGCTAACCGCAACAATATGAATCTACAGATTCAGAAAGTATGGACATAAGGAACTTATACAATAAACCTACAATGACCTCATGCAAAATGTGGGACTCTCCATGGACTTACACCTTCTCGCTGATTTTCATCACAGGGAGCTCTCCATATTTCTCTGGAGTCAACAGCTGCTATTGTTCAAAATAACACCTTTAGGAAAAACAGCAGAGTGCCAGTTCAGGCTGCTAACCTGAGAAAAATCAATCATAATATTGAATATTCTGGGTTGCCCATGCCTTGTTATAGAGTGCAGAAAAGCTGTTAGAGAGGATATGCTGACATTTCCTGAGGTAATAATGCACAAGGGAGCTATGCTTGGGAAGCAAGGAAAAAATTAGATAATGAAGTATCTTGGAACAAACGAGATCATGCTTATAGAATATGATCAACATCACTATTTGAATGGCTGATCTGTTCTAACTTATCTGTGTTCTTTTGAATAGAGCAAAATGATTATTCTTTTTAATAGTGGCATCTTAAATGCATGAAGATAATTCAGAGAGGACTTCTTATTGTTATGTATTTTTGAATAGGTATATACAGAATCTCTCTCTCTCTCTCCCCCTCTCTCTCTCTCTGTGTAAAACATACTTTTGCTGATAATGAAAAGGAAGGGAGATTAGTATAGATCTGTTTTGAGCTTATTATGCTCTCATCAGCTTGCCATACTCTTACCGGGATTTGAACCTGCAGAGTCTGTCTTGTAAGGCAGTAGCTTTAACTTCTGGACCACAGGCTCTCCTCCTCTCAGCTTGTACCAGGGCAGAGTTATATCTGTTTTTCTGTCTAATCGCCCTGGCATACCCAGATATGGAGGGGAGCATACTGCTTCCTTTTTGCCACTCGGATGGTATTTCCTCCCATATTTGGGTATGACAGGATGATTTGACAGAAAAAAACCCCCATAAGTCTTCCCTGGTAGGAACACATAGATCATCAAAAAAATCAAACCAGAGTAATAAGGCTTAAATTATCCTACTTTGTACATACTTTCCAGATCTAGCTCTGAAAAAGAATATAATGGTCTAACCCTGCTGTTCTGTTTAAGAAAAGTAACAAATCTTCTGTTCCCGGGTCACCCTGACCCGGACCGAAAACTCTTCATTTGCAGTGCTTATGTTTGGTCTTTTTGAAAGCTTTTTTCACTTGGAAAGTAGTCTGAACATTTCTGCACACAATGATATGAAAATTGAAATGAAAAAAGTAAATCTTATTGGTTTATTTTGCGGATATAATGCACGCCCCCCCCATTTTTGTGAAATTTTTTTCAATTTATGGATAGTTTTGCTTGCAAAATGCATTCTATTTTACTAAAGTTGGTATGGGATTGGTAGCTTGAACATTTCTGAACATAATGATATGAAAATTGAACTTGAAAAATTGATGCATATTGGTTTATTTTGTTGATGAAATGCATGCCCCCCCGTTTTTTTTAAATAGTCTTCACTTTATGGATAGTTTTGCTAGCAAAATACATTCTATTTTACTAAAGTTTGTGTGGGATTGGTAGCTTGAACATTTCTGAACATAATGATATGAAAATTGAACTGGAAAAATTGATGCATATTGGTTTATTTTGCACATAAATGTATGCCTCCCCCCGTGTTCAATTATTTCAATTTATATAAAAATTATGCTGTTAATTTCAAACTTACATACTTTTTTTTAGTAAAATGGATTTGTTTCATAAAATTAGTCCTCTGGCTACAATGTGGTTGATTTTCAAAAGGATATTCCAAATATTTCTAGACAAATATGTATAAACAGTGACAATAATGGCACATAGCAAGGCCGGGGGTGGGGGGTGGCCTTTTTGTGGCAAAAATAAACCAATAAGAACCATTTTTTTCAGTTCATTTATATTTTTCTTATATTCAGAAATGTTCAATTTAGTATATCAAACCTTTTGGGGGGAAATTCCTTAGGGATTTGTAGCCTTAAAAAAATAGAAATTGACACGAAATTAAAAAAGGATGGGGGGGGGAGGGGCTTTTTGATCAAAATAAAAATATAAGTCTCAATTTTTCCAGTTCAATTTTCATATCATTATGTTCATAAATGTTCAAACTAGTTTTCCAGTTGAAAAAGTTTTCAAAAAGATCAAATTCAAGTACCTAAAAAAATTATTTTTGGTCCGGTCATATACGAACAGAAACAGACTCGAAGTTATGATTTTTTTTTGCCCAGAAAACAATTAGCCACCACCCCAAAAATATTTTTTGATGATCAGCATTGTTAAATTGAGTAAATGAATGCCTAAGATTTTAAAGAATATTTCGGATTTGGAGGATAAAAAAATAAAAAGTGAAAATGGTTGCAAGCAGCCGAGGGGGGGGGGGAGGCCTTATTTCTGATATTAAAAAACCAATAAGAATCATTTTTTTCAGTTCCTTTATATTTTTCTTATATTCAGAAATGTTCAAGCTACCAATCCCACACCAACTTTAGTAAAATAGAATGCATTTTGCAAGCAAAACTATCCATAAATTGAAAAAAAAATCACAAAAACGGGGGGGCGTGCATTATATCCGCAAAATAAACCAATAAGATTTACTTTTTTCATTTCAATTTTCATATCATTGTGTGCAGAAATGTTCAGACTACTTTCCAAGTGAAAAAAGTTTTCAAATTGACCAAACATAAGCACTTCAAATGAAGAGTTTTCGGTCCGGGTCGTATGTGACCCGAACAGAAGATTTGTAACTTTTTTTGCCCAGCAAAAACTAAGCCCCCCACCCCCCAAAAAAAATTCTCATAGAGAGAACCCCTGAAGTGATGGATAGTCATGAAATTTCAAGTTTCAGATATGCAGGGAAAATTTTTTACAGGGACTCAAACTTGGCTTCGGGTCACATACGACCCGAACAGAACAGCAGGGCTAAAGGTGAAAAGACAGAAAAAAGGACAACCAGTAGCGAGGTAAACAGGGCTGAAGCCACTCTGACCCAAAGTTTGCTCGTCGCATTGGGTAGACTGGGCCAAAGCCACACTGGCTTGGTGTTTCCTCTTCACATGGAGTAGACCAGGCCAAAGCCACTCAGGCTGGCCCCTTACATTTTCCTGGACAGCCCCACGGGCCAGATCCAACCACATCTGCGAGACCGCCTTCTGCCGCATGAATCCCAGCAACCGGTTAGGTACCACAGAGTTGGTCTTCTCCAGGTCCAGTCGACTAAACAATGCCGTCCGACAGGACCCAGGGGAAGAGACTTCTCTGTGGCGGCTCTGACTCTCTGGAATCAGCTCCCCCCGGAGATTAGGACTGCCCCCACCCTCCTTGCCTTTTGTAAACTCCTCAAAACCCATCTCTGTTGTCAAGCTTGGGGGAACTGAGACACTTTCCCCTTGCCTATGTAGTTCCTGTGCATAATATGACTGTATGTATGCTTTTATATACTGGGGTTTCTCTTTTAGATTTTTATATGTATAATTGTTATCTTAGATTCTAATTATTAGAGTTGTCATTATGTATTGTTTTTATCACTGTTGTGAGCCGCCCCGAGTCTGCGGAGAGGGGTGGCATACAAATCTAATTAATAATAATAATAATAATAATAATAATAATAATAATAATAATAACAACAACAACAACAACAATAACAACAATAACAACAATAACAACAACAACAACAACAATAATAATAATAACATTGTAAGGTGGATCTGACCTCGGCGTGGGTCGCATCTGGCCCACAGGCCTTGTGTTTGAAACCTCTGCATTAGAGGATGAAAAAAAAATTATATGTTACACAGTTATGCTGGCTGGAGTATTCTGGGAGTTGAAGTCCATAAGTCTTAAAGTTGTCAAGTTTGGAGACCTCTGTGTTACAGTGATCGACTAATTATATAATGTATCAATAAAAGAACAAACTGAAAAACATGTAAACATTGTAAAATCGGAAATGTTTAAAGTTCAAACATAAATTTGCTGGTCTAGCTAAAGTTCATTTGAAGTTCTTAAGATCACAAAGTAAAAAAGAAACATAACATGATTTTACAAAGGAATCCAACTAGGCTCCTTAAAGTTATCAACCAATAACGTTTCATGAATTGATGGAAGAAATGTTATTAAGAAATATATCGTTCTTTTATACATGAAGAGTCTTACTGCAACAAAATCAACATGGCTTTTACAAATGCAAACCCTGTCTACCTAACCTTTTAAATTTTTTAATAAATATTGCTACCATCTATATAGTTCGTGTCATCCATTAAGCATTATTTATTTGGACTTTCATGATTTTTGACAAAGACTCTCATGTAAAATTAATATTGAGCTTAAAAAGAAAAAAAAAAGCTCATGATATATATTTTGATGGGGTATGAAGTTATGGTGACTGACCTGGAAAGTAATTGTGCTGGATAGCCTGATGAAAACATCAATCCAATGTGTGGTTGCTGTGAAAAAAAATAAAAGAAAATCCCATACTGTAGATTATTGGAAAAGGGATAAAAATAAAGCTGTAAATATCTTAATGACATTACACATATTCATTGGTGTGGTCACCCATCTGAAGTGGAGCATACTTTTCTATTGCTGCACTTTAACATAGATATTGTAGAATTGGAATGTGTGCTGTCCCCAGAGACAGAGATAGTTGGACTGTATTTAGGCGTGTCTCTTTAAGATTTTGCATTAGGGGAAATGTAGTGAAATTGCACTCTGGGTAATGTAGTTTTACATGGGACCACATTTGTGTATTCCTATTGGCTCTGACTCGGGATGAGGTGTAATTGGAAAGAACATTCACTAAGCCAGCCAGCATGTAGATACTACACCTAGAGCCTGGATCAATTCAACCTCTTTTTACCTTCACAATGGGAAAGATTATACTACAGAAGAATCGCATCATAACTGTGAGTTATTGTGAGAATTCCTGTAATAAAATGATCTGTGATACCTTATTGTGCTGACTGGGAAAAATTTATTTGTACCAGAACAGAATGGAACAAAATGGAGAAACAAGCAACAAAACAATCAAGACATGTAAAGAAAACTTAGAAATTGGTTAAATTTGAGCTCCTATCATAGAGTTATGCAATATAAGAAAGCACATGGCTAAGAAAAGCAGATAAGGATTTCAAAATAAGGATTTCTTATTGCTGAGGTCATCTAATTGAGCTAAATGAGATCTTTAACACTTGAATAAATGGAAACATTTCTTCACATTCGACATGTCCAATCAATGGAGTTTGTTACCATAAGGTTCAGCAGTTTCCAACTTGAATGGTTTCAAAAAAGAATTGGAAAATATCACACTGCATTTGCTTCGTAAGGATGAATTGAATAGAATTAATTGAATATAATACAAATAAGCTTGTATTCGTACCAGATTGTAATTTGGTCTATAACAATAATGTATCTGAGGCTACTGTTCATGATGAGTAAATATTGCTACCAGTATATGGAACCATAAGAATATAAGAACTTAAGAAGAGCCATGCTGAATTAGGCCAAAGCCCACCGAGTCCAGCATTCTGTGTCACACAGGGGCCCACCAATTGTTCATGGGGATCTTGAGCAGAAAGAGAAGGTAAAACCCTCTCTTTCCCTTGACCCCCAACAAATGGTACTCAAGGCACTCCAACATAGAGGTGGCACATGGACATCTATTTCAATAACCACCGATACACTTGGCATCCATGAATCTGTCTAATCCTACTTTGAAGCTATCCAGGCTGACAGCTGTCACAGCCTCTTCTGGAAGTGAATTCCATAAACCAATGACCCTCTGGGTAAAGAAATATTTCCCTTTATTTGTCCTCACTTTCTTATCTGTGAGCTTTAGGGAATGCCCGCTTGTCCTAGTATTGTGTGATAGAGAAAATATTTTTTCTCTATCCACCTTTTCTATCCCATGCATGATTTTATACAAGTCACCCCTTAAATGCTATCTTTCAAGGCTGAAGAGACCAAGGCGTTGCAACCTGATTTCATAAGGGAGGTGCTCCATTTCCTTGATCATACTTGTTGCCCTTTTTTGCACCTTTTTCAGTTCCATTATATCCTTGAGTTGTGGGGTGATCAGAACTGTACACAGTACTCCAAGTGTGGTCTCACCATCGATTTGTACAGAGGCAATATAACACTTACTGACTTATTTTCAATTCCCTTCCTAATCATGCCAAGCATGGAATTTTATTATTATTATTATTATTATTATTATTATTATTATTATTATTATTATTTATTACATTTGTATGCCGCACCTCTCCGAAGACTCGGGGTGGCTCACAACAACAATAGAAACAATATAACAGTGAAACAAATCTAACAAATAAAACATATCTAAAACCCCGGCAATTTAAAACCATACAACACATACATACCAAACATAAAATATACAAGCCTGAGGGAGGATGTCTCAGTTCTCCCATGTCTGGTGATAAAGGTGGGTCTTGAGTAATTTGCAAAAGACAAGGAGGGTGGAGGCCGTTCTCATCTCTTGGGGGAGTTAATTCCAGAGGGCCGGGGCCGCTACAGAGAAGGCTCTTCCCCTGGGGCCCGGAAACACAAAGAAAACTCTTGCTCCTATGTTTCTAGAATAATTTGTTATTTCATAGTCTACTCCTCTATCCTTCATGTGTTTGTCTCTCTATGCAGAGAGAGACTATCTTTGTCTCTTCTCTTCTTAAGGAGAAATATTATATTGGACCACTTAAAGATAATTCAATTTATATTCACCTGACGCTAAAAGACTGTTCCAACTCCAGTTATCCATAATTACTGGAGACAGCTCCAATGTGCATTCTTCGGAGAATACACATTGGAGAATGCAATAATTACTTAGGTTTTGGGGGTTTTTCTCCTTATTTATTTCTTCTAGGGATACCTTGCTAATAGTGTACACCTTTTCTACTATTCTTATTCTTCAGGTCTAACTTTCCTTGCCAAAAAGGATTTCAAACTAGAGCTGGCGATAGATCTGTCAGTAAATGGATCTTGTCTCAGGTTCACAGGGATATAAAATGCAAATAGCTTTGACACTGTTATGAAGTAGACAGGTACCATGCTGGGTAGAAAAAATCTGCTGCATTTCTGTCAGTCTTCATTTCATTTGATGAAATAAATTTGCTTTGGAAAGTCCTTTCAAGAGAAAATGTGGAGGTGGGGTGGGATGGATTTATCATTGGTGAAGTACTCTGGTACACACATTTGTCCCATAGCAAATAGGGAGTGTAAACTTGTCTTTCCTGATACCATCCATCCTCCAACATTCTTGAGTTTGACCTGGTAACTCCTGATGCAGTGGACCAGGCCATAGGTGCTGTGAGTTCCTCCACCTGTTTACTGGACCCATACCCCTCCTGGCTCGACCCAGGCATTGATTAATGAGGGATCCTTTCAGCAGCTGCGGAAGTGGTTGAATAGAATAGAATAGAATAGAATTTTTATTGGCCAAGTGTGATTGGACACACAAGGAATTTGTCTTGGTGCATGTGCTCTCAGCATACATAAAATAAAATATACATTTGTCAAGAATCATGTGGTACAACACTTAATGATTGTCATAGGGGTCAAATAAGCAATGAAGAAGCAATATTAATAAAAATCTTAGGATATAAGCAACAAGTTGCAGTCATACAGTCAACATGGGATGAAATGGGTGAAAGGAATGATGAGAAAAACTAGTAGAATAGAAGTGCAGATTTAGTAGAAAGTCTGACAGTGTTGAGGGAATTATTTGTTTAGTAGAGTGATGGCGTTCAGAAAAAAACTGTTCTTGTGTCTAGTTGTCTTGGTGTGCAGTGCTCTGTAGTGACGTTTTGAGGGTAGGAGTTGAAACAATTTGTGTCCAGGATGTGAGGGGTCAGTAAATATTTTCCCCGCCCTCTCTTTGACTCGTGCAGTACACAGGTCCTCAATGGAAGGCAGGTTGGTAGCAATTGTTTTCTCTGCAGTTCTGATTATCCTCTGAAATCTGTGTCGATCCTGTTGGGTTGTGCGACCCTTCCTCAAGAAACTGTCCCTGGATCCAGCCAAGTTGAAGAACGTTAGTCCAGTCTCCAACCTGCCTTTCTTGGGTAAGGTTGTTGAGAAGGTGGTGGCATTCCAGCTCCAATGATCCTTGGATGAAGCCGATTATCTAGACCCTTTTCAGTGGTCATAGTGCAGAAACTGCTTTGGTCACACTGATGGATAATCTCTGGTGGGCCCGGGATAGGGGTTATTCCTCTATTCTGGTGCTTCTTGGCCTCCCAGCAGCCTTTGATACCATTTACCATGGTATCCGTCTGCAACAGCTGCAGGGATTGGAGTGGGAGTTTTATGGTGGTTCTCCTCCTACCTCTCCGGTCATTCGCAGTTGGTGTTAGTGAGGGGGAAGAGGTCTACCCCCTGCTCCCTACTTTGTGGAATGCCACGGGGGTCTGTCCTCTCCCCCCTACTATTTATTATTATTATTATTATTTATTATTATTTATTAGATTTGTATGTCACCCCTCTCCGAAGACTCAGAGCAGCTCACAGCAGGAATACAAAATACAAATCCAATTATTAAAAAAGTAAAACAGTGAAAAACCCTTGATTTAAAAACACCCATACAACCCAAACAAACCATACATAAAATGGAGCAGCCGAAGGGAATACATTTCCCCATGCCTGGCGGCAAAGGTGGGTTTTAGGAGCTTGCAAAAGTCAAGGAGGGTGGGGGCAGTTCTAATCTCCGGGGGGAGTTGATTCCAGAGGGCCAGGGCTGCCACAGAGAAGGCTCTTCCCCTGGGTCCTGCCAGACACCATTGTTTTGTCGATGGGACCCGGAGAAGGCCAACTCTGTGGGACCTAATCAGTCTCTGGGATTCATGTGACAGAAGGTAGTCCCAAAGGTATTCTGGTCTGATGCCATGAAGGGCTTTATAGGTCATAACCAACACTTTGAATTGTGACCGGAAACTGATCGTCAACCATGCAAACTGCGGAGTGTTGATGTGACATGGACATATTTAACATTTACATGAAGCTGATGAGTGAGATCATCCAATGATACGAGGTGAGGTATCATCAGAATGCTGATAATACCAGTTATACATACCCCCACCCTGCCAATTCAGTGAAGCAGTTGATGTGATGTGCCTGGAAGCTGTAAGGGTCTGGATGGGAGCCAACAGGCTCAAGTTCAACCCAGACAAGACTGAGTGGCTTTGGGCATTTCCTCCAAAGGACTATCCAACCCGTCCATCCATTGTTCTGGGGGAGGAGAGACTCTGACTCCCTCAGACAAAGTCTACAACTTGGGTGTCCTCCTGGATCCACAGCTGAGCCTTGATTGCCATCTCCTGGCTGTGGCCAGGGGGACCTTTGCTCAGGTTCGCCTGGTATACCAGCTGCGCCCTATTTGGACCAGGAGGCTTTGAGCACAGTCGCTCAAGTCCTCATCACCTCCCATCTTGATTATTGCAATGCACTCTGCATGTGGCTACCCTTGAAGGGTGTTCAGAGATATAAAAAGAAAAATATTAGATTAAATTAGGATTTTAGTAATATCAGATTAGATGTATGTCTGAACGTTGAATGTTTGAAATCAGAAAATTGGTCATACTTTAGGCCAAACAATTTACCGCCGGTTTTATACACCATATATGAGACGTTAATGAGGCTGTCGGGGAGACAGCGGGGGGGGGGGGGGGTTGGGCTGTGTAAAGTTTTGTCCTTGTATTGTCTTGTATATGTATACAAAAAAAAATTTTTTTTTAAAGAAGAGTGTTCAGAGACTTCAGATATTCGGGAACGCAGCCGTGTGAGCTGCTATGTGTCAACTTCAGTACACCCATGTAATACCATGGTGCCACAAGCTGCACTGGCTATTGATTAGTCTCCAGTCACAATTCAAGGTTTTTATTTATTTATTTATTGGATTTGTATGCTGGTTATTTGTATGCTACGTTCTGAAATATCTGCAGTCTCTGAACTCTCTTCAAGGGGAGCCCCATGTAGAGCACATTGCAATTTGTATGTTGGTTATTACCTATAAAGCCCTACATGGCTTAGGACCAGACTATCTCCGGAAACCGTCTCCTGCCACTTACCTCCCAGAGACCAATAAGATCTCACTGGGTTGGCCTTCTCCAACCCTGGTCGACTAAGCAATGCAGGTTGCCGGAGCTGTGGAGAAGGGCCTTCTCTGTGGCTGCCCCAGATCTATGGAACCAACCCACCCACCCCCCAAATGTCCATACTGTTCCCATCCTACTGGCCTTCCAAAAGGCTGTGAAGACCTGGCTTTGTCAGCAAGCCTGGGGACCACGAATGTAACATATTATCTCGTCAGATTTGTAATTGTTCTATATGTATGTGGGATTGATTGGATATTTCATTAGGGTTTATTATGAGTTTTACTGTTCTTATTACTCATTATTTGACTTGTTTATTGTATGTACTGTTTACTGTTATAAGCAGCCCTGAGTCCCCTTGAGATTGGGTGGCATATAAGTCAAATTAATTAAATTAAATTAAATTGTGCCCTTGCCTTGCAGATTTTGTAGAGGGGCTCTTTAATGGGGAGATGTAGATCATCCCTAGTCTAGGCCATCCCTTCTTTAACAACAGGAAACATTAAGTCTCCAGATGTTGCTGAACTATAGGACCAAACCCTTTCATAATTGACCTAACAGGTTATGCCTGCTATGAATAATTATTCTTCATATTAAGACATAATTCATGGAAGAAAATAGTGATGCCTATCCCTCTTTTAAAATTCCATTTTTTTAAAAACTTGCAAACTTCTAGGAGATACTTTTTTTGACCAAAGATTGAATTTGTGGGGACAAACCAAAACCTTTGCATTCTTCTAGCACTTTTATCATCTTTCTCTAAAATTGCCTTTTAAAATTTTTGAAGAGGATGCATTAAAGAGATGCTGAATATGCTTAAAAAAAATTTCAAGAAAGAAATAGCAAAAGACCAAGGCCTTCCTTAATCTGATGTCAAGGCTGCATTGTAAAAATTGGATTGGAAAAGATTAGATTACGTTAGACCTTCTGGATTTAAACACGTTAAAGCTCCATTTAGACTTTAACATAATCTGTTCCATGCTCCGTAGCCATCAAACTGAGAATTCACTCTTACTACTTTCTTTCTCCCTCCACCCTTTTTATTAAATTTGCATCCCTTTCTTTCCCCCTCTCTCTTTTAAATATTCCGATTTCACATTTGTAATAGCAAGAAATCCTCTGAGACAGATCTAAAAGTTTCTTTTTGACCCAAGTAGGAGAACAAGCATTGAAGCTCTGGATTTTGCAATTATTTTATATAGAGAGATATATTGTGCACCATCGCAGCTATATAAATATTAATAGCCAGAGGGATTTCTTTTCAGAAGCTGAACAAGTGGAAGTGCTTTTAAGTACTTGCTTTTTTTTCAAAGAGCAATGATTTTTACAGTACAGCTTATTTATAGTACATTATTATGAAGAAATGCACTATTAAAAAGCAGCTACTCACTTTATAATGTTTTTTGAATTACTTCTTTCACCAGTACCATAAACAAAATTTACTATTGTCTACGCAAGCTAATTTCTCTATAGTACTCTAAACATGCAGATGAAGCTAGAACAACACTTTTATAGTATAAAAGAGGCAAAAAAAGTATTTTACAGGGTGAATATTTGTGGAGATTTTCAGTCATCCTGGTCATGATTGTCCCAAAAGTGCTTTTTCAAGAGGCAACTGCCCTTTTTCCCCCTTGAAGATGTTTTGCTTCTCCATGTTGGTATGTCTTATACAGTGTTTCCCAACCTTGGCAACTTGAAGATATTTGGACTTCAACTCCCAGAATTCCCCAGCCAGCATTTGCTGGCTGGGGAATTCTGGGAGTTGAAGTCCAGATATCTTCAAGTTGTCAAGGTTGGGAAACACTGGTCTTATACATCAAATACAGCCATTTTTGGACTCCTGAAGCCCCACGTCACATGAAAACATCTGCAAAGTATTCCTGGGGGCCAGAGGAGGGCAAAACCTTTTTTTTTACTTACCTCTTCGAAATCTTAGTGTGTCTTATACATCGGGGCATCTTATAGTCTGAAAAATACGGTATCTAAACCAGATGGCTTAACAGAAGAAGCTAATTACCTCATTTTTCAGAGTATAGAATGCAACTTTTTACCCCAAAAACTGGGTGAAAATCTGAGTGTGTCTTATACACCGAATGTAGCCCCCCCAGCCTTTAAAATGTAGCTTTCAGAGGCTGAAACACCCTCTGAAATGGAGCTATGCAAGGCTGAAAACAGCCTCTGAAATGGATTAAATTAGATTAGATTTATTGGATTTATATGCCGCCCCTTTCCGTAGACTCAGGGTGGCTCACAACAATGGTAAACAATACATAGTAACAAATCTAATATTTAGCAATCTAAATTACAGTTTTAAATTTAAAAATCCAAAAGAACCCCAATATATAAAAAACAAGCACACAAGTGATTAGGAAGGAGTGGTTAGGATCTTGCACTAACACACCATCTGTAAAATGTTTGGGTTTTCCTGCTTTCTTTGGGATATCCTGAATGTCTGGAATTCATAAACAACACTCTAGAAATATTAAGATATTAAAACATTACATTGTTTTCTTGTTTGTTTGTTTTAAGATGGCGGTCACTCCCTTTTTATTCCCTTTTGATTTATTTGCACATTCCTGTTCAAAATAAATATTTTTGACCTGTAGATAGCACCTTCAGTGTATTCATTGTCACTCAAAATAAATAAATTGAAATGAGGTAAGATGGGATTGGTATGAAAAGCAGGATTTTAAGATGATTTCTTATTTGACCAATTGCCTTCCTGGATTGGCTTTTACATCTGTAAAAGACTTTGTACAAATAGCATTCTGGTGTAGCTATTGTGGTGCACTATTAGGTATTGTGCTGTGCTATTTAAGTGCAAGTTTTTATATTTGATATAAACAAGTCTACAAAATGTTTGGCTTAAGGTATTGAATACAATTCTTTCTTTATGCAGATATCTTGCTTATATTCACTGTTTATTTCCTTCTGGCAAAAGCTTTACTTGACCTCCACATAATTATTAAAAGTATTTTCTCTTTCTTCAGCTTTAATAATTTTTTTCCACCAAGATCACAGTGTGAGATGCCTTGACTGACACTCAACTGCCATTCAGAATATATAGAATGAAAGCTGTTTCCTTGACAACAGAGGCTATGTACATACAATCCTTCAGGTTATATCCAGTGTGTACATTCTTGCATACAGGAGAAGAAAGAAAGCTGCAAAATGAAGTAGAACACATGTGGTCATTGCAATCTCTTTGTGTTATCTACATGTAGGTCAACTAACATGATTGATACTATTAGTATCTATACTGGCCTATGAGCTTTGTGAGGACTACATGGGAATCGGGTATATTAGAAAGTTATGCAACTATCTAATATACCTGTTTATTATATATTTCGTAATATATGGGGTGTGTGTTTGTGATTATCATTACATTATCATTAATATTGAGTGGAAAAATATATAGAAACATAATTTATGTCAGTATTTATTTATACAAAAAGATATTGATAAAATTGAATGGGTCCAAAGACAGGCTACAAAAATGGTAGAAGGTCTTTGAAAAATACTCAGTGGAAGGCAACTGGTGAATTAGCAGTTTCTTAATTTTTCTCTCAGTCAGAACAGGCAGGTTAAACAGATCAGTTAGGATATAGTCACTAATTCTCTCTCAAAGAAAGTTGCACGTTTTTACCCTATTTATAGGCTTCACAAAGTAACAAACCTTATTTGACATAGTAACAAATTCTCCCGCCAGAACGAACAGCCAATCAGGAGACAACATTCAAATCCTGCCCTTAGCAACTCTCTCTGCATATTTAACAGTCTTAAACATAAAACTTATCAGGAAAGACTTAATGAAATCAATCTGTATAGTTTGGAGGACAGAAGGGAAAGGGGGGACATGGTCAAAACATTTATATATGTTAAAGGGTTAAATAAGGTTCAGGAGCAGTGAAGGGCTACCAAAACTTTTACTACCACACTGTAGGCATGGCTTATGCAGGATGCCCTGCATTTTCTTTAAATTTATTTATTTATTTATTTATTATTTAGATTTGTATGCCGCCCCCTCCGCAGACTCGGACACCTAAATGCAAATTAGGTGCTCTGGGGTAGAGCTCCATTTTTGCTACCCCTACTGTGTGCCCCCCCCCGCCCGGTCCGGAAGGAAGTGTGTTTAATAGGAAAGTGAACACAAGAATCCACAGTAACTGAATTTAAACATGCCTGGGATAAACATATATCCATCCTAAGATAAAATACAGGAAATAGTATAAGGGCAGACTAGATGGACCATGAGGTTTTTTATGCTGTCAATCTTCTATGTTTCTATGTATTAGCTACTAGTAACCTTGGGGGTTTTTTTCAAAAAAAGCTAAAACAAAGACAGATCGTGTTAATACTTGGATGGGAGAACATCGAAAAATTCCAGGGTTATAAACTAAGTCAGAAAGTTGGCAAATTAAATCCCAGAGGTCCAGAATGGCAAACCACTTCCTGGGTTTATATCCATGTAGTCACCAGAAGACATGCTGCTCCCACGATTCAAGGGAGACTTTGCCTCTATCTATTATACAAACAAGTCTCCAACCTTTTCGGCCCAATGGGCACATTCAGAACTCAAATATGTGGTGAACGACTGCCTGTTCAACCAAATGATTGTCATGTTAAGTGCACCCAGTTGCAAAAGATCCATTCCCAGAAGATAAGAAAATACATGTCACACGTAGGGTCAAAATATCATTATTCTGAACCCACCATTTTTGGTTTCAGCACCGATTTCAAAGAAATAAAGTGGTGAAATCCAACAGTTTATAACATAGTTTTTTTTTAAAAAAAAAATGAGTATCAGGCACAAAGTATATAGGCATACACCCCACTCAAAAAAATGTTTGTGGAAATCAATCCAGATGTATGCATGTGTGTATGTAAGTGTGTGTGTACATACTATATATACATACACACACACATACATATATGTAACACATGCTTTTTTGCTGACAGAAAAAACATATGTGTGTGTGTGTGTATGTTTGTGTGTGTGTATGTTACATGCATGTATACATACATATATACATAAACACAAAGCCCAGCCAAAAATGCATCACATCTAAAAGAGGAAAAAAGGAGGAGATTATGTATCTTTAGTGATTGCGGTCTACCTCCTATCACCATTTCTTCTCTAAGATGTTCTCTACCTTCCTGAGTCATTCTTCTCTCTTTTTTTCCCAGGCAGTGGGCTAGATCCAGCTGCCATTTAAGAAGGTGTTGGATAATTATGTGTCTGAA